>NC_132895.1:20231946-20561446 GCF_030463535.1 Salminus brasiliensis
TGTTCTCAGAACGGACCACCAACGTTTCACTTGGATTAATGTGTTCCCTCAACATGACTCTAAATTGTAGAACAACACTCCTGTCTATCCAATAAGATTCAGCAGTTTTTCCACGAAACAACTTCTACTCTTGTCCCGGCAAAAATGTGTCCAATATGGGAAACAACAGTGTCTGACAATAAACCTTTAAGAATAAATGAACACCTGGGAAATGTAGCCCAACTTTCTGATTTCATACCAAATGTCTGACACGTACAGTTCTCTCTGTGAGGACCAAACTTCACCCATCAATATTTCTCCGTAATAATGAAGCCCTGTAATAGTCCTCCCGCTGAAGAAGGGTTCACAGGGAACTGGCGGGCAGAGGTTTCAGTAGTGTAGTGGTTATCACGTTCGCCTCACACGCGAAAGGTCCCCGGTTCGAAACCGGGTGGAAACAATGTTTTTCGAACTCTCTTACAGACTAAACCTGAAGTGGAAATTCAGATCCCGTACACTTCTGAAAAAAATGGATTGAAATCAGAAACTATATATGCTTCCAAGGCTTTGAAGTTCAACTGTTCAACACCACAGCAAAACATTTGGGCTTTCTTTATATTATTTGATTTAAATCAGTGTGAGAAAACTGTTTTATCCTGGTTGGCATTGCTCCAGCTAACAAAAATATGTTCTCAGAACGGACCACCAACGTTTCACTTGGATTAATGTGTTCCCTCAACATGACTCTAAATTGTAGAACAACACTCCTGTCTATCCAATAAGATTCAGCAGTTTTTCCACGAAACAACTTCTACTCTTGTCCCGGCAAAAATGTGTCCAATATGGGAAACAACAGTGTCTGACAATAAACCTTTAAGAATAAATGAACACCTGGGAAATGTAGCCCAACTTTCTGATTTCATACCAAATGTCTGACACGTACAGTTCTCTCTGTGAGGACCAAACTTCACCCATCAATATTTCTCCGTAATAATGAAGCCCTGTAATAGTCCTCCCGCTGAAGAAGGGTTCACAGGGAACTGGCGGGCAGAGGTTTCCGTAGTGTAGTGGTTATCACGTTCGCCTAACACGCGAAAGGTCCCCGGTTCGAGACCGGGCGGAAACAATGTTTATTCTGCAACTTTCGAACATTAAATCATCATCTGTAAACTACAGTCATTTCACTTTCATATCAGGACCATTTCGAGCTATGAAAACTGTGCTCTTTTTGCAAACTATTTCAAATCAGAAATTCCATTTGAAGGAGTAAAGGTTTTTCCCACGAAATACAATAAAATAAAAGATTCTTATTATTTCTTTTAGAATTTTCATTAGAAATGAAATACTTTGATTTTACCATGCTTATTTCTTTCTAATGGCATTTGAAATGCTTGTACAAATGACATTCTTCTAAAAGTCAAATTGTATGTTTAGTCAATGAAATAGTAAACTTGTAATCTGTATTAATGAAAGCCTGTAAGTGTCTGACGAAAATTGTTCCGGTCAATATGTCTTTGTAATGGTGAAAGTTTTTCAGAGCTATTCCTTGAGCAGGGGTCTATAGCTTTTGAGGCTGCAAGAGTTTCCGTAGTGTAGTGGTTATCACGTTTGCCTCACACGCGAAAGGTCCCCGGTTCGAAACCGGGCGGAAACAGTGTTTTTCGAACTCTCTTACAGACTAAACCTGAAGTGGAAATTCAGATCCCGTACACTTCTGAAAAAAATGGATTGAAATCAGAAACTATATATGCTTCCAAGGCTTTGAAGTTCAACTGTTCAACACCACAGCAAAACATTTGGGCTTTCTTTATATTATTTGATTTAAATCAGTGTGAGAAAACTGTTTTATCCTGGTTGGCATTGCTCTAGCTAACAAAAATATGTTCTCAGAACGGACCACCAACGTTTCACTTGGATTAATGTGTTCCCTCAACATGACTCTAAATTGTAGAACAACACTCCTGTCTATCCAATAAGATTCAGCAGTTTTTCCACGAAACAACTTCTACTCTTGTCCCGGCAAAAATGTGTCCAATATGGGAAACAACAGTGTCTGACAATAAACCTTTAAGAATAAATGAACACCTGGGAAATGTAGCCCAACTTTCTGATTTCATACCAAATGTCTGACACGTACAGTTCTCTCTGTGAGGACCAAACTTCACCCATCAATATTTCTCCGTAATAATGAAGCCCTGTAATAGTCCTCCCGCTGAAGAAGGGTTCACAGGGAACTGGCAGGCAGAGGTTTCCGTAGTGTAGTGGTTATCACGTTCGCCTAACACGCGAAAGGTCACCGGTTCGAGACCGGGCGGAAACAATGTTTATTCTGCAACTTTCGAACATTAAATCATCATCTGTAAACTACAGTCATTTCACTTTCATATCAGGACCATTTCGAGCTATGAAAACTGTGCTCTTTTTGCAAACTATTTCAAATCAGAAATTCCATTTGAAGGAGTAAAGGTTTTTCCCACGAAATACAATAAAATAAAAGATTCTTATTATTTCTTTTAGAATTTTCATTAGAAATGAAATACTTTGATTTTACCATGCTTATTTCTTTCTAATGGCATTTGAAATGCTTGTACAAATGACATTCTTCTAAAAGTCAAATTGTATGTTTAGTCAATGAAATAGTAAACTTGTAATCTGTATTAATGAAAGCCTGTAAGTGTCTGACGAAAATTGTTCCGGTCAATATGTCTTTGTAATGGTGAAAGTTTTTCAGAGCTATTCCTTGAGCAGGGGTCTATAGCTTTTGAGGCTGCAAGAGTTTCCGTAGTGTAGTGGTTATCACGTTTGCCTCACACGCGAAAGGTCCCCGGTTCGAAACCGGGCGGAAACAGTGTTTTTCGAACTCTCTTACAGACTAAACCTGAAGTGGAAATTCAGATCCCGTACACTTCTGAAAAAAATGGATTGAAATCAGAAACTATATATGCTTCCAAGGCTTTGAAGTTCAACTGTTCAACACCACAGCAAAACATTTGGGCTTTCTTTATATTATTTGATTTAAATCAGTGTGAGAAAACTGTTTTATCCTGGTTGGCATTGCTCTAGCTAACAAAAATATGTTCTCAGAACGGACCACCAACGTTTCACTTGGATTAATGTGTTCCCTCAACATGACTCTAAATTGTAGAACAACACTCCTGTCTATCCAATAAGATTCAGCAGTTTTTCCACGAAACAACTTCTACTCTTGTCCCGGCAAAAATGTGTCCAATATGGGAAACAACAGTGTCTGACAATAAACCTTTAAGAATAAATGAACACCTGGGAAATGTAGCCCAACTTTCTGATTTCATACCAAATGTCTGACACGTACAGTTCTCTCTGTGAGGACCAAACTTCACCCATCAATATTTCTCCGTAATAATGAAGCCCTGTAATAGTCCTCCCGCTGAAGAAGGGTTCACAGGGAACTGGCAGGCAGAGGTTTCCGTAGTGTAGTGGTTATCACGTTCGCCTAACACGCGAAAGGTCACCGGTTCGAGACCGGGCGGAAACAATGTTTATTCTGCAACTTTCGAACATTAAATCATCATCTGTAAACTACAGTCATTTCACTTTCATATCAGGACCATTTCGAGCTATGAAAACTGTGCTCTTTTTGCAAACTATTTCAAATCAGAAATTCCATTTGAAGGAGTAAAGGTTTTTCCCACGAAATACAATAAAATAAAAGATTCTTATTATTTCTTTTAGAATTTTCATTAGAAATGAAATACTTTGATTTTACCATGCTTATTTCTTTCTAATGGCATTTGAAATGCTTGTACAAATGACATTCTTCTAAAAGTCAAATTGTATGTTTAGTCAATGAAATAGTAAACTTGTAATCTGTATTAATGAAAGCCTGTAAGTGTCTGACGAAAATTGTTCCGGTCAATATGTCTTTGTAATGGTGAAAGTTTCTCAGAGCTATTCCTTGAGCAGTAAGCTTTTAAGGCTACAAGAGTTTCCGTAGTGTAGTGGTTATCACGTTCGCCTCACACGCAAAAGGTCCCTGGTTCGAAACCGGGCGGAAACAATGTTTTTCGAACTCTCTTACAGACTAAACCTGAAGTGGAAATTCAGATCCCGTACACTTCTGAAAAAAATGGATTGAAATCAGAAACTATATATGCTTCCAAGGCTTTGAAGTTCAACTGTGCAACACCACAGCAAAACATTTGGGCTTTCTTTATATTATTTGATTTAAATCAGTGTGAGAAAACTGTTTTATCCTGGTTGGCATTGCTCCAGCTAACAAAAATATGTTCTCAGAACGGACCACCAACGTTTCACTTGGATTAATGTGTTCCCTCAACATGACTCTAAATTGTAGAACAACACTCCTGTCTATCCAATAAGATTCAGCAGTTTTTCCACGAAACAACTTCTACTCTTGTCCCGGCAAAAATGTGTCCAATATGGGAAACAACAGTGTCTGACAATAAACCTTTAAGAATAAATGAACACCTGGGAAATGTAGCCCAACTTTCTGATTTCATACCAAATGTCTGACACGTACAGTTCTCTCTGTGAGGACCAAACTTCACCCATCAATATTTCTCCGTAAAAATGAAGCCCTGTAATAGTCCTCCCGCTGAAGAAGGGTTCACAGGGAACTGGCGGGCAGAGGTTTCCGTAATGTAGTGGTTATCATATTCGCCTAACACGCGAAAGGTCCCCGGTTCGAGACCGGGCGGAAACAATGTTTATTCTGCAACTTTCGAACATTAAATCATCATCTGTAAACTACAGTCATTTCACTTTCATATCAGGACCATTTCGAGCTATGAAAACCGTGCTCTTTTTGCAAACTATTTCAAATCAGAAATTCCATTTGAAGGAGTAAAGGTTTTTCCCACGAAATACAATTAAATAAAAGATTCTTATTATTTCTTTTAGAATTTTCATTAGAAATGAAATACTTTGATTTTACCATGCTTATTTCTTTCTAATGGCATTTGAAATGCTTGTACAAATGACATTCTTCTAAAAGTCAAATTGTATGTTTAGTCAATGAAATAGTAAACTTGTAATCTGTATTAATGAAAGCCTGTAAGTGTCTGACGAAAATTGTTCCGGTCAATATGTCTTTGTAATGGTGAAAGTTTTTCAGAGCTATTCCTTGAGCAGGGGTCTATAGCTTTTGAGACTACACGAGTTTCCGTAGTGTAGTGGTTATCACGTTCGCCTCACACGCGAAAGGTCCCCGGTTCGAAACCGGGCGGAAACAATGTTTCTCGAACTCTCTTACAGACTAAACCTGAAGTGGAAATTCAGATCCCGTACACTTCTGAAAAAAATGGATTGAAATCAGAAACTATATATGCTTCCAAGGCTTTGAAGTTCAACTGTGCAACACCACAGCAAAACATTTGGGCTTTCTTTATATTATTTGATTTAAATCAGTGTGAGAAAACTGTTTTATCCTGGTTGGCATTGCTCCAGCTAACAAAAATATGTTCTCAGAACGGACCACCAACGTTTCACTTGGATTAATGTGTTCCCTCAACATGACTCTAAATTGTAGAACAACACTCCTGTCTATCCAATAAGATTCAGCAGTTTTTCCACGAAACAACTTCTACTCTTGTCCCGGCAAAAATGTGTCCAATATGGGAAACAACAGTGTCTGACAATAAACCTTTAAGAATAAATGAACACCTTGGAAATGTAGCCCAACTTTCTGATTTCATACCAAATGTCTGACACGTACAGTTCTCTCTGTGAGGACCAAACTTCACCCATCAATATTTCTCCGTAATAATGAAGCCCTGTAATAGTCCTCCCGCTTAAGAAGGGTTCACAGGGAACTGGCGTGCCGAGGTTTCCGTAGTGTAGCGGTTATCACGTTCGCCTAACACGCGAAAGGTCCCCGGTTCGAGACCGGGCGGAAACAATGTTTATTCTGCAACTTTCGAACATTAAATCATCATCTGTAAACTACAGTCATTTCACTTTCATATCAGGACCATTTCGAGTTATGAAAACCGTGCTCTTTTTGCAAACTATTTCAAATCAGAAATTCCATTTGAAGGAGTAAAGGTTTTTCCCACGAAATACAATAAAATAAAAGATTCTTATTATTTCTTTTAGAATTTTCATTAGAAATGAAATACTTTGATTTTACCATGCTTATTTCTTTCTAATGGCATTTGAAATGCTTGTACAAATGACATTCTTCTAAAAGTCAAATTGTATGTTTAGTCAATGAAATAGTAAACTTGTAATCTGTATTAATGAAAGCCTGTAAGTGTCTGACGAAAATTGTTCCGGTCAATATGTCTTTGTAATGGTGAAAGTTTTTCAGAGCTATTCCTTGAGCAGGGTTCTATAGCTTTTGAGGCTGCAAGAGTTTCCGTAGTGTAGTGGTTATCACGTTCGCCTCACACGCGAAAGGTCCCCGTTTTGAAACCGGGCGGAAACAAACTTTTTCGAACTCTCTTACAGACTAAACCTGAAGTGGAAATTCAGATCCCGTACACTTCTGAAAAAAATGGATTGAAATCAGAAACTATATATGCTTCCAAGGCTTTGAAGTTCAACTGTGCAACACCACAGCAAAACATTTGGGCTTTCTTTATATTATTTGATTTAAATCAGTGTGAGAAAACTGTTTCATCCTGGTTGGCATTGCTCCAGCTAACAAAAATATGTTCTCAGAACGGACCACCAACGTTTCACTTGGATTAATGTGTTCCCTCAACATGACTCTAAATTGTAGAACAACACTCCTGTCTATCCAATAAGATTCAGCAGTTTTTCCAAGAAACAACTTCTACTCTTGTCCCGGCAAAAATGTGTCCAATATGGGAAACAACAGTGTCTGACAATAAACCTTTAAGAATAAATGAACACCTGGGAAATGTAGCCCAACTTTCTGATTTCATACCAAATGTCTGACACGTACAGTTCTCTCTGTGAGGACCAAACTTCACCCATCAATATTTCTCCGTAATAATGAAGCCCTGTAATAGTCCTCCCGCTGAAGAAGGGTTCACAGGGAGCTGGAGGGCAGAGGTTTCCGTAGTGTAGTGGCTATCACGTTCGCCTAACACGCGAAAGGTCCCCGGTTCGAGACCGGGCGGAAACAATGTTTATTCTGCAACTTTCGAACATTAAATCATCATCTGTAAACTACAGTCATTTCACTTTCATATCAGGACCATTTCGAGCTATGAAAACCGTGCTCTTTTTGCTAACGATTTCAAATCAGAAATTCCATTTGAAGGAGTAAAGGTTTTTCCCACGAAATACAATAAAATAAAAGATTCTTATTAGTTCTTTTAGAATTTTCATTAGAAATGAAATACTTTGATTTTACCATGCTTATTTCTTTCTAATGGCATTTGAAATGCTTGTACAAATGACATTCTTCTAAAAGTCAAATTGTATGTTTAGTCAATGAAATAGTAAACTTGTAATCTGTATTAATGAAAGCCTGTAAGTGTCTGACGAAAATTGTTCCGGTCACTATGTCTTTGTAATGGTGAAAGTTTTTCAGAGCTATTCCTTGAGCAGGGGTCTATAGCTTCTGAGTCTGCAAGAGTTTCCGTAGTGTAGTGGTTATCACGTTCGCCTCACACGCGAAAGGTCCCCGGTTCGAAACCGGGCGGAAACAGTGTTTTTCGAACTCTCTTACAGACTAAACCTGAAGTGGAAATTCAGATCCCGTATACTTCTGAAAAAAATGGATTGAAATCAGAAACTATATATGCTTCCAAGGCTTTGAAGTTCAACTGTGCAACACCACAGCAAAACATTTGGGCTTTCTTTATATTATTTGATTTAAATCAGTGTGAGAAAACTGTTTTATCCTGGTTGGCATTGCTCCAGCTAACAAAAATATGTTCTCAGAACGGACCACCAACGTTTCACTTGGATTAATGTGTTCCCTCAACATGACTCTAAATTGTAGAACAACACTCCTGTCTATCCAATAAGATTCAGCAGTTTTTCCACGAAACAACTTCTACTCTTGTCCCGGCAAAAATGTGTCCAATATGGGAAACAACAGTGTCTGACAATAAACCTTTAAGAATAAATGAACACCTGGGAAATGTAGCCCAACTTTCTGATTTCATACCAAATGTCTGACACGTACAGTTCTCTCTGTGAGGACCAAACTTCACCCATCAATATTTCTCCGTAATAATGAAGCCCTGTAATAGTCCTCCCGCTGAAGAAGGGTTCACAGGGAACTGGCGGGCAGAGGTTTCCGTAGTGTAGTGGTTATCACGTTCGCCTAACACGCGAAAGGTCCCCGGTTCGAGACCGGGCGGAAACAATGCTTATTCTGCAACTTTCGAACATTAACTCATCGTCTGTAAACTACAGTCATTTCACTTTCATATCAGAACCATTTCGAGCTATGAAAACCGTGCTCTTTTTGCAAACTATTTCAAATCAGAAATTCCATTTGAAGGAGTAAAGGTTTTTCCCACGAAATACAATATAATAAAAGATTCTTATTATTTCTTTTAGAATTTTCATTAGAAATGAAATACTTTGATTTTACCATGCTTATTTCTTTCTAATGGCATTTGAAATGCTTGTACAAATGACATTCTTCTAAAAGTCAAATTGTATGTTTAGTCAATGAAATAGTAAACTTGTAATCTGTATTAATGAAAGCCTGTAAGTGTCTGACGAAAATTGTTCCGGTCAATATGTCTTTGTAATGGTGAAAGTTTTTCAGAGCTATTCCTTGAGCAGGGGTCTATAGCATTTGAGGCTACAAGAGTTTCCGTAGTGTAGTGGTTATCACGTTCGCCTCACACGCGAAAGGTCCCCGGTTCGAAACCGGGCGGAAACAATGTTTTTCGAACTCTCTTACAGACTAAACCTGAAGTGGAAATTCAGATCCCGTACACTTCTGAAAAAAATGCATTGAAATCAGAAACTATATATGCTTCCAAGGCTTTGAAGTTCAACTGTGCAACACCACAGCAAAACATTTGGGCTTTCTTTATATTATTTGATTTAAATCAGTGTGAGAAAACTGTTTTATCCTGGTTGGCATTGCTCCAGCTAACAAAAATATGTTCTCAGAACGGACCACCAACGTTTCACTTGGATTAATGTGTTCCCTCAACATGACTCTAAATTGTAGAACAACACTCCTGTCTATCCAATGAGATTCAGCAGTTTTTCCACGAAACAACTTCTACTCTTGTCCCGGCAAAAATGTGTCCAATATGGGAAACAACAGTGTCTGACAATAAACCTTTAAGAATAAATGAACACCTGGGAAATGTAGCCCAACTTTCTGATTTCATACCAAATGTCTGACACGTACAGTTCTCTCTGTGAGGACCAAACTTCACCCATCAATATTTCTCCGTAATAATGAAGCCCTGTAATAGTCCTCCCGCTGAAGAAGGGTTCACAGGGAACTGGCGGGCAGAGGTTTCCGTAGTGTAGTGGTTATCACGTTCGCCTAACACGCGAAAAGTCCCCGGTTCGAGACCGGGCGGAAACAATGTTTATTCTGCAACTTTCGAACATTAAATCATCATCTGTAAATTACAGTCATTTCACTTTCATATCAGGACCATTTCGAGCTATGAAAACTGTGCTCTTTTTGCAAACTATTTCAAATCAGAAATTCCATTTGAAGGAGTAAAGGTTTTTCCCACGAAATACAATAAAATAAAAGATTCTTATTATTTCTTTTAGAATTTTCATTAGAAATGAAATACTTTGATTTTACCATGCTTAATTCTTTCTAATGGCATTTGAAATGCTTGTACAAATGACATTCTTCTAAAAGTCAAATTGTATGTTTAGTCAATGAAATAGTAAACTTGTAATCTGTATTAATGAAAGCCTGTAAGTGTCTGACGAAAATTGTTCCGGTCAATATGTCTTTGTAATGGTGAAAGTTTTTCAGAGCTATTCCTTGAGCAGTAAGCTTTTAAGGCTGCAAGAGTTTCCGTAGCGTAGTGGTTATCACGTTCGCCTCACACGCAAAAGGTCCCTGGTTCGAAACCGGGCGGAAACAATGTTTTTCGAACTCTCTTACAGACTAAACCTGAAGTGGAAATTCAGATCCCGTACACTTCTGAAAAAAATGGATTGAAATCAGAAACTATATATGCTTCCAAGGCTTTGAAGTTCAACTGTGCAACACCACAGCAAAACATTTGGGCTTTCTTTATATTATTTGATTTAAATCAGTGTGAGAAAACTGTTTTATCCTGGTTGGCATTGCTCCAGCTAACAAAAATATGTTCTCAGAACGGACCACCAACGTTTCACTTGGATTAATGTGTTCCCTCAACATGACTCTAAATTGTAGAACAACACTCCTGTCTATCCAATAAGATTCAGCAGTTTTTCCACGAAACAACTTCTACTCTTGTCCCGGCAAAAATGTGTCCAATATGGGAAACAACAGTGTCTGACAATAAACCTTTAAGAATAAATGAATACCTGGGAAATGTAGCCCAACTTTCTGATTTCATACCAAATGTCTGACACGTACAGTTCTCTCTGTGAGGACCAAACTTCACCCATCAATATTTCTCCGTAATAATGAAGCCCTGTAATAGTCCTCCCGCTGAAGAAGGGTTCACAGGGAACTGCCGGGCAGAGGTTTCCGTAATGTAGTGGTTATCATATTCGCCTAACACGCGAAAGGTCCCCGGTTCGAGACCGGGCGGAAACAATGCTTATTCTGCAACTTTCGAACATTAAATCATCATCTGTAAACTACAGTCATTTCACTTTCATATCAGGACCATTTCGAGCTATGAAAACCGTGCTCTTTTTGCAAACTATTTCAAATCAGAAATTCCATTTGAAGGAGTAAAGGTTTTTCCCACGAAATACAATAAAATAAAAGATTCTTATTATTTCTTTTAGAATTTTCATTAGAAATGAAATACTTTGATTTTACCATGCTTATTTCTTTCTAATGGCATTTGAAATGCTTGTACAAATGACATTCTTCTAAAAGTCAAATTGTATGTTTAGTCAATGAAATAGTAAACTTGTAATCTGTATTAATGAAAGCCTGTAAGTGTCTGACGAAAATTGTTCCGGTCAATATGTCTTTGTAATGGTGAAAGTTTTTCAGAGCTATTCCTTGAGCAGGGGTCTATAGCTTTTGAGGCTGCAAGAGTTTCCGTAGTGTAGTGGTTATCACGTTTGCCTCACACGCGAAAGGTCCCCGGTTCGAAACTGGGCGGAAACAGTGTTTTTCGAACTCTCTTACAGACTAAACCTGAAGTGGAAATTCAGATCCCGTACACTTCTGAAAAAAATGGATTGAAATCAGAAACTATATATGCTTCCAAGGCTTTGAAGTTCAACTGTGCAACACCACAGCAAAACATTTGGGCTTTCTTTATATTATTTGATTTAAATCAGTGTGAGAAAACTGTTTTATCCTGGTTGGCATTGCTCCAGCTAACAAAAATATGTTCTCAGAACGGACCACCAACGTTTCACTTGGATTAATGTGTTCCCTCAACATGACTCTAAATTGTAGAACAACACTCCTGTCTATCCAATAAGATTCAGCAGTTTTTCCACGAAACAACTTCTACTCTTGTCCTGGCAAAAATGTGTCCAATATGGGAAACAACAGTGTCTGACAATAAACCTTTAAGAATAAATTAACACCTGGGAAATGTAGCCCAACATTCTGATTTCATACCAAATGTCTGACACGTACAGTTCTCTCTGTGAGGACCAAACTTCACCCATCAATATTTCTCCGTAATAATGAAGCCCTGTAATAGTCCTCCCACTGAAGAAGGGTTCACAGGGAACTGGCGGGCAGAGGTTTTCGTAGTGTAGTGGTTATCACGTTCGCCTAACACGCGAAAGGTCCCCGGTTCGAAACCGGGCGGAAACAATGTTTATTCTGCAACTTTCGAACATTAAATCATCATCTGTAAACTACAGTCATTTCACTTTCATATCAGGACCATTTCGAGCTATGAAAACCGTGCTCTTTTTGCAAACTATTTCAAATCAGAAATTCCATTTGAAGGAGTAAAGGTTTTTCCCACGAAATACAATAAAATAAAAGATTCTTATTATTTCTTTTAGAATTTTCATTAGAAATGAAATACTTTGATTTTACCATGCTTATTTCTTTCTAATGGCATTTGAAATGCTTGTACAAATGACACTCTTCTAAAAGTCAAATTGTATGTTTAGTCAATGAAATAGTAAACTTGTAATCTGTATTAATGAAAGCCTGTAAGTGTCTGACGAAAATTGTTCCGGTCAATATGTCTTTGTAATGGTGAAAGTTTTTCAGAGCTATTCCTTGAGCAGGGGTCTATAGCTTTTGAGGCTGCAAGAGTTTCCGTAGTGTAGTGGTTATCACGTTCGCCTCACACGCGAAAGGTCCCCGGTTCGAAACCGGGCGGAAACAGTGTTTTTCGAACTCTCTTACAGACTAAACCTGAAGTGGAAATTCAGATCCCGTACACTTCTGAAAAAAATGGATTGAAATCAGAAACTATATATGCTTCCAAGGCTTTGAAGTTCAACTGTGCAACACCACAGCAAAACATTTGGACTTTCTTTATATTATTTGATTTAAATCAGTGTGAGAAAACTGTTTTATCCTGGTTGGCATTGCTCCAGCTAACAAAAATATGTTCTCAGAACGGACCACCAACGTTTCACTTGGATTAATGTGTTCCCTCAACATGACTCTAAATTGTAGAACAACACTCCTGTCTATCCAATAAGATTCAGCAGTTTTTCCACGAAACAACTTCTACTCTTGTCCCGGCAAAAATGTGTCCAATATGGGAAACAACAGTGTCTGACAATAAACCTTTAAGAATAAATGAACACCTGGGAAATGTAGCCCAACTTTCTGATTTCATACCAAATGTCTGACACGTACAGTTCTCTCTGTGAGGACCAAACTTCACCCATCAATATTTCTCCGTAATAATGAAGCCCTGTAATAGTCCTCCCGCTGAAGAAGGGTTCACAGGGAACTGGCGGGCAGAGGTTTCCGTAGTGTAGTGGTTATCACGTTTGCCTAACACGCGAAAGGTCCCCGGTTCGAGACAGGGCGGAAACAATGTTTATTCTGCAACTTTCGAACATTAAATCATCATCTGTAAACTACAGTCATTTCACTTTCATATCAGGACCATTTCGAGCTATGAAAACCGTGCTCTTTTTGCAAACTATTTCAAATCAGAAATTCCATTTGAAGGAGTAAAGGTTTTTCCCACGAAATACAATAAAATAAAAGATTCTTATTATTTCTTTTAGAATTTTCATTAGAAATGAAATACTTTGATTTTACCATGCTTATTTCTTTCTAATGGCATTTGAAATGCTTGTACAAATGACATTCTTCTAAAAGTCAAATTGTATGTTTAGTCAATGAAATAGTAAACTTGTAATCTGTATTAATGAAAGCCTGTAAGTGTCTGACGAAAATTGTTCCGGTCAATATGTCTTTGTAATGGTGAAAGTTTTTCAGAGCTATTCCTTGAGCAGGGGTCTATAGCTTTTGAGGCTGCAAGAGTTTCCGTAGTGTAGTGGTTATCACGTTCGCCTCACACGCGAAAGGTCCCCGTTTTGAAACCGGGCGGAAACAAACTTTTTCGAACTCTCTTACAGACTAAACCTGAAGTGGAAATTCAGATCCCGTACACTTCTGAAAAAAATGGATTGAAATCAGAAACTATATATGCTTCCAAGGCTTTGAAGTTCAACTGTGCAACACCACAGCAAAACATTTGGGCTTTCTTTATATTATTTGATTTAAATCAGTGTGAGAAAACTGTTTCATCCTGGTTGGCATTGCTCCAGCTAACAAAAATATGTTCTCAGAACGGACCACCAACGTTTCACTTGGATTAATGTGTTCCCTCAACATGACTCTAAATTGTAGAACAACACTCCTGTCTATCCAATAAGATTCAGCAGTTTTTCCACGAAACAACTTCTACTCTTGTCCCGGCAAAAATGTGTCCAATATGGGAAACAACAGTGTCTGACAATAAACCTTTAAGAATAAATGAACACCTGGGAAATGTAGCCCAACTTTCTGATTTCATACCAAATGTCTGACACGTACAGTTCTCTCTGTGAGGACCAAACTTCACCCATCAATATTTCTCCGTAATAATGAAGCCCTGTAATAGTCCTCCCGCTGAAGAAGGGTTCACAGGGAACTGGCGGCCAGAGGTTTCCGTAGTGTAGTGGTTATCACGTTCGCCTAACACGCGAAAGGTCCCCGGTTCGAGACCGGGCGGAAACAATGCTTATTCTGCAACTTTCGAACATTAACTCATCGTCTGTAAACTACAGTCATTTCACTTTCATATCAGGACCATTTCGAGCTATGAAAACCGTGCTCTTTTTGCAAACTATTTCAAATCAGAAATTCCATTTGAAGGAGTAAAGGTTTTTCCCACGAAATACAATATAATAAAAGATTCTTATTATTTCTTTTAGAATTTTCATTAGAAATGAAATACTTTGATTTTACCATGCTTATTTCTTTCTAATGGCATTTGAAATGCTTGTACAAATGACATTCTTCTAAAAGTCAAATTGTATGTTTAGTCAATGAAATAGTAAACTTGTAATCTGTATTAATGAAAGCCTGTAAGTGTCTGACGAAAATTGTTCCGGTCAATATGTCTTTGTAATGGTGAAAGTTTTTCAGAGCTATTCCTTGAGCAGGGGTCTATAGCATTTGAGGCTACAAGAGTTTCCGTAGTGTAGTGGTTATCACGTTAGCCTCACACGCGAAAGGTCCCCGGTTCGAAACCGGGCGGAAACAATGTTTTTCGAACTCTCTTACAGACTAAACCTGAAGTGGAAATTCAGATCCCGTACACTTCTGAAAAAAATGCCTTGAAATCAGAAACTATATATGCTTCCAAGGCTTTGAAGTTCAACTGTGCAACACCACAGCAAAACATTTGGGCTTTCTTTATATTATTTGATTTAAATCAGTGTGAGAAAACTGTTTTATCCTGGTTGGCATTGCTCCAGCTAACAAAAATATGTTCTCAGAACGGACCACCAACGTTTCACTTGGATTAATGTGTTCCCTCAACATGACTCTAAATTGTAGAACAACACTCCTGTCTATCCAATAAGATTCAGCAGTTTTTCCACGAAACAACTTCTACTCTTGTCCCGGCAAAAATGTGTCCAATATGGGAAACAACAGTGTCTGACAATAAACCTTTAAGAATAAATGAACACCTGGGAAATGTAGCCCAACTTTCTGATTTCATACCAAATGTCTGACACGTACAGTTCTCTCTGTGAGGACCAAACTTCACCCATCAATATTTCTCCGTAATAATGAAGCCCTGTAATAGTCCTCCCGCTGAAGAAGGGTTCACAGGGAACTGGCGGGCAGAGGTTTCCGTAGTGTAGTGGTTATCACGTTCGCCTAACACGCGAAAGGTCCCCGGTTCGAGACCGGGCGGAAACAATGTTTATTCTGCAACTTTCGAACATTAAATCATCATCTGTAAAATACAGTCATTTCACTTTCATATCAGGACCATTTCGAGCAATGAAAACCGTGCTCTTTTTGCAAACTATTTCAAATCAGAAATTCCATTTGAAGGAGTAAAGGTTTTTCCCACGAAATACAATAAAATAAAAGATTCTTATTATTTCTTTTAGAATTTTCATTAGAAATGAAATACTTTGATTTTACCATGCTTATTTCTTTCTAATGGCATTTGAAATGCTTGTACAAATGACATTCTTCTAAAAGTCAAATTGTATGTTTAGTCAATGAAATAGTAAACTTATAATCTGTATTAATGAAGGCCTGTAAGTGTCTGACGAAAATTGTTCCGGTCAATATGTCTTTGTAATGGTGAAAGTTTTTCAGAGCTATTCCTTGAGCAGGGGTCTATAGCTTTTGAGGCTACAAGAGTTTCCGTAGTGTAGTGGTTATCACGTTCGCCTCACACGCGAAAGGTCCCCGGTTCGAAACCGGGCGGAAACAATGTTTTTCGAACTCTCTTACAGACTAAACCTGAAGTGGAAATTCAGATCCCGTACACTTCTGAAAAAAATGCATTGAAATCAGAAACTATATATGCTTCCAAGGCTTTGAAGTTCAACTGTGCAACACCACAGCAAAACATTTGGGCTTTCTTTATATTATTTGATTTAAATCAGTGTGAGAAAACTGTTTTATCCTGGTTGGCATTGCTCCAGCTAACAAAAATATGTTCTCAGAACGGACCACCAACGTTTCACTTGGATTAATGTGTTCCCTCAACATGACTCTAAATTGTAGAACAACACTCCTGTCTATCCAATAAGATTCAGCAGTTTTTCCACGAAACAACTTCTACTCTTGTCCCGGCAAAAATGTGTCCAATATGGGAAACAACAGTGTCTGACAATAAACCTTTAAGAATAAATGAACACCTGGGAAATGTAGCCCAACTTTCTGATTTCATACCAAATGTCTGACACGTACAGTTCTCTCTGTGAGGACCAAACTTCACCCATCAATATTTCTCCGTAATAATGAAGCCCTGTAATAGTCCTCCCGCTGAAGAAGGGTTCACAGGGAACTGGCGGGCAGAGGTTTCCGTAGTGTAGTGGTTATCACGTTCGCCTAACACGCGAAAGGTCCCCGGTTCGAGACCGGGCGGAAACAATGCTTATTCTGCAACTTTCGAACATTAACTCATCGTCTGTAAACTACAGTCATTTCACTTTCATATCAGGACCATTTCGAACTATGAAAACCGTGCTCTTTTTGCAAACTATTTCAAATCAGAAATTCCATTTGAAGGAGTAAAGGTTTTTCCCACGAAATACAATAAAATAAAAGATTCTTATTATTTCTTTTAGAATTTTCATTAGTAATGAAATACTTTGATTTTACCATGCTTATTTCTTTCTAATGGCATTTGAAATGCTTGTACAAATGACATTCTTCTAAAAGTCAAATTGTATGTTTAGTCAATGAAATAGTAAACTTATAATCTGTATTAATGAAGGCCTGTAAGTGTCTGACGAAAATTGTTCCGGTCAATATGTCTTTGTAATGGTGAAAGTTTTTCAGAGCTATTCCTTGAGCAGGGGTCTATAGCTTTTGAGGCTACAAGAGTTTCCGTAGTGTAGTGGTTATCACGTTCCCCTCACACGCGAAAGGTCCCCGGTTCGAAACCGGGCGGAAACAATGTTTTTCGAACTCTCTTACAGACTAAACCTGAAGTGGAAATTCAGATCCCGTACACTTCTGAAAAAAATGGATTGAAATCAGAAACTATATATGCTTCCAAGGCTTTGAAGTTCAACTGTGCAACACCACAGCAAAACATTTGGGCTTTCTTTATATTATTTGATTTAAATCAGTGTGAGAAAACTGTTTTATCCTGGTTGGCATTGCTCCAGCTAACAAAAATATGTTCTCAGAACGGACCACCAACGTTTCACTTGGATTAATGTGTTCCCTCAACATGACTCTAAATTGTAGAACAACACTCCTGTCTATCCAATAAGATTCAGCAGTTTTTCCACGAAACAACTTCTACTCTTGTCCCGGCAAAAATGTGTCCAATATGGGAAACAACAGTGTCTGACAATAAACCTTTAAGAATAAATGAACACCTGGGAAATGTAGCCCAACTTTCTGATTTCATACCAAATGTCTGACACGTACAGTTCTCTCTGTGAGGACCAAACTTCACCCATCAATATTTCTCCGTAATAATGAAGCCCTGTAATAGTCCTCCCCCTGAAGAAGGGTTCACAGGGAACTGGCGGGCAGAGGTTTCCGTAGTGTAGTGGTTATCACGTTCGCCTAACACGCGAAAGGTCCCCGGTTCGAGACCGGGCGGAAACAATGCTTTTTCTGCAACTTTCGAACATTAAATCATCGTCTGTAAACTACAGTCATTTCACTTTCATATCAGGACCATTTCGAGCTATGAAAACCGTGCTCTTTTTGCAAACTATTTCAAATCAGAAATTCCATTTGAAGGAGTAAAGGTTTTTCCCACGAAATACAATAAAATAAAAGATTCTTATTATTTCTTTTAGAATTTTCATTAGAAATGAAATACTTTGATTTTACCATGCTTATTTCTTTCTAATGGCATTTGAAATGCTTGTACAAATGACATTCTTCTAAAAGTCAAATTGTATGTTTAGTCAATGAAATAGTAAACTTGTAATCTGTATTAATGAAAGCCTGTAAGTGTCTGACGAAAATTGTTCCGGTCAATATGTCTTTGTAATGGTGAAAGTTTTTCAGAGCTATTCCTTGAGCTATTCCTATAGCTTTTGAGACTACAAGAGTTTCCGTAGTGTAGTGGTTATCACGTTCGCCTCACACGCGAAAGGTCCCCGGTTCGACACCGGGCGGAAACAATGCTTTTTCTGCAACTTTCGAACATTAACTCGTCGTCTGTAAACTACAGTCATTTCACTTTCATATCAGGACCATTTCGAGCTATGAAAACCGTGCTCTTTTTGCAAACTATTTCAAATCAGAAATTCCATTTGAAGGAGTAAAGGTTTTTCCCACGAAATACAATAAAATAAAAGATTCTTATTATTTCTTTTAGAATTTTCATTAGAAATGAAATACTTTGATTTTACCATGCTTATTTCTTTCTAATGGCATTTGAAATGCTTGTACAAATGACATTCTTCTAAAAGTCAAATTGTATGTTTAGTCAATGAAATAGTAAACTTATAATCTGTATTAATGAAGGCCTGTAAGTGTCTGACGAAAATTGTTCCGGTCAATATGTCTTTGTAATGGTGAAAGTTTTTCAGAGCTATTCCTTGAGCAGGGGTCTATAGCTTTTGAGGCTACAAGAGTTTCCGTAGTGTAGTGGTTATCACGTTCCCCTCACACGCGAAAGGTCCCCGGTTCGAAACCGGGCGGAAACAATGTTTTTCGAACTCTCTTACAGACTAAACCTGAAGTGGAAATTCAGATCCCGTACACTTCTGAAAAAAATGGATTGAAATCAGAAACTATATATGCTTCCAAGGCTTTGAAGTTCAACTGTGCAACACCACAGCAAAACATTTGGGCTTTCTTTATATTATTTGATTTAAATCAGTGTGAGAAAACTGTTTTATCCTGGTTGGCATTGCTCCAGCTAACAAAAATATGTTCTCAGAACGGACCACCAACGTTTCACTTGGATTAATGTGTTCCCTCAACATGACTCTAAATTGTAGAACAACACTCCTGTCTATCCAATAAGATTCAGCAGTTTTTCCACGAAACAACTTCTACTCTTGTCCCGGCAAAAATGTGTCCAATATGGGAAACAACAGTGTCTGACAATAAACCTTTAAGAATAAATGAACACCTGGGAAATGTAGCCCAACTTTCTGATTTCATACCAAATGTCTGACACGTACAGTTCTCTCTGTGAGGACCAAACTTCACCCATCAATATTTCTCCGTAATAATGAAGCCCTGTAATAGTCCTCCCGCTGAAGAAGGGTTCACAGGGACCTGGCGGGCAGAGGTTTCCGTAGTGTAGTGGTTATCACGTTCGCCTAACACGCGAAAGGTCCCCGGTTCGAGACCGGGCGGAAACAATGCTTATTCTGCAACTTTCGAACATTAAATCATCATCTGTAAACTACAGTCATTTCACTTTCATATCAGGACCATTTCGAGCTATGAAATCCGTGCTCTTTTTGCAAACTATTTCAAATCAGAAATTCCATTTGAAGGAGTAAAGGTTTTTCCCACGAAATACAATAAAATAAAAGATTCTTATTATTTCTTTTAGAATTTTCATTAGAAATGAAATACTTTGATTTTGAAAGAAAAAAATGCATTGAAATCAGAAACTATATATGCTTCCAAGGCTTTGAAGTTCAACTGTGCAACACCACAGCAAAACATTTGGGCTTTCTTTATATTATTTGATTTAAATCAGTGTGAGAAAACTGTTTTATCCTGGTTGGCATTGCTCCAGCTAACAAAAATATGTTCTCAGAACGGACCACCAACGTTTCACTTGGATTAATGTGTTCCCTCAACATGACTCTAAATTGTAGAACAACACTCCTGTCTATCCAATAAGATTCAGCAGTTTTTCCACGAAACAACTTCTACTCTTGTCCCGGCAAAAATGTGTCCAATATGGGAAACAACAGTGTCTGACAATAAACCTTTAAGAATAAATGAACACCTGGGAAATGTAGCCCAACTTTCTGATTTCATACCAAATGTCTGACACGTACAGTTCTCTCTGTGAGGACCAAACTTCACCCATCAATATTTCTCCGTAATAATGAAGCCCTGTAATAGTCCTCCCGCTGAAGAAGGGTTCACAGGGAACTGGCGGGCAGAGGTTTCCGTAGTGTAGTGGTTATCACGTTCGCCTAACACGCGAAAGGTCCCCGGTTCGAGACCGGGCGGAAACAATGTTTATTCTGCAACTTTCGAACATTAAATCATCATCTGTAAAATACAGTCATTTCACTTTCATATCAGGACCATTTCGAGCAATGAAAACCGTGCTCTTTTTGCAAACTATTTCAAATCAGAAATTCCATTTGAAGGAGTAAAGGTTTTTCCCACGAAATACAATAAAATAAAAGATTCTTATTATTTCTTTTAGAATTTTCATTAGAAATGAAATACTTTGATTTTACCATGCTTATTTCTTTCTAATGGCATTTGAAATGCTTGTACAAATGACATTCTTCTAAAAGTCAAATTGTATGTTTAGTCAATGAAATAGTAAACTTATAATCTGTATTAATGAAGGCCTGTAAGTGTCTGACGAAAATTGTTCCGGTCAATATGTCTTTGTAATGGTGAAAGTTTTTCAGAGCTATTCCTTGAGCAGGGGTCTATAGCTTTTGAGGCTACAAGAGTTTCCGTAGTGTAGTGGTTATCACGTTCGCCTCACACGCGAAAGGTCCCCGGTTCGAAACCGGGCGGAAACAATGTTTTTCGAACTCTCTTACAGACTAAACCTGAAGTGGAAATTCAGATCCCGTACACTTCTGAAAAAAATGCATTGAAATCAGAAACTATATATGCTTCCAAGGCTTTGAAGTTCAACTGTGCAACACCACAGCAAAACATTTGGGCTTTCTTTATATTATTTGATTTAAATCAGTGTGAGAAAACTGTTTTATCCTGGTTGGCATTGCTCCAGCTAACAAAAATATGTTCTCAGAACGGACCACCAACGTTTCACTTGGATTAATGTGTTCCCTCAACATGACTCTAAATTGTAGAACAACACTCCTGTCTATCCAATAAGATTCAGCAGTTTTTCCACGAAACAACTTCTACTCTTGTCCCGGCAAAAATGTGTCCAATATGGGAAACAACAGTGTCTGACAATAAACCTTTAAGAATAAATGAACACCTGGGAAATGTAGCCCAACTTTCTGATTTCATACCAAATGTCTGACACGTACAGTTCTCTCTGTGAGGACCAAACTTCACCCATCAATATTTCTCCGTAATAATGAAGCCCTGTAATAGTCCTCCCGCTGAAGAAGGGTTCACAGGGAACTGGCGGGCAGAGGTTTCCGTAGTGTAGTGGTTATCATGTTCGCCTAACACGCGAAAGGTCCCCGGTTCGAGACCGGGCGGAAACAATGCTTATTCTGCAACTTTCGAACATTAACTCATCGTCTGTAAACTACAGTCATTTCACTTTCATATCAGGACCATTTCGAACTATGAAAACCGTGCTCTTTTTGCAAACTATTTCAAATCAGAAATTCCATTTGAAGGAGTAAAGGTTTTTCCCACGAAATACAATAAAATAAAAGATTCTTATTATTTCTTTTAGAATTTTCATTAGTAATGAAATACTTTGATTTTACCATGCTTATTTCTTTCTAATGGCATTTGAAATGCTTGTACAAATGACATTCTTCTAAAAGTCAAATTGTATGTTTAGTCAATGAAATAGTAAACTTATAATCTGTATTAATGAAGGCCTGTAAGTGTCTGACGAAAATTGTTCCGGTCAATATGTCTTTGTAATGGTGAAAGTTTTTCAGAGCTATTCCTTGAGCAGGGGTCTATAGCTTTTGAGGCTACAAGAGTTTCCGTAGTGTAGTGGTTATCACGTTCCCCTCACACGCGAAAGGTCCCCGGTTCGAAACCGGGCGGAAACAATGTTTTTCGAACTCTCTTACAGACTAAACCTGAAGTGGAAATTCAGATCCCGTACACTTCTGAAAAAAATGGATTGAAATCAGAAACTATATATGCTTCCAAGGCTTTGAAGTTCAACTGTGCAACACCACAGCAAAACATTTGGGCTTTCTTTATATTATTTGATTTAAATCAGTGTGAGAAAACTGTTTTATCCTGGTTGGCATTGCTCCAGCTAACAAAAATATGTTCTCAGAACGGACCACCAACGTTTCACTTGGATTAATGTGTTCCCTCAACATGACTCTAAATTGTAGAACAACACTCCTGTCTATCCAATAAGATTCAGCAGTTTTTCCACGAAACAACTTCTACTCTTGTCCCGGCAAAAATGTGTCCAATATGGGAAACAACAGTGTCTGACAATAAACCTTTAAGAATAAATGAACACCTGGGAAATGTAGCCCAACTTTCTGATTTCATACCAAATGTCTGACACGTACAGTTCTCTCTGTGAGGACCAAACTTCACCCATCAATATTTCTCCGTAATAATGAAGCCCTGTAATAGTCCTCCCGCTGAAGAAGGGTTCACAGGGACCTGGCGGGCAGAGGTTTCCGTAGTGTAGTGGTTATCACGTTCGCCTAACACGCGAAAGGTCCCCGGTTCGAGACCGGGCGGAAACAATGCTTATTCTGCAACTTTCGAACATTAAATCATCATCTGTAAACTACAGTCATTTCACTTTCATATCAGGACCATTTCGAGCTATGAAAACCGTGCTCTTTTTGCAAACTATTTCAAATCAGAAATTCCATTTGAAGGAGTAAAGGTTTTTCCCACGAAATACAATAAAATAAAAGATTCTTATTATTTCTTTTAGAATTTTCATTAGAAATGAAATACTTTGATTTTGAAAGAAAAAAATGCATTGAAATCAGAAACTATATATGCTTCCAAGGCTTTGAAGTTCAACTGTGCAACACCACAGCAAAACATTTGGGCTTTCTTTATATTATTTGATTTAAATCAGTGTGAGAAAACTGTTTTATCCTGGTTGGCATTGCTCCAGCTAACAAAAATATGTTCTCAGAACGGACCACCAACGTTTCACTTGGATTAATGTGTTCCCTCAACATGACTCTAAATTGTAGAACAACACTCCTGTCTATCCAATAAGATTCAGCAGTTTTTCCACGAAACAACTTCTACTCTTGTCCCGGCAAAAATGTGTCCAATATGGGAAACAACAGTGTCTGACAATAAACCTTTAAGAATAAATGAACACCTGGGAAATGTAGCCCAACTTTCTGATTTCATACCAAATGTCTGACACGTACAGTTCTCTCTGTGAGGACCAAACTTCACCCATCAATATTTCTCCGTAATAATGAAGCCCTGTAATAGTCCTCCCGCTGAAGAAGGGTTCACAGGGAACTGGCTGGCAGAGGTTTCCGTAGTGTAGTGGTTATCACGTTCGCCTAACACGCGAAAGGTCCCAGGTTCGAGACCGGGCGGAAACAATGTTTATTCTGCAACTTTCGAACATTAAATCATCATCTGTAAACTACAGTCATTTCACTTTCATATCAGGACCATTTCGAGCTATGAAAACCGTGCTCTTCTTGCAAACTATTTCAAATCAGAAATTCCATTTGAAGGAGTAAAGGTTTTTCCCACGAAATACAATAAAATAAAAGATTCTTATTATTTCTTTTAGAATTTTCATTAGAAATGAAATACTTTGATTTTACCATGCTTATTTCTTTCTAATGGCATTTGAAATGCTTGTACAAATGACATTCTTCTAAAAGTCAAATTGTATGTTTAGTCAATGAAATAGTAAACTTGTAATCTGTATTAATGAAAGCCTGTAAGTGTCTGACGAAAATTGTTCCGGTCAATATGTCTTTGTAATGGTGAAAGTTTTTCAGAGCTATTCCTTGAGCAGGGGTCTATAGCATTTGAGGCTACAAGAGTTTCCGTAGTGTAGTGGTTATCACATTCACCTCACACGCGAAAGGTCCCCGGTTCGAAACCGGGCGGAAACAATGTTTTTCGAACTCTCTTACAGACTAAACCTGAAGTGGAAATTCAGATCCCGTACACTTCTGAAAAAAATGCATTGAAATCAGAAACTATATATGCTTCCAAGGCTTTGAAGTTCAACTGTGCAACACCACAGCAAAACATTTGGGCTTTCTTTATATTATTTGATTTAAATCAGTGTGAGAAAACTGTTTTATCCTGGTTGGCATTGCTCCAGCTAACAAAAATATGTTCTCAGAACGGACCACCAACGTTTCACTTGGATTAATGTGTTCCCTCAACATGACTCTAAATTGTAGAACAACACTCCTGTCTATCCAATAAGATTCAGCAGTTTTTCCACGAAACAACTTCTACTCTTGTCCCGGCAAAAATGTGTCCAATATGGGAAACAACAGTGTCTGACAATAAACCTTTAAGAATAAATGAACACCTGGGAAATGTAGCCCAACTTTCTGATTTCATACCAAATGTCTGACACGTACAGTTCTCTCTGTGAGGACCAAACTTCACCCATCAATATTTCTCCGTAATAATGAAGCCCTGTAATAGTCCTCCCGCTGAAGAAGGGTTCACAGGGAACTGGCGGGCAGAGGTTTCCGTAGTGTAGTGGTTATCACGTTCGCCTAACATGCGAAAGGTCCCCGGTTCGAGACCGGGCGGAAACAATGCTTATTCTGCAACTTTCGAACATTAACTCATCGTCTGTAAACTACAGTCATTTCACTTTCATATCAGGACCATTTCGAGCTATGAAAACCGTGCTCTTTTTGCAAACTATTTCAAATCAGAAATTCCATTTGAAGGAGTAAAGGTTTTTCCCACGAAATACAATAAAATAAAAGATTCTTATTATTTCTTTTAGAATTTTCATTAGAAATGAAATACTTTGATTTTACCATGCTTATTTCTTTCTAATGGCATTTGAAATGCTTGTACAAATGACATTCTTCTAAAAGTCAAATTGTATGTTTAGTCAATGAAATAGTAAACTTGTAATCTGTATTAATGAAAGCCTGTAAGTGTCTGACGAAAATTGTTCCGGTCAATATGTCTTTGTAATGGTGAAAGTTTTTCAGAGCTATTCCTTGAGCAGGGGTCTATAGCATTTGAGGCTACAAGAGTTTCCGTAGTGTAGTGGTTATCACGTTCGCCTCACACGCGAAAGGTCCCCGGTTCGAAACCGGGCGGAAACAATGTTTTTCGAACTCTCTTACAGACTAAACCTGAAGTGGAAATTCAGATCCCGTACACTTCTGAAAAAAATGCATTGAAATCAGAAACTATATATGCTTCCAAGGCTTTGAAGTTCAACTGTGCAACACCACAGCAAAACATTTGGGCTTTCTTTATATTATTTGATTTAAATCAGTGTGAGAAAACTGTTTTATCCTGGTTGGCATTGCTCCAGCTAACAAAAATATGTTCTCAGAACGGACCACCAACGTTTCACTTGGATTAATGTGTTCCCTCAACATGACTCTAAATTGTAGAACAACACTCCTGTCTATCCAATAAGATTCAGCAGTTTTTCCACGAAACAACTTCTACTCTTGTCCCGGCAAAAATGTGTCCAATATGGGAAACAACAGTGTCTGACAATAAACCTTTAAGAATAAATGAACACCTGGGAAATGTAGCCCAACTTTCTGATTTCATACCAAATGTCTGACACGTACAGTTCTCTCTGTGAGGACCAAACTTCACCCATCAATATTTCTCCGTAATAATGAAGCCCTGTAATAGTCCTCCCGCTGAAGAAGGGTTCACAGGGAACTGGCGGGCAGAGGTTTCCGTAGTGTAGTGGTTATCACGTTCGCCTAACACGCGAAAGGTCCCCGGTTCGAGACCGGGCGGAAACAATGCTTTTTCTGCAACTTTCGAACATTAAATCATCATCTGTAAACTACAGTCATTTCACTTTCATATCAGGACCATTTCGAGCTATGAAAACCGTGCTCTTTTTGCAAACTATTTCAAATCAGAAATTCCATTTGAAGGAGTAAAGGTTTTTCCCACGAAATACAATAAAATAAAAGATTCTTATTATTTCTTTTAGAATTTTCATTAGAAATGAAATACTTTGATTTTACCATGCTTATTTCTTTCTAATGGCATTTGAAATGCTTGTACAAATGACATTCTTCTAAAAGTCAAATTGTATGTTTAGTCAATGAAATAGTAAACTTGTAATCTGTATTAATGAAAGCCTGTAAGTGTCTGACGAAAATTGTTCCGGTCAATATGTCTTTGTAATGGTGAAAGTTTTTCAGAGCTATTCCTTGAGCAGGGGTCTATAGCTTTTGAAGCTACAAGAGTTTCCGTAGTGTAGTGGTTATCACGTTCGCCTCACACGCGAAAGGTCCCCGGTTCGAAACCGGGCGGAAACAATGTTTTTCGAACTCTCTTACAGACTAAACCTGAAGTGGAAATTCAGATCCCGTACACTTCTGAAAAAAATGCATTGAAATCAGAAACTATATATGCTTCCAAGGCTTTGAAGTTCAACTGTAAAACATTTGGGCTTTCTTTATATTATTTGATTTAAATCAGTGTGAGAAAACTGTTTTATCCTGGTTGGCATTGCTCCAGCTAACAAAAATATGTTCTCAGAACGGACCACCAACGTTTCACTTGGATTAATGTGTTCCCTCAACATGACTCTAAATTGTAGAACAACACTCCTGTCTATCCAATAAGATTCAGCAGTTTTTCCACGAAACAACTTCTACTCTTGTCCCGGCAAAAATGTGTCCAATATGGGAAACAACAGTGTCTGACAATAAACCTTTAAGAATAAATGAACACCTGGGAAATGTAGCCCAACTTTCTGATTTCATACCAAATGTCTGACACGTACAGTTCTCTCTGTGAGGACCAAACTTCACCCATCAATATTTCTCCGTAATAATGAAGCCCTGTAATAGTCCTCCCGCTGAAGAAGGGTTCACAGGGAACTGGCGGGCAGAGGTTTCCGTAGTGTAGTGGTTATCACGTTCGCCTAACACGCGAAAGGTCCCCGGTTCGAGACCGGGCGGAAACAATGCTTTTTCTGCAACTTTCGAACATTAAATCATCGTCTGTAAACTACAGTCATTTCACTTTCATATCAGGACCATTTCGAGCTATGAAAACCGTGCTCTTTTTGCAAACTATTTCAAATCAGAAATTCCATTTGAAGGAGTAAAGGTTTTTCCCACGAAATACAATAAAATAAAAGATTCTTATTATTTCTTTTAGAATTTTCATTAGAAATGAAATACTTTGATTTTACCATGCTTATTTCTTTCTAATGGCATTTGAAATGCTTGTACAAATGACATTCTTCTAAAAGTCAAATTGTATGTTTAGTCAATGAAATAGTAAACTTGTAATCTGTATTAATGAAAGCCTGTAAGTGTCTGACGAAAATTGTTCCGGTCAATATGTCTTTGTAATGGTGAAAGTTTTTCAGAGCTATTCCTTGAGCAGGGTTCTATAGGTTTTGAGATTACAAGAGTTTCCGTAGTGTAGTGGTTATCACGTTCGCCTCACACGCGAAAGGTCCCCGGTTCGAAACCGGGCGGAAACAATGTTTTTCGAACTCTCTTACAGACTAAACCTGAAGTGGAAATTCAGATCCCGTACACTTCTGAAAAAAATGCATTGAAATCAGAAACTATATATGCTTCCAAGGCTTTGAAGTTCAACTGTGCAACACCACAGCAAAACATTTGGGCTTTCTTTATATTATTTGATTTAAATCAGTGTGAGAAAACTGTTTTATCCTGGTTGGCATTGCTCCAGCTAACAAAAATATGTTCTCAGAACGGACCACCAACGTTTCACTTGGATTAATGTGTTCCCTCAACATGACTCTAAATTGTAGAACAACACTCCTGTCTATCCAATAAGATTCAGCAGTTTTTCCACGAAACAACTTCTACTCTTGTCCCGGCAAAAATGTGTCCAATATGGGAAACAACAGTGTCTGACAATAAACCTTTAAGAATAAATGAACACCTGGGAAATGTAGCCCAACTTTCTGATTTCATACCAAATGTCTGACACGTACAGTTCTCTCTGTGAGGACCAAACTTCACCCATCAATATTTCTCCGTAATAATGAAGCCCTGTAATAGTCCTCCCGCTGAAGAAGGGTTCACAGGGAACTGGCGGGCAGAGGTTTCCGTAGTGTAGTGGTTATCACGTTCGCCTAACACGCGAAAGGTCCCCGGTTCGAGACCGGGCGGAAACAATGCTTTTTCTGCAACTTTCGAACATTAAATCATCGTCTGTAAACTACAGTCATTTCACTTTCATATCAGGACCATTTCGAGCTATGAAAACCGTGCTCTTTTTGCAAACTATTTCAAATCAGAAATTCCATTTGAAGGAGTAAAGGTTTTTCCCACGAAATACAATAAAATAAAAGATTCTTATTATTTCTTTTAGAATTTTCATTAGAAATGAAATACTTTGATTTTACCATGCTTATTTCTTTCTAATGGCATTTGAAATGCTTGTACAAATGACATTCTTCTAAAAGTCAAATTGTATGTTTAGTCAATGAAATAGTAAACTTGTAATCTGTATTAATGAAAGCCTGTAAGTGTCTGACGAAAATTGTTCCGGTCAATATGTCTTTGTAATGGTGAAAGTTTTTCAGAGCTATTCCTTGAGCAGGGTTCTATAGCTTTTGAGACTACAAGAGTTTCCGTAGTGTAGTGGTTATCACGTTCGCCTCACACGCGAAAGGTCCCCGGTTCGAAACCGGGCGGAAACAATGTTTTTCGAACTCTCTTACAGACTAAACCTGAAGTGGAAATTCAGATCCCGTACACTTCTGAAAAAAATGCATTGAAATCAGAAACTATATATGCTTCCAAGGCTTTGAAGTTCAACTGTGCAACACCACAGCAAAACATTTGGGCTTTCTTTATATTATTTGATTTAAATCAGTGTGAGAAAACTGTTTTATCCTGGTTGGCATTGCTCCAGCTAACAAAAATATGTTCTCAGAACGGACCACCAACGTTTCACTTGGATTAATGTGTTCCCTCAACATGACTCTAAATTGTAGAACAACACTCCTGTCTATCCAATAAGATTCAGCAGTTTTTCCACGAAACAACTTCTACTCTTGTCCCGGCAAAAATGTGTCCAATATGGGAAACAACAGTGTCTGACAATAAACCTTTAAGAATAAATGAACACCTGGGAAATGTAGCCCAACTTTCTGATTTCATACCAAATGTCTGACACGTACAGTTCTCTCTGTGAGGACCAAACTTCACCCATCAATATTTCTCCGTAATAATGAAGCCCTGTAATAGTCCTCCCGCTGAAGAAGGGTTCACAGGGATCTGGCGGGCAGAGGTTTCCGTAGTGTAGTGGTTATCACGTTCGCCTAACACGCGAAAGGTCCCCGGTTCGAGACCGGGCGGAAACAATGCTTATTCTGCAACTTTCGAACATTAACTCATCGTCTGTAAACTACAGTCATTTCACTTTCATATCAGGACCATTTCGAGCTATGAAAACCGTGCTCTTCTTGCAAACTATTTCAAATCAGAAATTCCATTTGAAGGAGTAAAGGTTTTTCCCACGAAATACAATAAAATAAAAGATTCTTATTAATTCTTTTTGAATTTTCATTAGAAATGAAATACTTTGATTTTACCATGCTTATTTCTTTCTAATGGCATTTGAAATGCTTGTACAAATGACATTCTTCTAAAAGTCAAATTGTATGTTTAGTCAATGAAATAGTAAACTTGTAATCTGTATTAATGAAAGCCTGTAAGTGTCTGACGAAAATTGTTCCGGTCAATATGTCTTTGTAATGGTGAAAGTTTTTCAGAGCTATTCCTTGAGCAGGGGTCTATAGCTTTTGAAGCCACAAGAGTTTCCGTAGTGTAGTGGTTATCACGTTCGCCTCACACGCGAAAGGTCCCCGGTTCGAAACCGGGCGGAAACAATGTTTTTCGAACTCTCTTACAGACTAAACCTGAAGTGGAAATTCAGATCCCGTACACTTCTGAAAAAAATGCATTGAAATCAGAAACTATATATGCTTCCAAGGCTTTGAAGTTCAACTGTAAAACATTTGGGCTTTCTTTATATTATTTGATTTAAATCAGTGTGAGAAAACTGTTTTATCCTGGTTGGCATTGCTCCAGCTAACAAAAATATGTTCTCAGAACGGACCACCAACGTTTCACTTGGATTAATGTGTTCCCTCAACATGACTCTAAATTGTAGAACAACACTCCTGTCTATCCAATAAGATTCAGCAGTTTTTCCACGAAACAACTTCTACTCTTGTCCCGGCAAAAATGTGTCCAATATGGGAAACAACAGTGTCTGACAATAAACCTTTAAGAATAAATGAACACCTGGGAAATGTAGCCCAACTTTCTGATTTCATACCAAATGTCTGACACGTACAGTTCTCTCTGTGAGGACCAAACTTCACCCATCAATATTTCTCCGTAATAATGAAGCCCTGTAATAGTCCTCCCGCTGAAGAAGGGTTCACAGGGAACTGGCGGGCAGAGGTTTCCGTAGTGTAGTGGTTATCACGTTCGCCTAACACGTGAAAGGTCCCCGGTTCGAGACCGGGCGGAAACAATGCTTTTTCTGCAACTTTCGAACATTAAATCATCGTCTGTAAACTACAGTCATTTCACTTTCATATCAGGACCATTTCGAGCTATGAAAACCGTGCTCTTTTTGCAAACTATTTCAAATCAGAAATTCCATTTGAAGGAGTAAAGGTTTTTCCCACGAAATACAATAAAATAAAAGATTCTTATTATTTCTTTTAGAATTTTCATTAGAAATGAAATACTTTGATTTTACCATGCTTATTTCTTTCTAATGGCATTTGAAATGCTTGTACAAATGACATTCTTCTAAAAGTCAAATTGTATGTTTAGTCAATGAAATAGTAAACTTGTAATCTGTATTAATGAAAGCCTGTAAGTGTCTGACGAAAATTGTTCCGGTCAATATGTCTTTGTAATGGTGAAAGTTTTTCAGAGCTATTCCTTGAGCAGGGTTCTATAGCTTTTGAGACTACAAGAGTTTCCGTAGTGTAGTGGTTATCACGTTCGCCTCACACGCGAAAGGTCCCCGGTTCGAAACCGGGCGGAAACAATGTTTTTCGAACTCTCTTACAGACTAAACCTGAAGTGGAAATTCAGATCCCGTACACTTCTGAAAAAAATGCATTGAAATCAGAAACTATATATGCTTCCAAGGCTTTGAAGTTCAACTGTGCAACACCACAGCAAAACATTTGGGCTTTCTTTATATTATTTGATTTAAATCAGTGTGAGAAAACTGTTTTATCCTGGTTGGCATTGCTCCAGCTAACAAAAATATGTTCTCAGAACGGACCACCAACGTTTCACTTGGATTAATGTGTTCCCTCAACATGACTCTAAATTGTAGAACAACACTCCTGTCTATCCAATAAGATTCAGCAGTTTTTCCACGAAACAACTTCTACTCTTGTCCCGGCAAAAATGTGTCCAATATGGGAAACAACAGTGTCTGACAATAAACCTTTAAGAATAAATGAACACCTGGGAAATGTAGCCCAACTTTCTGATTTCATACCAAATGTCTGACACGTACAGTTCTCTCTGTGAGGACCAAACTTCACCCATCAATATTTCTCCGTAATAATGAAGCCCTGTAATAGTCCTCCCGCTGAAGAAGGGTTAACAGGGAACTGGCGGGCAGAGGTTTCCGTAGTGTAGTGGTTATCAAGTTCGCCTAACACGCGAAAGGTCCCCGGTTCGAGACCGGGCGGAAACAATGCTTATTCTGCAACTTTCGAACATTAACTCATCGTCTGTAAACTACAGTCATTTCACTTTCATATCAGGACCATTTCGAGCTATGAAAACCGTGCTCTTCTTGCAAACTATTTCAAATCAGAAATTCCATTTGAAGGAGTAAAGGTTTTTCCCACGAAATACAATAAAATAAAAGATTCTTATTAATTCTTTTTGAATTTTCATTAGAAATGAAATACTTTGATTTTACCATGCTTATTTCTTTCTAATGGCATTTGAAATGCTTGTACAAATGACATTCTTCTAAAAGTCAAATTGTATGTTTAGTCAATGAAATAGTAAACTTGTAATCTGTATTAATGAAAGCCTGTAAGTGTCTGACGAAAATTGTTCCGGTCAATATGTCTTTGTAATGGTGAAAGTTTTTCAGAGCTATTCCTTGAGCAGGGGTCTATAGCTTTTGAAGCTACAAGAGTTTCAGTAGTGTAGTGGTTATCAAGTTCGCCTCACACGCGAAAGGTCCCCGGTTCGAAACCGGGCGGAAACAATGTTTTTCGAACTCTCTTACAGACTAAACCTGAAGTGGAAATTCAGATCCCGTACACTTCTGAAAAAAATGCATTGAAATCAGAAACTATATATGCTTCCAAGGCTTTGAAGTTCAACTGTAAAACATTTGGGCTTTCTTTATATTATTTGATTTAAATCAGTGTGAGAAAACTGTTTTATCCTGGTTGGCATTGCTCCAGCTAACAAAAATATGTTCTCAGAACGGACCACCAACGTTTCACTTGGATTAATGTGTTCCCTCAACATGACTCTAAATTGTAGAACAACACTCCTGTCTATCCAATAAGATTCAGCAGTTTTTCCACGAAACAACTTCTACTCTTGTCCCGGCAAAAATGTGTCCAATATGGGAAACAACAGTGTCTGACAATAAACCTTTAAGAATAAATGAACACCTGGGAAATGTAGCCCAACTTTCTGATTTCATACCAAATGTCTGACACGTACAGTTCTCTCTGTGAGGACCAAACTTCACCCATCAATATTTCTCCGTAATAATGAAGCCCTGTAATAGTCCTCCCGCTGAAGAAGGGTTCACAGGGATCTGGCGGGCAGAGGTTTCCGTAGTGTAGTGGTTATCACGTTCGCCTAACACGCGAAAGGTCCCCGGTTCGAGACCGGGCGGAAACAATGCTTATTCTGCAACTTTCGAACATTAACTCATCGTCTGTAAACTACAGTCATTTCACTTTCATATCAGGACCATTTCGAGCTATGAAAACCGTGCTCTTCTTGCAAACTATTTCAAATCAGAAATTCCATTTGAAGGAGTAAAGGTTTTTCCCACGAAATACAATAAAATAAAAGATTCTTATTAATTCTTTTTGAATTTTCATTAGAAATGAAATACTTTGATTTTACCATGCTTATTTCTTTCTAATGGCATTTGAAATGCTTGTACAAATGACATTCTTCTAAAAGTCAAATTGTATGTTTAGTCAATGAAATAGTAAACTTGTAATCTGTATTAATGAAAGCCTGTAAGTGTCTGACGAAAATTGTTCCGGTCAATATGTCTTTGTAATGGTGAAAGTTTTTCAGAGCTATTCCTTGAGCAGGGTTCTATAGCTTTTGAGACTACAAGAGTTTCCGTAGTGTAGTGGTTATCACGTTCGCCTCACACGCGAAAGGTCCCCGGTTCGAAACCGGGCGGAAACAATGTTTTTCGAACTCTCTTACAGACTAAACCTGAAGTGGAAATTCAGATCCCGTACACTTCTGAAAAAAATGCATTGAAATCAGAAACTATATATGCTTCCAAGGCTTTGAAGTTCAACTGTAAAACATTTGGGCTTTCTTTATATTATTTGATTTAAATCAGTGTGAGAAAACTGTTTTATCCTGGTTGGCATTGCTCCAGCTAACAAAAATATGTTCTCAGAACGGACCACCAACGTTTCACTTGGATTAATGTGTTCCCTCAACATGACTCTAAATTGTAGAACAACACTCCTGTCTATCCAATAAGATTCAGCAGTTTTTCCACGAAACAACTTCTACTCTTGTCCCGGCAAAAATGTGTCCAATATGGGAAACAACAGTGTCTGACAATAAACCTTTAAGAATAAATGAACACCTGGGAAATGTAGCCCAACTTTCTGATTTCATACCAAATGTCTGACACGTACAGTTCTCTCTGTGAGGACCAAACTTCACCCATCAATATTTCTCCGTAATAATGAAGCCCTGTAATAGTCCTCCCGCTGAAGAAGGGTTCACAGGGAACTGGCGGGCAGAGGTTTCCGTAGTGTAGTGGTTATCAAGTTCGCCTAACACGCGAAAGGTCCCCGGTTCGAGACCGGGCGGAAACAATGCTTTTTCTGCAACTTTCGAACATTAAATCATCGTCTGTAAACTACAGTCATTTCACTTTCATATCAGGACCATTTCGAGCTATGAAAACCGTGCTCTTTTTGCAAACTATTTCAAATCAGAAATTCCATTTGAAGGAGTAAAGGTTTTTCCCACGAAATACAATAAAATAAAAGATTCTTATTATTTCTTTTAGAATTTTCATTAGAAATGAAATACTTTGATTTTACCATGCTTATTTCTTTCTAATGGCATTTGAAATGCTTGTACAAATGACATTCTTCTAAAAGTCAAATTGTATGTTTAGTCAATGAAATAGTAAACTTGTAATCTGTATTAATGAAAGCCTGTAAGTGTCTGACGAAAATTGTTCCGGTCAATATGTCTTTGTAATGGTGAAAGTTTTTCAGAGCTATTCCTTGAGCAGGGGTCTATAGCTTTTGAGACTACAAGAGTTTCAGTAGTGTAGTGGTTATCACGTTCGCCTCACACGCGAAAGGTCCCCGGTTCGAAACCGGGCGGAAACAATGTTTTTCGAACTCTCTTACAGACTAAACCTGAAGTGGAAATTCAGATCCCGTACACTTCTGAAAAAAATGCATTGAAATCAGAAACTATATATGCTTCCAAGGCTTTGAAGTTCAACTGTAAAACATTTGGGCTTTCTTTATATTATTTGATTTAAATCAGTGTGAGAAAACTGTTTTATCCTGGTTGGCATTGCTCCAGCTAACAAAAATATGTTCTCAGAACGGACCACCAACGTTTCACTTGGATTAATGTGTTCCCTCAACATGACTCTAAATTGTAGAACAACACTCCTGTCTATCCAATAAGATTCAGCAGTTTTTCCACGAAACAACTTCTACTCTTGTCCCGGCAAAAATGTGTCCAATATGGGAAACAACAGTGTCTGACAATAAACCTTTAAGAATAAATGAACACCTGGGAAATGTAGCCCAACTTTCTGATTTCATACCAAATGTCTGACACGTACAGTTCTCTCTGTGAGGACCAAACTTCACCCATCAATATTTCTCCGTAATAATGAAGCCCTGTAATAGTCCTCCCGCTGAAGAAGGGTTCACAGGGAACTGGCGGGCAGAGGTTTCCGTAGTGTAGTGGTTATCACGTTCGCCTAACACGCGAAAGGTCCCCGGTTCGAGACCGGGCGGAAACAATGCTTTTTCTGCAACTTTCGAACATTAAATCATCGTCTGTAAACTACAGTCATTTCACTTTCATATCAGGACCATTTCGAGCTATGAAAACCGTGCTCTTTTTGCAAACTATTTCAAATCAGAAATTCCATTTGAAGGAGTAAAGGTTTTTCCCACGAAATACAATAAAATAAAAGATTCTTATTATTTCTTTTAGAATTTTCATTAGAAATGAAATACTTTGATTTTACCATGCTTATTTCTTTCTAATGGCATTTGAAATGCTTGTACAAATGACATTCTTCTAAAAGTCAAATTGTATGTTTAGTCAATGAAATAGTAAACTTGTAATCTGTATTAATGAAAGCCTGTAAGTGTCTGACGAAAATTGTTCCGGTCAATATGTCTTTGTAATGGTGAAAGTTTTTCAGAGCTATTCCTTGAGCAGGGTTCTATAGCTTTTGAGACTACAAGAGTTTCCGTAGTGTAGTGGTTATCACGTTCGCCTCACACGCGAAAGGTCCCCGGTTCGAAACCGGGCGGAAACAATGTTTTTCGAACTCTCTTACAGACTAAACCTGAAGTGGAAATTCAGATCCCGTACACTTCTGAAAAAAATGCATTGAAATCAGAAACTATATATGCTTCCAAGGCTTTGAAGTTCAACTGTGCAACACCACAGCAAAACATTTGGGCTTTCTTTATATTATTTGATTTAAATCAGTGTGAGAAAACTGTTTTATCCTGGTTGGCATTGCTCCAGCTAACAAAAATATGTTCTCAGAACGGACCACCAACGTTTCACTTGGATTAATGTGTTCCCTCAACATGACTCTAAATTGTAGAACAACACTCCTGTCTATCCAATAAGATTCAGCAGTTTTTCCACGAAACAACTTCTACTCTTGTCCCGGCAAAAATGTGTCCAATATGGGAAACAACAGTGTCTGACAATAAACCTTTAAGAATAAATGAACACCTGGGAAATGTAGCCCAACTTTCTGATTTCATACCAAATGTCTGACACGTACAGTTCTCTCTGTGAGGACCAAACTTCACCCATCAATATTTCTCCGTAATAATGAAGCCCTGTAATAGTCCTCCCGCTGAAGAAGGGTTCACAGGGAACTGGCGGGCAGAGGTTTCCGTAGTGTAGTGGTTATCACGTTCGCCTAACACGCGAAAGGTACCCGGTTCGAGACCGGGCGGAAACAATGCTTATTCTGCAACTTTCGAACATTAACTCATCGTCTGTAAACTACAGTCATTTCACTTTCATATCAGGACCATTTCGAGCTATGAAAACCGTGCTCTTTTTGCAAACTATTTCAAATCAGAAATTCCATTTGAAGGAGTAAAGGTTTTTCCCACGAAATACAATAAAATAAAAGATTCTTATTATTTCTTTTAGAATTTTCATTAGAAATGAAATACTTTGATTTTACCATGCTTATTTCTTTCTAATGGCATTTGAAATGCTTGTACAAATGACATTCTTCTAAAAGTCAAATTGTATGTTTAGTCAATGAAATAGTAAACTTGTAATCTGTATTAATGAAAGCCTGTAAGTGTCTGACGAAAATTGTTCCGGTCAATATGTCTTTGGAATGGTGAAAGTTTTTCAGAGCTATTCCTTGAGCAGGGGTCTATAGCTTTTGAGGCTGCAAGAGTTTCCGTAGTGTAGTGGTTATCACGTTTGCCTCACACGCGAAAGGTCCCCGGTTCGAAACCGGGCGGAAACAATGTTTTTCGAACTCTCTTACAGACTAAACCTGAAGTGGAAATTCAGATCCCGTACACTTCTGAAAAAAATGCATTGAAATCAGAAACTATATATGCTTCCAAGGCTTTGAAGTTCAACTGTGCAACACCACAGCAAAACATTTGGGCTTTCTTTATATTATTTGATTTAAATCAGTGTGAGAAAACTGTTTTATCCTGGTTGGCATTGCTCCAGCTAACAAAAATATGTTCTCAGAACGGACCACCAACGTTTCACTTGGATTAATGTGTTCCCTCAACATGACTCTAAATTGTAGAACAACACTCCTGTCTATCCAATAAGATTCAGCAGTTTTTCCACGAAACAACTTCTACTCTTGTCCCGGCAAAAATGTGTCCAATATGGGAAACAACAGTGTCTGACAATAAACCTTTAAGAATAAATGAACACCTGGGAAATGTAGCCCAACTTTCTGATTTCATACCAAATGTCTGACACGTACAGTTCTCTCTGTGAGGACCAAACTTCACCCATCAATATTTCTCCGTAATAATGAAGCCCTGTAATAGTCCTCCCGCTGAAGAAGGGTTCACAGGGAACTGGCGGGCAGAGGTTTCCGTAGTGTAGTGGTTATCACGTTCGCCTAACACGCGAAAGGTCCCCGGTTCGAGACCGGGCGGAAACAATGCTTTTTCTGCAACTTTCGAACATTAAATCATCATCTGTAAACTACAGTCATTTCACTTTCATATCAGGACCATTTCGAGCTATGAAAACCGTGCTCTTTTTGCAAACTATTTCAAATCAGAAATTCCATTTGAAGGAGTAAAGGTTTTTCCCACGAAATACAATAAAATAAAAGATTCTTATTATTTCTTTTAGAATTTTCATTAGAAATGAAATACTTTGATTTTACCATGCTTATTTCTTTCTAATGGCATTTGAAATGCTTGTACAAATGACATTCTTCTAAAAGTCAAATTGTATGTTTAGTCAATGAAATAGTAAACTTGTAATCTGTATTAATGAAAGCCTGTAAGTGTCTGACGAAAATTGTTCCGGTCAATATGTCTTTGTAATGGTGAAAGTTTTTCAGAGCTATTCCTTGAGCAGGGGTCTATAGCTTTTGAAGCTACAAGAGTTTCCGTAGTGTAGTGGTTATCACGTTCGCCTCACACGCGAAAGGTCCCCGGTTCGAAACCGGGCGGAAACAATGTTTTTCGAACTCTCTTACAGACTAAACCTGAAGTGGAAATTCAGATCCCGTACACTTCTGAAAAAAATGCATTGAAATCAGAAACTATATATGCTTCCAAGGCTTTGAAGTTCAACTGTAAAACATTTGGGCTTTCTTTATATTATTTGATTTAAATCAGTGTGAGAAAACTGTTTTATCCTGGTTGGCATTGCTCCAGCTAACAAAAATATGTTCTCAGAACGGACCACCAACGTTTCACTTGGATTAATGTGTTCCCTCAACATGACTCTAAATTGTAGAACAACACTCCTGTCTATCCAATAAGATTCAGCAGTTTTTCCACGAAACAACTTCTACTCTTGTCCCGGCAAAAATGTGTCCAATATGGGAAAAAACAGTGTCTGACAATAAACCTTTAAGAATAAATGAACACCTGGGAAATGTAGCCCAACTTTCTGATTTCATACCAAATGTCTGACACGTACAGTTCTCTCTGTGAGGACCAAACTTCACCCATCAATATTTCTCCGTAATAATGAAGCCCTTTAATAGTCCTCCCGCTGAAGAAGGGTTCACAGGGATCTGGCGGGCAGAGGTTTCCGTAGTGTAGTGGTTATCACGTTCGCCTAACACGCGAAAGGTCCCCGGTTTGAGACCGGGCGGAAACAATGCTTATTCTGCAACTTTCGAACATTAACTCATCGTCTGTAAACTACAGTCATTTCACTTTCATATCAGGACCATTTCGAGCTATGAAAACCGTGCTCTTCTTGCAAACTATTTCAAATCAGAAATTCCATTTGAAGGAGTAAAGGTTTTTCCCACGAAATACAATAAAATAAAAGATTCTTATTAATTCTTTTTGAATTTTCATTAGAAATGAAATACTTTGATTTTACCATGCTTATTTCTTTCTAATGGCATTTGAAATGCTTGTACAAATGACATTCTTTTAAAAGTCAAATTGTATGTTTAGTCAATGAAATAGTAAACTTGTAATCTGTATTAATGAAAGCCTGTAAGTGTCTGACGAAAATTGTTCCGGTCAATATGTCTTTGTAATGGTGAAAGTTTTTCAGAGCTATTCCTTGAGCAGGGGTCTATAGCTTTTGAGGCTGCAAGAGTTTCTGTAGTGTAGTGGTTATCACGTTCGCCTCACACGCGAAAGGTCCCCGGTTCGAAACCGGGCGGAAACAATGTTTTTCGAACTCTCTTACAGACTAAACCTGAAGTGGAAATTCAGATCCCGTACACTTCTGAAAAAAATGCATTGAAATCAGAAACTATATATGCTTCCAAGGCTTTGAAGTTCAACTGTGCAACACCACAGCAAAACATTTGGGCTTTCTTTATATTATTTGATTTAAATCAGTGTGAGAAAACTGTTTTATCCTGGTTGGCATTGCTCCAGCTAACAAAAATATGTTCTCAGAACGGACCACCAACGTTTCACTTGGAGTAATGTGTTCCCTCAACATGACTCTAAATTGTAGAACAACACTCCTGTCTATCCAATAAGATTCAGCAGTTTTTCCACGAAACAACTTCTACTCTTGTCCCGGCAAAAATGTGTCCAATATGGGAAACAACAGTGTCTGACAATAAACCTTTAAGAATAAATGAACACCTGGGAAATGTAGCCCAACTTTCTGATTTCATACCAAATGTCTGACACGTACAGTTCTCTCTGTGAGGACCAAACTTCACCCATCAATATTTCTCCGTAATAATGAAGCCCTGTAATAGTCCTCCCGCTGAAGAAGGGTTCACAGGGAGCTGGCGGGCAGAGGTTTCCGTAGTGTAGTGGTTATCACGTTCGCCTAACACGCGAAAGGTCCCCGGTTCGAGACCGGGCGGAAACAATGCTTATTCTGCAACTTTCGAACATTAACTCATCGTCTGTAAACTACAGTCATTTCACTTTCATATCAGGACCATTTCGAGCTATGAAAACCGTGCTCTTCTTGCAAACTATTTCAAATCAGAAATTCCATTTGAAGGAGTAAAGGTTTTTCCCACGAAATACAATAAAATAAAAGATTCTTATTAATTCTTTTTGAATTTTCATTAGAAATGAAATACTTTGATTTTACCATGCTTATTTCTTTCTAATGGCATTTGAAATGCTTGTACAAATGACATTCTTCTAAAAGTCAAATTGTATGTTTAGTCAATGAAATAGTAAACTTGTAATCTGTATTAATGAAAGCCTGTAAGTGTCTGACGAAAATTGTTCCGGTCAATATGTCTTTGTAATGGTGAAAGTTTTTCAGAGCTATTCCTTGAGCAGGGGTCTATAGCTTTTGAAGCTACAAGAGTTTCCGTAGTGTAGTGGTTATCACGTTCGCCTCACACGCGAAAGGTCCCCGGTTCGAAACCGGGCGGAAACAATGTTTTTCGAACTCTCTTACAGACTAAACCTGAAGTGGAAATTCAGATCCCGTACACTTCTGAAAAAAATGGATTGAAATCAGAAACTATATATGCTTCCAAGGCTTTGAAGTTCAACTGTAAAACATTTGGGCTTTCTTTATATTATTTGATTTAAATCAGTGTGAGAAAACTGTTTTATCCTGGTTGGCATTGCTCCAGCTAACAAAAATATGTTCTCAGAACGGACCACCAACGTTTCACTTGGATTAATGTGTTCCCTCAACATGACTCTAAATTGTAGAACAACACTCCTGTCTATCCAATAAGATTCAGCAGTTTTTCCACGAAACAACTTCTACTCTTGTCCCGGCAAAAATGTGTCCAATATGGGAAACAACAGTGTCTGACAATAAACCTTTAAGAATAAATGAACACCTGGGAAATGTAGCCCAACTTTCTGATTTCATACCAAATGTCTGACACGTACAGTTCTCTCTGTGAGGACCAAACTTCACCCATCAATATTTCTCCGTAATAATGAAGCCCTGTAATAGTCCTCCCGCTGAAGAAGGGTTCACAGGGATCTGGCGGGCAGAGGTTTCCGTAGTGTAGTGGTTATCACGTTCGCCTAACACGCGAAAGGTCCCCGGTTCGAGACCGGGCGGAAACAATGCTTATTCTGCAACTTTCGAACATTAACTCATCGTCTGTAAACTACAGTCATTTCACTTTCATATCAGGACCATTTCGAGCTATGAAAACCGTGCTCTTCTTGCAAACTATTTCAAATCAGAAATTCCATTTGAAGGAGTAAAGGTTTTTCCCACGAAATACAATAAAATAAAAGATTCTTATTAATTCTTTTTGAATTTTCATTAGAAATGAAATACTTTGATTTTACCATGCTTATTTCTTTCTAATGGCATTTGAAATGCTTGTACAAATGACATTCTTCTAAAAGTCAAATTGTATGTTTAGTCAATGAAATAGTAAACTTGTAATCTGTATTAATGAAAGCCTGTAAGTGTCTGACGAAAATTGTTCCGGTCAATATGTCTTTGTAATGGTGAAAGTTTTTCAGAGCTATTCCTTGAGCAGGGGTCTATAGCTTTTGAAGCTACAAGAGTTTCCGTAGTGTAGTGGTTATCACGTTCGCCTCACACGCGAAAGGTCCCCGGTTCGAAACCGGGCGGAAACAATGTTTTTCGAACTCTCTTACAGACTAAACCTGAAGTGGAAATTCAGATCCCGTACACTTCTGAAAAAAATGCATTGAAATCAGAAACTATATATGCTTCCAAGGCTTTGAAGTTCAACTGTAAAACATTTGGGCTTTCTTTATATTATTTGATTTAAATCAGTGTGAGAAAACTGTTTTATCCTGGTTGGCATTGCTCCAGCTAACAAAAATATGTTCTCAGAACGGACCACCAACGTTTCACTTGGATTAATGTGTTCCCTCAACATGACTCTAAATTGTAGAACAACACTCCTGTCTATCCAATAAGATTCAGCAGTTTTTCCACGAAACAACTTCTACTCTTGTCCCGGCAAAAATGTGTCCAATATGGGAAACAACAGTGTCTGACAATAAACCTTTAAGAATAAATGAACACCTGGGAAATGTAGCCCAACTTTCTGATTTCATACCAAATGTCTGACACGTACAGTTCTCTCTGTGAGGACCAAACTTCACCCATCAATATTTCTCCGTAATAATGAAGCCCTGTAATAGTCCTCCCGCTGAAGAAGGGTTCACAGGGAACTGGCGGGCAGAGGTTTCCGTAGTGTAGTGGTTATCACGTTCGCCTAACACGCGAAAGGTCCCCGGTTCGAGACTGGGCGGAAACAATGCTTTTTCTGCAACTTTCGAACATTAAATCATCGTCTGTAAACTACAGTCATTTCACTTTCATATCAGGACCATTTCGAGCTATGAAAACCGTGCTCTTTTTGCAAACTATTTCAAATCAGAAATTCCATTTGAAGGAGTAAAGGTTTTTCCCACGAAATACAATAAAATAAAAGATTCTTATTATTTCTTTTAGAATTTTCATTAGAAATGAAATACTTTGATTTTACCATGCTTATTTCTTTCTACTGGCATTTGAAATGCTTGTACAAATGACATTCTTCTAAAAGTCAAATTGTATGTTTAGTCAATGAAATAGTAAACTTGTAATCTGTATTAATGAAAGCCTGTAAGTGTCTGACGAAAATTGTTCCGGTCAATATGTCTTTGTAATGGTGAAAGTTTTTCAGAGCTATTCCTTGAGCAGGGTTCTATAGCTTTTGAGACTACAAGAGTTTCCGTAGTGTAGTGGTTATCACGTTCGCCTCACACGCGAAAGGTCCCCGGTTCGAAACCGGGCGGAAACAATGTTTTTCGAACTCTCTTACAGACTAAACCTGAAGTGGAAATTCAGATCCCGTACACTTCTGAAAAAAATGCATTGAAATCAGAAACTATATATGCTTCCAAGGCTTTGAAGTTCAACTGTGCAACACCACAGCAAAACATTTGGGCTTTCTTTATATTATTTGATTTAAATCAGTGTGAGAAAACTGTTTTATCCTGGTTGGCATTGCTCCAGCTAACAAAAATATGTTCTCAGAACGGACCACCAACGTTTCACTTGGATTAATGTGTTCCCTCAACATGACTCTAAATTGTAGAACAACACTCCTGTCTATCCAATAAGATTCAGCAGTTTTTCCACGAAACAACTTCTACTCTTGTCCCGGCAAAAATGTGTCCAATATGGGAAACAACAGTGTCTGACAATAAACCTTTAAGAATAAATGAACACCTGGGAAATGTAGCCCAACTTTCTGATTTCATACCAAATGTCTGACACGTACAGTTCTCTCTGTGAGGACCAAACTTCACCCATCAATATTTCTCCGTAATAATGAAGCCCTGTAATAGTCCTCCCGCTGAAGAAGGGTTCACAGGGAGCTGGCGGGCAGAGGTTTCCGTAGTGTAGTGGTTATCACGTTCGCCTAACACGCGAAAGGTCCCCGGTTCGAGACCGGGCGGAAACAATGCTTATTCTGCAACTTTCGAACATTAAATCATCGTCTGTAAACTACAGTCATTTCACTTTCATATCAGGACCATTTCGAGCTATGAAAACCGTGCTCTTCTTGCAAACTATTTCAAATCAGAAATTCCATTTGAAGGAGTAAAGGTTTTTCCCACGAAATACAATAAAATAAAAGATTCTTATTAATTCTTTTTGAATTTTCATTAGAAATGAAATACTTTGATTTTACCATGCTTATTTCTTTCTAATGGCATTTGAAATGCTTGTACAAATGACATTCTTCTAAAAGTCAAATTGTATGTTTAGTCAATGAAATAGTAAACTTGTAATCTGTATTAATGAAAGCCTGTAAGTGTCTGACGAAAATTGTTCCGGTCAATATGTCTTTGTAATGGTGAAAGTTTTTCAGAGCTATTCCTTGAGCAGGGATCTATAGCTTTTGAGACTACAAGAGTTTCCGTAGTGTAGTGGTTATCACGTTCGCCTCACACGCGAAAGGTCCCCGGTTCGAAACCGGGCGGAAACAATGTTTTTCGAACTCTCTTACAGACTAAACCTGAAGTGGAAATTCAGATCCCGTACACTTCTGAAAAAAATGCATTGAAATCAGAAACTATATATGCTTCCAAGGCTTTGAAGTTCAACTGTAAAACATTTGGGCTTTCTTTATATTATTTGATTTAAATCAGTGTGAGAAAACTGTTTTATCCTGGTTGGCATTGCTCCAGCTAACAAAAATATGTTCTCAGAACGGACCACCAACGTTTCACTTGGATTAATGTGTTCCCTCAACATGACTCTAAATTGTAGAACAACACTCCTGTCTATCCAATAAGATTCAGCAGTTTTTCCACGAAACAACTTCTACTCTTGTCCCGGCAAAAATGTGTCCAATATGGGAAACAACAGTGTCTGACAATAAACCTTTAAGAATAAATGAACACCTGGGAAATGTAGCCCAACTTTCTGATTTCATACCAAATGTCTGACACGTACAGTTCTCTCTGTGAGGACCAAACTTCACCCATCAATATTTCTCCGTAATAATGAAGCCCTGTAATAGTCCTCCCGCTGAAGAAGGGTTCACAGGGAACTGGCGGGCAGAGGTTTCCGTAGTGTAGTGGTTATCACGTTCGCCTAACACGCGAAAGGTCCCCGGTTCGAGACCGGGCGGAAACAATGCTTTTTCTGCAACTTTCGAACATTAAATCATCGTCTGTAAACTACAGTCATTTCACTTTCATATCAGGACCATTTCGAGCTATGAAAACCGTGCTCTTTTTGCAAACTATTTCAAATCAGAAATTCCATTTGAAGGAGTAAAGGTTTTTCCCACGAAATACAATAAAATAAAAGATTCTTATTATTTCTTTTAGAATTTTCATTAGAAATGAAATACTTTGATTTTACCATGCTTATTTCTTTCTAATGGCATTTGAAATGCTTGTACAAATGACATTCTTCTAAAAGTCAAATTGTATGTTTAGTCAATGAAATAGTAAACTTGTAATCTGTATTAATGAAAGCCTGTAAGTGTCTGACGAAAATTGTTCCGGTCAATATGTCTTTGTAATGGTGAAAGTTTTTCAGAGCTATTCCTTGAGCAGGGATCTATAGCTTTTGAGACTACAAGAGTTTCCGTAGTGTAGTGGTTATCACGTTCGCCTCACACGCGAAAGGTCCCCGGTTCGAAACCGGGCGGAAACAATGTTTTTCGAACTCTCTTACAGACTAAACCTGAAGTGGAAATTCAGATCCCGTACACTTCTGAAAAAAATGCATTGAAATCAGAAACTATATATGCTTCCAAGGTTTTGAAGTTCAACTGTGCAACACCACAGCAAAACATTTGGGCTTTCTTTATATTATTTGATTTAAATCAGTGTGAGAAAACTGTTTTATCCTGGTTGGCATTGCTCCAGCTAACAAAAATATGTTCTCAGAACGGACCACCAACGTTTCACTTGGATTAATGTGTTCCCTCAACATGACTCTAAATTGTAGAACAACACTCCTGTCTATCCAATAAGATTCAGCAGTTTTTCCACGAAACAACTTCTACTCTTGTCCCGGCAAAAATGTGTCCAATATGGGAAAAAACAGTGTCTGACAATAAACCTTTAAGAATAAATGAACACCTGGGAAATGTAGCCCAACTTTCTGATTTCATACCAAATGTCTGACACGTACAGTTCTCTCTGTGAGGACCAAACTTCACCCATCAATATTTCTCCGTAATAATGAAGCCCTGTAATAGTCCTCCCGCTGAAGAAGGGTTCACAGGGATCTGGCGGGCAGAGGTTTCCCTAGTGTAGTGGTTATCACTTTCGCCTAACACGCGAAAGGTCCCCGGTTCGAGACCGGGCGGAAACAATGCTTATTCTGCAACTTTCGAACATTAACTCATCGTCTGTAAACTACAGTCATTTCACTTTCATATCAGGACCATTTCGAGCTATGAAAACCGTGCTCTTCTTGCAAACTATTTCAAATCAGAAATTCCATTTGAAGGAGTAAAGGTTTTTCCCACGAAATACAATAAAATAAAAGATTCTTATTAATTCTTTTTGAATTTTCATTAGAAATGAAATACTTTGATTTTACCATGCTTATTTCTTTCTAATGGCATTTGAAATGCTTGTACAAATGACATTCTTCTAAAAGTCAAATTGTATGTTTAGTCAATGAAATAGTAAACTTGTAATCTGTATTAATGAAAGCCTGTAAGTGTCTGACGAAAATTGTTCCGGTCAATATGTCTTTGTAATGGTGAAAGTTTTTCAGAGCTATTCCTTGAGCAGGGGTCTATAGCTTTTGAAGCTACAAGAGTTTCCGTAGTGTAGTGGTTATCACGTTCGCCTCACACGCGAAAGGTCCCCGGTTCGAAACCGGGCGGAAACAATGTTTTTCGAACTCTCTTACAGACTAAACCTGAAGTGGAAATTCAGATCCCGTACACTTCTGAAAAAAATGCATTGAAATCAGAAACTATATATGCTTCCAAGGCTTTGAAGTTCAACTGTAAAACATTTGGGCTTTCTTTATATTATTTGATTTAAATCAGTGTGAGAAAACTGTTTTATCCTGGTTGGCATTGCTCCAGCTAACAAAAATATGTTCTCAGAACGGACCACCAACGTTTCACTTGGATTAATGTGTTCCCTCAACATGACTCTAAATTGTAGAACAACACTCCTGTCTATCCAATAAGATTCAGCAGTTTTTCCACGAAACAACTTCTACTCTTGTCCCGGCAAAAATGTGTCCAATATGGGAAACAACAGTGTCTGACAATAAACCTTTAAGAATAAATGAACACCTGGGAAATGTAGCCCAACTTTCTGATTTCATACCAAATGTCTGACACGTACAGTTCTCTCTGTGAGGACCAAACTTCACCCATCAATATTTCTCCGTAATAATGAAGCCCTGTAATAGTCCTCCCGCTGAAGAAGGGTTCACAGGGAACTGGCGGGCAGAGGTTTCCGTAGTGTAGTGGTTATCACGTTCGCCTAACACGCGAAAGGTCCCCGGTTCGAGACTGGGCGGAAACAATGCTTTTTCTGCAACTTTCGAACATTAAATCATCGTCTGTAAACTACAGTCATTTCACTTTCATATCAGGACCATTTCGAGCTATGAAAACCGTGCTCTTTTTGCAAACTATTTCAAATCAGAAATTCCATTTGAAGGAGTAAAGGTTTTTCCCACGAAATACAATAAAATAAAAGATTCTTATTATTTCTTTTAGAATTTTCATTAGAAATGAAATACTTTGATTTTACCATGCTTATTTCTTTCTACTGGCATTTGAAATGCTTGTACAAATGACATTCTTCTAAAAGTCAAATTGTATGTTTAGTCAATGAAATAGTAAACTTGTAATCTGTATTAATGAAAGCCTGTAAGTGTCTGACGAAAATTGTTCCGGTCAATATGTCTTTGTAATGGTGAAAGTTTTTCAGAGCTATTCCTTGAGCAGGGTTCTATAGCTTTTGAGACTACAAGAGTTTCCGTAGTGTAGTGGTTATCACGTTCGCCTCACACGCGAAAGGTCCCCGGTTCGAAACCGGGCGGAAACAATGTTTTTCGAACTCTCTTACAGACTAAACCTGAAGTGGAAATTCAGATCCCGTACACTTCTGAAAAAAATGCATTGAAATCAGAAACTATATATGCTTCCAAGGCTTTGAAGTTCAACTGTGCAACACCACAGCAAAACATTTGGGCTTTCTTTATATTATTTGATTTAAATCAGTGTGAGAAAACTGTTTTATCCTGGTTGGCATTGCTCCAGCTAACAAAAATATGTTCTCAGAACGGACCACCAACGTTTCACTTGGATTAATGTGTTCCCTCAACATGACTCTAAATTGTAGAACAACACTCCTGTCTATCCAATAAGATTCAGCAGTTTTTCCACGAAACAACTTCTACTCTTGTCCCGGCAAAAATGTGTCCAATATGGGAAACAACAGTGTCTGACAATAAACCTTTAAGAATAAATGAACACCTGGGAAATGTAGCCCAACTTTCTGATTTCATACCAAATGTCTGACACGTACAGTTCTCTCTGTGAGGACCAAACTTCACCCATCAATATTTCTCCGTAATAATGAAGCCCTGTAATAGTCCTCCCGCTGAAGAAGGGTTCACAGGGAGCTGGCGGGCAGAGGTTTCCGTAGTGTAGTGGTTATCACGTTCGCCTAACACGCGAAAGGTCCCCGGTTCGAGACCGGGCGGAAACAATGCTTATTCTGCAACTTTCGAACATTAAATCATCGTCTGTAAACTACAGTCATTTCACTTTCATATCAGGACCATTTCGAGCTATGAAAACCGTGCTCTTCTTGCAAACTATTTCAAATCAGAAATTCCATTTGAAGGAGTAAAGGTTTTTCCCACGAAATACAATAAAATAAAAGATTCTTATTAATTCTTTTTGAATTTTCATTAGAAATGAAATACTTTGATTTTACCATGCTTATTTCTTTCTAATGGCATTTGAAATGCTTGTACAAATGACATTCTTCTAAAAGTCAAATTGTATGTTTAGTCAATGAAATAGTAAACTTGTAATCTGTATTAATGAAAGCCTGTAAGTGTCTGACGAAAATTGTTCCGGTCAATATGTCTTTGTAATGGTGAAAGTTTTTCAGAGCTATTCCTTGAGCAGGGATCTATAGCTTTTGAGACTACAAGAGTTTCCGTAGTGTAGTGGTTATCACGTTCGCCTCACACGCGAAAGGTCCCCGGTTCGAAACCGGGCGGAAACAATGTTTTTCGAACTCTCTTACAGACTAAACCTGAAGTGGAAATTCAGATCCCGTACACTTCTGAAAAAAATGCATTGAAATCAGAAACTATATATGCTTCCAAGGCTTTGAAGTTCAACTGTAAAACATTTGGGCTTTCTTTATATTATTTGATTTAAATCAGTGTGAGAAAACTGTTTTATCCTGGTTGGCATTGCTCCAGCTAACAAAAATATGTTCTCAGAACGGACCACCAACGTTTCACTTGGATTAATGTGTTCCCTCAACATGACTCTAAATTGTAGAACAACACTCCTGTCTATCCAATAAGATTCAGCAGTTTTTCCACGAAACAACTTCTACTCTTGTCCCGGCAAAAATGTGTCCAATATGGGAAACAACAGTGTCTGACAATAAACCTTTAAGAATAAATGAACACCTGGGAAATGTAGCCCAACTTTCTGATTTCATACCAAATGTCTGACACGTACAGTTCTCTCTGTGAGGACCAAACTTCACCCATCAATATTTCTCCGTAATAATGAAGCCCTGTAATAGTCCTCCCGCTGAAGAAGGGTTCACAGGGAACTGGCGGGCAGAGGTTTCCGTAGTGTAGTGGTTATCACGTTCGCCTAACACGCGAAAGGTCCCCGGTTCGAGACCGGGCGGAAACAATGCTTTTTCTGCAACTTTCGAACATTAAATCATCGTCTGTAAACTACAGTCATTTCACTTTCATATCAGGACCATTTCGAGCTATGAAAACCGTGCTCTTTTTGCAAACTATTTCAAATCAGAAATTCCATTTGAAGGAGTAAAGGTTTTTCCCACGAAATACAATAAAATAAAAGATTCTTATTATTTCTTTTAGAATTTTCATTAGAAATGAAATACTTTGATTTTACCATGCTTATTTCTTTCTAATGGCATTTGAAATGCTTGTACAAATGACATTCTTCTAAAAGTCAAATTGTATGTTTAGTCAATGAAATAGTAAACTTGTAATCTGTATTAATGAAAGCCTGTAAGTGTCTGACGAAAATTGTTCCGGTCAATATGTCTTTGTAATGGTGAAAGTTTTTCAGAGCTATTCCTTGAGCAGGGATCTATAGCTTTTGAGACTACAAGAGTTTCCGTAGTGTAGTGGTTATCACGTTCGCCTCACACGCGAAAGGTCCCCGGTTCGAAACCGGGCGGAAACAATGTTTTTCGAACTCTCTTACAGACTAAACCTGAAGTGGAAATTCAGATCCCGTACACTTCTGAAAAAAATGCATTGAAATCAGAAACTATATATGCTTCCAAGGTTTTGAAGTTCAACTGTGCAACACCACAGCAAAACATTTGGGCTTTCTTTATATTATTTGATTTAAATCAGTGTGAGAAAACTGTTTTATCCTGGTTGGCATTGCTCCAGCTAACAAAAATATGTTCTCAGAACGGACCACCAACGTTTCACTTGGATTAATGTGTTCCCTCAACATGACTCTAAATTGTAGAACAACACTCCTGTCTATCCAATAAGATTCAGCAGTTTTTCCACGAAACAACTTCTACTCTTGTCCCGGCAAAAATGTGTCCAATATGGGAAAAAACAGTGTCTGACAATAAACCTTTAAGAATAAATGAACACCTGGGAAATGTAGCCCAACTTTCTGATTTCATACCAAATGTCTGACACGTACAGTTCTCTCTGTGAGGACCAAACTTCACCCATCAATATTTCTCCGTAATAATGAAGCCCTGTAATAGTCCTCCCGCTGAAGAAGGGTTCACAGGGATCTGGCGGGCAGAGGTTTCCCTAGTGTAGTGGTTATCACTTTCGCCTAACACGCGAAAGGTCCCCGGTTCGAGACCGGGCGGAAACAATGCTTATTCTGCAACTTTCGAACATTAACTCATCGTCTGTAAACTACAGTCATTTCACTTTCATATCAGGACCATTTCGAGCTATGAAAACCGTGCTCTTCTTGCAAACTATTTCAAATCAGAAATTCCATTTGAAGGAGTAAAGGTTTTTCCCACGAAATACAATAAAATAAAAGATTCTTATTAATTCTTTTTGAATTTTCATTAGAAATGAAATACTTTGATTTTACCATGCTTATTTCTTTCTAATGGCATTTGAAATGCTTGTACAAATGACATTCTTCTAAAAGTCAAATTGTATGTTTAGTCAATGAAATAGTAAACTTGTAATCTGTATTAATGAAAGCCTGTAAGTGTCTGACGAAAATTGTTCCGGTCAATATGTCTTTGTAATGGTGAAAGTTTTTCAGAGCTATTCCTTGAGCAGGGGTCTATAGCTTTTGAAGCTACAAGAGTTTCCGTAGTGTAGTGGTTATCACGTTCGCCTCACACGCGAAAGGTCCCCGGTTCGAAACCGGGCGGAAACAATGTTTTTCGAACTCTCTTACAGACTAAACCTGAAGTGGAAATTCAGATCCCGTACACTTCTGAAAAAAATGCATTGAAATCAGAAACTATATATGCTTCCAAGGCTTTGAAGTTCAACTGTAAAACATTTGGGCTTTCTTTATATTATTTGATTTAAATCAGTGTGAGAAAACTGTTTTATCCTGGTTGGCATTGCTCCAGCTAACAAAAATATGTTCTCAGAACGGACCACCAACGTTTCACTTGGATTAATGTGTTCCCTCAACATGACTCTAAATTGTAGAACAACACTCCTGTCTATCCAATAAGATTCAGCAGTTTTTCCACGAAACAACTTCTACTCTTGTCCCGGCAAAAATGTGTCCAATATGGGAAACAACAGTGTCTGACAATAAACCTTTAAGAATAAATGAACACCTGGGAAATGTAGCCCAACTTTCTGCGTTCGCGCTCTCCCCTGATTTTCTCGTCTAACGATAGATTGCTCTTACAAAACAGTCCTTGGGATGTCGAAACCGGGCGGAAACAATGTTTTTCGAACTCTCTTACAGACTAAACCTGAAGTGGAAATTCAGATCCCGTACACTTCTGAAAAAAATGCATTGAAATCAGAAACTATATATGCTTCCAAGGCTTTGAAGTTCAACTGTGCAACACCACAGCAAAACATTTGGGCTTTCTTTATATTATTTGATTTAAATCAGTGTGAGAAAACTGTTTTATCCTGGTTGGCATTGCTCCAGCTAACAAAAATATGTTCTCAGAACGGACCACCAACGTTTCACTTGGATTAATGTGTTCCCTCAACATGACTCTAAATTGTAGAACAACACTCCTGTCTATCCAATAAGATTCAGCAGTTTTTCCACGAAACAACTTCTACTCTTGTCCCGGCAAAAATGTGTCCAATATGGGAAACAACAGTGTCTGACAATAAACCTTTAAGAATAAATGAACACCTGGGAAATGTAGCCCAACTTTCTGATTTCATACCAAATGTCTGACACGTACAGTTCTCTCTGTGAGGACCAAACTTCACCCATCAATATTTCTCCGTAATAATGAAGCCCTGTAATAGTCCTCCCGCTGAAGAAGGGTTCACAGGGATCTGGCGGGCAGAGGGTTCCCTAGTGTAGTGGTTATCACGTTCGCCTAACACGCGAAAGGTCCCCGGTTCGAGACCGGGCGGAAACAATGCTTATTCTGCAACTTTCGAACATTAACTCATCGTCTGTAAACTACAGTCATTTCACTTTCATATCAGGACCATTTCGAGCTATGAAAACCGTGCTCTTCTTGCAAACTATTTCAAATCAGAAATTCCATTTGAAGGAGTAAAGGTTTTTCCCACGAAATACAATAAAATAAAAGATTCTTATTAATTCTTTTTGAATTTTCATTAGAAATGAAATACTTTGATTTTACCATGCTTATTTCTTTCTAATGGCATTTGAAATGCTTGTACAAATGACATTCTTCTAAAAGTCAAATTGTATGTTTAGTCAATGAAATAGTAAACTTGTAATCTGTATTAATGAAAGCCTGTAAGTGTCTGACGAAAATTGTTCCGGTCAATATGTCTTTGTAATGGTGAAAGTTTTTCAGAGCTATTCCTTGAGCAGGGGTCTATAGCTTTTGAAGCTACAAGAGTTTCCGTAGTGTAGTGGTTATCACGTTCGCCTCACACGCGAAAGGTCCCCGGTTCGAAACCGGGCGGAAACAATGTTTTTCGAACTCTCTTACAGACTAAACCTGAAGTGGAAATTCAGATCCCGTACACTTCTGAAAAAAATGCATTGAAATCAGAAACTATATATGCTTCCAAGGCTTTGAAGTTCAACTGTAAAACATTTGGGCTTTCTTTATATTATTTGATTTAAATCAGTGTGAGAAAACTGTTTTATCCTGGTTGGCATTGCTCCAGCTAACAAAAATATGTTCTCAGAACGGACCACCAACGTTTCACTTGGATTAATGTGTTCCCTCAACATGACTCTAAATTGTAGAACAACACTCCTGTCTATCCAATAAGATTCAGCAGTTTTTCCACGAAACAACTTCTACTCTTGTCCCGGCAAAAATGTGTCCAATATGGGAAACAACAGTGTCTGACAATAAACCTTTAAGAATAAATGAACACCTGGGAAATGTAGCCCAACTTTCTGCGTTCGCGCTCTCCCCTGATTTTCTCGTCTAACGATAGATTGCTCTTACAAAACAGTCCTTGGGATGTCGAAACCGGGCGGAAACAATGTTTTTCGAACTCTCTTACAGACTAAACCTGAAGTGGAAATTCAGATCCCGTACACTTCTGAAAAAAATGCATTGAAATCAGAAACTATATATGCTTCCAAGGCTTTGAAGTTCAACTGTGCAACACCACAGCAAAACATTTGGGCTTTCTTTATATTATTTGATTTAAATCAGTGTGAGAAAACTGTTTTATCCTGGTTGGCATTGCTCCAGCTAACAAAAATATGTTCTCAGAACGGACCACCAACGTTTCACTTGGATTAATGTGTTCCCTCAACATGACTCTAAATTGTAGAACAACACTCCTGTCTATCCAATAAGATTCAGCAGTTTTTCCACGAAACAACTTCTACTCTTGTCCCGGCAAAAATGTGTCCAATATGGGAAACAACAGTGTCTGACAATAAACCTTTAAGAATAAATGAACACCTGGGAAATGTAGCCCAACTTTCTGATTTCATACCAAATGTCTGACACGTACAGTTCTCTCTGTGAGGACCAAACTTCACCCATCAATATTTCTCCGTAATAATGAAGCCCTGTAATAGTCCTCCCGCTGAAGAAGGGTTCACAGGGATCTGGCGGGCAGAGGGTTCCCTAGTGTAGTGGTTATCACGTTCGCCTAACACGCGAAAGGTCCCCGGTTCGAGACCGGGCGGAAACAATGCTTATTCTGCAACTTTCGAACATTAACTCATCGTCTGTAAACTACAGTCATTTCACTTTCATATCAGGACCATTTCGAGCTATGAAAACCGTGCTCTTCTTGCAAACTATTTCAAATCAGAAATTCCATTTGAAGGAGTAAAGGTTTTTCCCACGAAATACAATAAAATAAAAGATTCTTATTAATTCTTTTTGAATTTTCATTAGAAATGAAATACTTTGAGTTTACCATGCTTATTTCTTTCTAATGGCATTTGAAATGCTTGTACAAATGACATTCTTCTAAAAGTCAAATTGTATGTTTAGTCAATGAAATAGTAAACTTGTAATCTGTATTAATGAAAGCCTGTAAGTGTCTGACGAAAATTGTTCCGGTCAATATGTCTTTGTAATGGTGAAAGTTTTTCAGAGCTATTCCTTGAGCAGGGGTCTATAGCTTTTGAAGCTACAAGAGTTTCCGTAGTGTAGTGGTTATCACGTTCGCCTCACACGCGAAAGGTCCCCGGTTCGAAACCGGGCGGAAACAATGTTTTTCGAACTCTCTTACAGACTAAACCTGAAGTGGAAATTCAGATCCCGTACACTTCTGAAAAAAATGCATTGAAATCAGAAACTATATATGCTTCCAAGGCTTTGAAGTTCAACTGTAAAACATTTGGGCTTTCTTTATATTATTTGATTTAAATCAGTGTGAGAAAACTGTTTTATCCTGGTTGGCATTGCTCCAGCTAACAAAAATATGTTCTCAGAACGGACCACCAACGTTTCACTTGGATTAATGTGTTCCCTCAACATGACTCTAAATTGTAGAACAACACTCCTGTCTATCCAATAAGATTCAGCAGTTTTTCCACGAAACAACTTCTACTCTTGTCCCGGCAAAAATGTGTCCAATATGGGAAACAACAGTGTCTGACAATAAACCTTTAAGAATAAATGAACACCTGGGAAATGTAGCCCAACTTTCTGATTTCATACCAAATGTCTGACACGTACAGTTCTCTCTGTGAGGACCAAACTTCACCCATCAATATTTCTCCGTAATAATGAAGCCCTGTAATAGTCCTCCCGCTGAAGAAGGGTTCACAGGGAACTGGCGGGCAGAGGTTTCCGTAGTGTAGTGGTTATCACGTTCGCCTAACACGCGAAAGGTCCCCGGTTCGAGACCGGGCGGAAACAATGCTTTTTCTGCAACTTTCGAACATTAAATCATCGTCTGTAAACTACAGTCATTTCACTTTCATATCAGGACCATTTCGAGCTATGAAAACCGTGCTCTTTTTGCAAACTATTTCAAATCAGAAATTCCATTTGAAGGAGTAAAGGTTTTTCCCACGAAATACAATAAAATAAAAGATTCTTATTATTTCTTTTAGAATTTTCATTAGAAATGAAATACTTTGATTTTACCATGCTTATTTCTTTCTAATGGCATTTGAAATGCTTGTACTAATGACATTCTTCTAAAAGTCAAATTGTATGTTTAGTCAATGAAATAGTAAACTTGTAATCTGTATTAATGAAAGCCTGTAAGTGTCTGACAAAAATTGTTCCGGTTAATATGTCTTTGTAAAGGTGAAAGTTTTTCAGAGCTATTCCTTGAGCAGGGGTCTATAGCTTTTGAGGCTGCAAGAGTTTCCGTAGTGTAGTGGTTATCACGTTCGCCTCACACGCGAAAGGTCCCCGGTTCGAAACCGGGCGGAAACAATGTTTTTCGAACTCTCTTACAGACTAAACCTGAAGTGGAAATTCAGATCCCGTACACTTCTGAAAAAAATGCATTGAAATCAGAAACTATATATGCTTCCAAGGCTTTGAAGTTCAACTGTAAAACATTTGGGCTTTCTTTATATTATTTGATTTAAATCAGTGTGAGAAAACTGTTTTATCCTGGTTGGCATTGCTCCAGCTAACAAAAATATGTTCTCAGAACGGACCACCAACGTTTCACTTGGATTAATGTGTTCCCTCAACATGACTCTAAATTGTAGAACAACACTCCTGTCTATCCAATAAGATTCAGCAGTTTTTCCACGAAACAACTTCTACTCTTGTCCCGGCAAAAATGTGTCCAATATGGGAAACAACAGTGTCTGACAATAAACCTTTAAGAATAAATGAACACCTGGGAAATGTAGCCCAACTTTCTGCGTTCGCGCTCTCCCCTGATTTTCTCGTCTAACGATAGATTGCTCTTACAAAACAGTCCTTGGGATGTCGAAACCGGGCGGAAACAATGTTTTTCGAACTCTCTTACAGACTAAACCTGAAGTGGAAATTCAGATCCCGTACACTTCTGAAAAAAATGCATTGAAATCAGAAACTATATATGCTTCCAAGGCTTTGAAGTTCAACTGTAAAACATTTGGGCTTTCTTTATATTATTTGATTTAAATCAGTGTGAGAAAACTGTTTTATCCTGGTTGGCATTGCTCCAGCTAACAAAAATATGTTCTCAGAACGGACCACCAACGTTTCACTTGGATTAATGTGTTCCCTCAACATGACTCTAAATTGTAGAACAACACTCCTGTCTATCCAATAAGATTCAGCAGTTTTTCCACGAAACAACTTCTACTCTTGTCCCGGCAAAAATGTGTCCAATATGGGAAACAACAGTGTCTGACAATAAACCTTTAAGAATAAATGAACACCTGGGAAATGTAGCCCAACTTTCTGATTTCATACCAAATGTCTGACACGTACAGTTCTCTCTGTGAGGACCAAACTTCACCCATCAATATTTCTCCGTAATAATGAAGCCCTGTAATAGTCCTCCCGCTGAAGAAGGGTTCACAGGGATCTGGCGGGCAGAGGTTTCCCTAGTGTAGTGGTTATCACGTTCGCCTAACACGCGAAAGGTCCCCGGTTCGAGACCGGGCGGAAACAATGCTTATTCTGCAACTTTCGAACATTAACTCATCGTCTGTAAACTACAGTCATTTCACTTTCATATCAGGACCATTTCGAGCTATGAAAACCGTGCTCTTCTTGCAAACTATTTCAAATCAGAAATTCCATTTGAAGGAGTAAAGGTTTTTCCCACGAAATACAATAAAATAAAAGATTCTTATTAATTCTTTTTGAATTTTCATTAGAAATGAAATACTTTGATTTTACCATGCTTATTTCTTTCTAATGGCATTTGAAATGCTTGTACAAATGACATTCTTCTAAAAGTCAAATTGTATGTTTAGTCAATGAAATAGTAAACTTGTAATCTGTATTAATGAAAGCCTGTAAGTGTCTGACGAAAATTGTTCCGGTCAATATGTCTTTGTAATGGTGAAAGTTTTTCAGAGCTATTCCTTGAGCAGGGGTCTATAGCTTTTGAAGCTACAAGAGTTTCCGTAGTGTAGTGGTTATCACGTTCGCCTCACACGCGAAAGGTCCCCGGTTCGAAACCGGGCGGAAACAATGTTTTTCGAACTCTCTTACAGACTAAACCTGAAGTGGAAATTCAGATCCCGTACACTTCTGAAAAAAATGCATTGAAATCAGAAACTATATATGCTTCCAAGGCTTTGAAGTTCAACTGTAAAACATTTGGGCTTTCTTTATATTATTTGATTTAAATCAGTGTGAGAAAACTGTTTTATCCTGGTTGGCATTGCTCCAGCTAACAAAAATATGTTCTCAGAACGGACCACCAACGTTTCACTTGGATTAATGTGTTCCCTCAACATGACTCTAAATTGTAGAACAACACTCCTGTCTATCCAATAAGATTCAGCAGTTTTTCCACGAAACAACTTCTACTCTTGTCCCGGCAAAAATGTGTCCAATATGGGAAACAACAGTGTCTGACAATAAACCTTTAAGAATAAATGAACACCTGGGAAATGTAGCCCAACTTTCTGATTTCATACCAAATGTCTGACACGTACAGTTCTCTCTGTGAGGACCAAACTTCACCCATCAATATTTCTCCGTAATAATGAAGCCCTGTAATAGTCCTCCCGCTGAAGAAGGGTTCACAGGGAACTGGCGGGCAGAGGTTTCCGTAGTGTAGTGGTTATCACGTTCGCCTAACACGCGAAAGGTCCCCGGTTCGAGACCGGGCGGAAACAATGCTTTTTCTGCAACTTTCGAACATTAAATCATCGTCTGTAAACTACAGTCATTTCACTTTCATATCAGGACCATTTCGAGCTATGAAAACCGTGCTCTTTTTGCAAACTATTTCAAATCAGAAATTCCATTTGAAGGAGTAAAGGTTTTTCCCACGAAATACAATAAAATAAAAGATTCTTATTATTTCTTTTAGAATTTTCATTAGAAATGAAATACTTTGATTTTACCATGCTTATTTCTTTCTAATGGCATTTGAAATGCTTGTACAAATGACATTCTTCTAAAAGTCAAATTGTATGTTTAGTCAATGAAATAGTAAACTTGTAATCTGTATTAATGAAAGCCTGTAAGTGTCTGACGAAAATTGTTCCGGTCAATATGTCTTTGTAATGGTGAAAGTTTTTCAGAGCTATTCCTTGAGCAGGGTTCTATAGGTTTTGAGACTACAAGAGTTTCCGTAGTGTAGTGGTTATCACGTTCGCCTCACACGCGAAAGGTCCCCGGTTCGAAACCGGGCGGAAACAATGTTTTTCGAACTCTCTTACAGACTAAACCTGAAGTGGAAATTCAGATCCCGTACACTTCTGAAAAAAATGCATTGAAATCAGAAACTATATATGCTTCCAAGGCTTTGAAGTTCAACTGTGCAACACCACAGCAAAACATTTGGGCTTTCTTTATATTATTTGATTTAAATCAGTGTGAGAAAACTGTTTTATCCTGGTTGGCATTGCTCCAGCTAACAAAAATATGTTCTCAGAACGGACCACCAACGTTTCACTTGGATTAATGTGTTCCCTCAACATGACTCTAAATTGTAGAACAACACTCCTGTCTATCCAATAAGATTCAGCAGTTTTTCCACGAAACAACTTCTACTCTTGTCCCGGCAAAAATGTGTCCAATATGGGAAACAACAGTGTCTGACAATAAACCTTTAAGAATAAATGAACACCTGGGAAATGTAGCCCAACTTTCTGATTTCATACCAAATGTCTGACACGTACAGTTCTCTCTGTGAGGACCAAACTTCACCCATCAATATTTCTCCGTAATAATGAAGCCCTGTAATAGTCCTCCCGCTGAAGAAGGGTTCACAGGGATCTGGCGGGCAGAGGTTTCCGTAGTGTAGTGGTTATCACGTTCGCCTAACACGCGAAAGGTCCCCGGTTCGAGACCGGGCGGAAACAATGCTTATTCTGCAACTTTCGAACATTAACTCATCGTCTGTAAACTACAGTCATTTCACTTTCATATCAGGACCATTTCGAGCTATGAAAACCGTGCTCTTTTTGCAAACTATTTCAAATCAGAAATTCCATTTGAAGGAGTAAAGGTTTTTCCCACGAAATACAATAAAATAAAAGATTCTTATTATTTCTTTTAGAATTTTCATTAGAAATGAAATACTTTGATTTTACCATGCTTATTTCTTTCTAATGGCATTTGAAATGCTTGTACAAATGACATTCTTCTAAAAGTCAAATTGTATGTTTAGTCAATGAAATAGTAAACTTGTAATCTGTATTAATGAAAGCCTGTAAGTGTCTGACGAAAATTGTTCCGGTCAATATGTCTTTGGAATGGTGAAAGTTTTTCAGAGCTATTCCTTGAGCAGGGGTCTATAGCTTTTGAGGCTGCAAGAGTTTCCGTAGTGTAGTGGTTATCACGTTCGCCTCACACGCGAAAGGTCCCCGGTTCGAAACCGGGCGGAAACAATGTTTTTCGAACTCTCTTACAGACTAAACCTGAAGTGGAAATTCAGATCCCGTACACTTCTGAAAAAAAATGCATTGAAATCAGAAACTATATATGCTTCCAAGGCTTTGAAGTTCAACTGTAAAACATTTGGGCTTTCTTTATATTATTTGATTTAAATCAGTGTGAGAAAACTGTTTTATCCTGGTTGGCATTGCTCCAGCTAACAAAAATATGTTCTCAGAACGGACCACCAACGTTTCACTTGGATTAATGTGTTCCCTCAACATGACTCTAAATTGTAGAACAACACTCCTGTCTATCCAATAAGATTCAGCAGTTTTTCCACGAAACAACTTCTACTCTTGTCCCGGCAAAAATGTGTCCAATATGGGAAACAACAGTGTCTGACAATAAACCTTTAAGAATAAATGAACACCTGGGAAATGTAGCCCAACTTTCTGATTTCATACCAAATGTCTGACACGTACAGTTCTCTCTGTGAGGACCAAACTTCACCCATCAATATTTCTCCGTAATAATGAAGCCCTGTAATAGTCCTCCCGCTGAAGAAGGGTTCACAGGGATCTGGCGGACAGAGGTTTCCCTAGTGTAGTGGTTATCACGTTCGCCTAACACGCGAAAGGTCCCCGGTTCGAGACCGGGCGGAAACAATGCTTATTCTGCAACTTTCGAACATTAACTCATCGTCTGTAAACTACAGTCATTTCACTTTCATATCAGGACCATTTCGAGCTATGAAAACCGTGCTCTTTTTGCAAACTATTTCAAATCAGAAATTCCATTTGAAGGAGTAAAGGTTTTTCCCACGAAATACAATAAAATAAAAGATTCTTATTATTTCTTTTAGAATTTTCATTAGAAATGAAATACTTTGATTTTACCATGCTTATTTCTTTCTAATGGCATTTGAAATGCTTGTACAAATGACATTCTTCTAAAAGTCAAATTGTATGTTTAGTCAATGAAATAGTAAACTTGTAATCTGTATTAATGAAAGCCTGTAAGTGTCTGACGAAAATTGTTCCGGTCAATATGTCTTTGGAATGGTGAAAGTTTTTCAGAGCTATTCCTTGAGCAGGGGTCTATAGCTTTTGAGGCTGCAAGAGTTTCCGTAGTGTAGTGGTTATCACGTTCGCCTCACACGCGAAAGGTCCCCGGTTCGAAACCGGGCGGAAACAATGTTTTTCGAACTCTCTTACAGACTAAACCTGAAGTGGAAATTCAGATCCCGTACACTTCTGAAAAAAATGCATTGAAATCAGAAACTATATATGCTTCCAAGGCTTTGAAGTTCAACTGTAAAACATTTGGGCTTTCTTTATATTATTTGATTTAAATCAGTGTGAGAAAACTGTTTTATCCTGGTTGGCATTGCTCCAGCTAACAAAAATATGTTCTCAGAACGGACCACCAACGTTTTACTTGGATTAATGTGTTCCCTCAACATGACTCTAAATTGTAGAACAACACTCCTGTCTATCCAATAAGATTCAGCAGTTTTTCCACGAAACAACTTCTACTCTTGTCCCGGCAAAAATGTGTCCAATATGGGAAACAACAGTGTCTGACAATAAACCTTTAAGAATAAATGAACACCTGGGAAATGTAGCCCAACTTTCTGCGTTCGCGCTCTCCCCTGATTTTCTCGTCTAACGATAGATTGCTCTTACAAAACAGTCCTTGGGATGTCGAAACCGGGCGGAAACAATGTTTTTCGAACTCTCTTACAGACTAAACCTGAAGTGGAAATTCAGATCCCGTACACTTCTGAAAAAAATGCATTGAAATCAGAAACTATATATGCTTCCAAGGCTTTGAAGTTCAACTGTGCAACACCACAGCAAAACATTTGGGCTTTCTTTATATTATTTGATTTAAATCAGTGTGAGAAAACTGTTTTATCCTGGTTGGCATTGCTCCAGCTAACAAAAATATGTTCTCAGAACGGACCACCAACGTTTCACTTGGATTAATGTGTTCCCTCAACATGACTCTAAATTGTAGAACAACACTCCTGTCTATCCAATAAGATTCAGCAGTTTTTCCACGAAACAACTTCTACTCTTGTCCCGGCAAAAATGTGTCCAATATGGGAAACAACAGTGTCTGACAATAAACCTTTAAGAATAAATGAACACCTGGGAAATGTAGCCCAACTTTCTGATTTCATACCAAATGTCTGACACGTACAGTTCTCTCTGTGAGGACCAAACTTCACCCATCAATATTTCTCCGTAATAATGAAGCCCTGTAATAGTCCTCCCGCTGAAGAAGGGTTCACAGGGATCTGGCGGGCAGAGGTTTCCGTAGTGTAGTGGTTATCACGTTCGCCTAACACGCGAAAGGTCCCCGGTTCGAGACCGGGCGGAAACAATGCTTTTTCTGCAACTTTCGAACATTAAATCATCGTCTGTAAACTACAGTCATTTCACTTTCATATCAGGACCATTTCGAGCTATGAAAACCGTGCTCTTTTTGCAAACTATTTCAAATCAGAAATTCCATTTGAAGGAGTAAAGGTTTTTCCCACGAAATACAATAAAATAAAAGATTCTTATTATTTCTTTTAGAATTTTCATTAGAAATGAAATACTTTGATTTTACCATGCTTATTTCTTTCTAATGGCATTTGAAATGCTTGTACAAATGACATTCTTCTAAAAGTCAAATTGTATGTTTAGTCAATGAAATAGTAAACTTGTAATCTGTATTAATGAAAGCCTGTAAGTGTCTGACGAAAATTGTTCCGGTCAATATGTCTTTGTAATGGTGAAAGTTTTTCAGAGCTATTCCTTGAGCAGGGTTCTATAGGTTTTGAGACTACAAGAGTTTCCGTAGTGTAGTGGTTATCACGTTCGCCTCACACGCGAAAGGTCCCCGGTTCGAAACCGGGCGGAAACAATGTTTTTCGAACTCTCTTACAGACTAAACCTGAAGTGGAAATTCAGATCCCGTACACTTCTGAAAAAAATGCATTGAAATCAGAAACTATATATGCTTCCAAGGCTTTGAAGTTCAACTGTGCAACACCACAGCAAAACATTTGGGCTTTCTTTATATTATTTGATTTAAATCAGTGTGAGAAAACTGTTTTATCCTGGTTGGCATTGCTCCAGCTAACAAAAATATGTTCTCAGAACGGACCACCAACGTTTCACTTGGATTAATGTGTTCCCTCAACATGACTCTAAATTGTAGAACAACACTCCTGTCTATCCAATAAGATTCAGCAGTTTTTCCACGAAACAACTTCTACTCTTGTCCCGGCAAAAATGTGTCCAATATGGGAAACAACAGTGTCTGACAATAAACCTTTAAGAATAAATGAACACCTGGGAAATGTAGCCCAACTTTCTGATTTCATACCAAATGTCTGACACGTACAGTTCTCTCTGTGAGGACCAAACTTCACCCATCAATATTTCTCCGTAATAATGAAGCCCTGTAATAGTCCTCCCGCTGAAGAAGGGTTCACAGGGAACTGGCGGGCAGAGGTTTCCGTAGTGTAGTGGTTATCACGTTCGCCTAACACGCGAAAGGTCCCCGGTTCGAGACCGGGCGGAAACAATGCTTTTTCTGCAACTTTCGAACATTAAATCATCGTCTGTAAACTACAGTCATTTCACTTTCATATCAGGACCATTTCGAGCTATGAAAACCGTGCTCTTTTTGCAAACTATTTCAAATCAGAAATTCCATTTGAAGGAGTAAAGGTTTTTCCCACGAAATACAATAAAATAAAAGATTCTTATTATTTCTTTTAGAATTTTCATTAGAAATGAAATACTTTGATTTTACCATGCTTATTTCTTTCTAATGGCATTTGAAATGCTTGTACAAATGACATTCTTCTAAAAGTCAAATTGTATGTTTAGTCAATGAAATAGTAAACTTGTAATCTGTATTAATGAAAGCCTGTAAGTGTCTGACGAAAATTGTTCCGGTCAATATGTCTTTGTAATGGTGAAAGTTTTTCAGAGCTATTCCTTGAGCAGGGTTCTATAGCTTTTGAGACTACAAGAGTTTCCGTAGTGTAGTGGTTATCACGTTCGCCTCACACGCGAAAGGTCCCCGGTTCGAAACCGGGCGGAAACAATGTTTTTCGAACTCTCTTACAGACTAAACCTGAAGTGGAAATTCAGATCCCGTACACTTCTGAAAAAAATGCATTGAAATCAGAAACTATATATGCTTCCAAGGCTTTGAAGTTCAACTGTGCAACACCACAGCAAAACATTTGGGCTTTCTTTATATTATTTGATTTAAATCAGTGTGAGAAAACTGTTTTATCCTGGTTGGCATTGCTCCAGCTAACAAAAATATGTTCTCAGAACGGACCACCAACGTTTCACTTGGATTAATGTGTTCCCTCAACATGACTCTAAATTGTAGAACAACACTCCTGTCTATCCAATAAGATTCAGCAGTTTTTCCACGAAACAACTTCTACTCTTGTCCCGGCAAAAATGTGTCCAATATGGGAAACAACAGTGTCTGACAATAAACCTTTAAGAATAAATGAACACCTGGGAAATGTAGCCCAACTTTCTGATTTCATACCAAATGTCTGACACGTACAGTTCTCTCTGTGAGGACCAAACTTCACCCATCAATATTTCTCCGTAATAATGAAGCCCTGTAATAGTCCTCCCGCTGAAGAAGGGTTCACAGGGATCTGGCGGGCAGAGGTTTCCGTAGTGTAGTGGTTATCACGTTCGCCTAACACGCGAAAGGTCCCCGGTTCGAGACCGGGCGGAAACAATGCTTATTCTGCAACTTTCGAACATTAACTCATCGTCTGTAAACTACAGTCATTTCACTTTCATATCAGGACCATTTCGAGCTATGAAAAACGTGCTCTTCTTGCAAACTATTTCAAATCAGAAATTCCATTTGAAGGAGTAAAGGTTTTTCCCACGAAATACAATAAAATAAAAGATTCTTATTAATTCTTTTTGAATTTTCATTAGAAATGAAATACTTTGATTTTACCATGCTTATTTCTTTCTAATGGCATTTGAAATGCTTGTACAAATGACATTCTTCTAAAAGTCAAATTGTATGTTTAGTCAATGAAATAGTAAACTTGTAATCTGTATTAATGAAAGCCTGTAAGTGTCTGACGAAAATTGTTCCGGTCAATATGTCTTTGTAATGGTGAAAGTTTTTCAGAGCTATTCCTTGAGCAGGGGTCTATAGCTTTTGAAGCTACAAGAGTTTCCGTAGTGTAGTGGTTATCACGTTCGCCTCACACGCGAAAGGTCCCCGGTTCGAAACCGGGCGGAAGCAATGTTTTTCGAACTCTCTTACAGACTAAACCTGAAGTGGAAATTCAGATCCCGTACACTTCTGAAAAAAATGCATTGAAATCAGAAACTATATATGCTTCCAAGGCTTTGAAGTTCAACTGTAAAACATTTGGGCTTTCTTTATATTATTTGATTTAAATCAGTGTGAGAAAACTGTTTTATCCTGGTTGGCATTGCTCCAGCTAACAAAAATATGTTCTCAGAACGGACCACCAACGTTTCACTTGGATTAATGTGTTCCCTCAACATGACTCTAAATTGTAGAACAACACTCCTGTCTATCCAATAAGATTCAGCAGTTTTTCCACGAAACAACTTCTACTCTTGTCCCGGCAAAAATGTGTCCAATATGGGAAACAACAGTGTCTGACAATAAACCTTTAAGAATAAATGAACACCTGGGAAATGTAGCCCAACTTTCTGATTTCATACCAAATGTCTGACACGTACAGTTCTCTCTGTGAGGACCAAACTTCACCCATCAATATTTCTCCGTAATAATGAAGCCCTGTAATAGTCCTCCCGCTGAAGAAGGGTTCACAGGGATCTGGCGGGCAGAGGTTTCCGTAGTGTAGTGGTTATCACGTTCGCCTAACACGCGAAAGGTCCCCGGTTCGAGACCGGGCGGAAACAATGCTTTTTCTGCAACTTTCGAACATTAACTCATCGTCTGTAAACTACAGTCATTTCACTTTCATATCAGGACCATTTCGAGCTATGAAAAACGTGCTCTTCTTGCAAACTATTTCAAATCAGAAATTCCATTTGAAGGAGTAAAGGTTTTTCCCACGAAATACAATAAAATAAAAGATTCTTATTAATTCTTTTTGAATTTTCATTAGAAATGAAATACTTTGATTTTACCATGCTTATTTCTTTCTAATGGCATTTGAAATGCTTGTACAAATGACATTCTTCTAAAAGTCAAATTGTATGTTTAGTCAATGAAATAGTAAACTTGTAATCTGTATTAATGAAAGCCTGTAAGTGTCTGACGAAAATTGTTCCGGTCAATATGTCTTTGTAATGGTGAAAGTTTTTCAGAGCTATTCCTTGAGCAGGGGTCTATAGTTTTTGAAGCTACAAGAGTTTCCGTAGTGTAGTGGTTATCACGTTCGCCTCACACGCGAAAGGTCCCCGGTTCGAAACCGGGCGGAAGCAATGTTTTTCGAACTCTCTTACAGACTAAACCTGAAGTGGAAATTCAGATCCCGTACACTTCTGAAAAAAATGCATTGAAATCAGAAACTATATATGCTTCCAAGGCTTTGAAGTTCAACTGTAAAACATTTGGGCTTTCTTTATATTATTTGATTTAAATCAGTGTGAGAAAACTGTTTTATCCTGGTTGGCATTGCTCCAGCTAACAAAAATATGTTCTCAGAACGGACCACCAACGTTTCACTTGGATTAATGTGTTCCCTCAACATGACTCTAAATTGTAGAACAACACTCCTGTCTATCCAATAAGATTCAGCAGTTTTTCCACGAAACAACTTCTACTCTTGTCCCGGCAAAAATGTGTCCAATATGGGAAACAACAGTGTCTGACAATAAACCTTTAAGAATAAATGAACACCTGGGAAATGTAGCCCAACTTTCTGATTTCATACCAAATGTCTGACACGTACAGTTCTCTCTGTGAGGACCAAACTTCACCCATCAATATTTCTCCGTAATAATGAAGCCCTGTAATAGTCCTCCCGCTGAAGAAGGGTTCACAGGGATCTGGCGGGCAGAGGTTTCCGTAGTGTAGTGGTTATCACGTTCGCCTCACATGCGAAAGGTCCCCGGTTCGAAACCGGGCGGAAGCAATGTTTTTCGAACTCTCTTACAGACTAAACCTGAAGTGGAAATTCAGATCCCGTACACTTCTGAAAAAAATGCATTGAAATCAGAAACTATATATGCTTCCAAGGCTTTGAAGTTCAACTGTAAAACATTTGGGCTTTCTTTATATTATTTGATTTAAATCAGTGTGAGAAAACTGTTTTATCCTGGTTGGCATTGCTCCAGCTAACAAAAATATGTTCTCAGAACGGACCACCAACGTTTCACTTGGATTAATGTGTTCCCTCAACATGACTCTAAATTGTAGAACAACACTCCTGTCTATCCAATAAGATTCAGCAGTTTTTCCACGAAACAACTTCTACTCTTGTCCCGGCAAAAATGTGTCCAATATGGGAAACAACAGTGTCTGACAATAAACCTTTAAGAATAAATGAACACCTGGGAAATGTAGCCCAACTTTCTGATTTCATACCAAATGTCTGACACGTACAGTTCTCTCTGTGAGGACCAAACTTCACCCATCAATATTTCTCCGTAATAATGAAGCCCTGTAATAGTCCTCCCGCTGAAGAAGGGTTCACAGGGAAATGGCGGGCAGAGGTTTCCGTAGTGTAGTGGTTATCACGTTCGCCTAACACGCGAAAGGTCCCCGGTTCGAGACCGGGCGGAAACAATGCTTTTTCTGCAACTTTCGAACATTAAATCATCGTCTGTAAACTACAGTCATTTCACTTTCATATCAGGACCATTTCGAGCTATGAAAACCGTGCTCTTTTTGCAAACTATTTCAAATCAGAAATTCCATTTGAAGGAGTAAAGGTTTTTCCCACGAAATACAATAAAATAAAAGATTCTTATTATTTCTTTTAGAATTTTCATTAGAAATGAAATACTTTGATTTTACCATGCTTATTTCTTTCTAATGGCATTTGAAATGCTTGTACAAATGACATTCTTCTAAAAGTCAAATTGTATGTTTAGTCAATGAAATAGTAAACTTGTAATCTGTATTAATGAAAGCCTGTAAGTGTCTGACGAAAATTGTTCCGGTCAATATGTCTTTGTAATGGTGAAAGTTTTTCAGAGCTATTCCTTGAGCAGGGTTCTATAGCTTTTGAGACTACAAGAGTTTCCGTAGTGTAGTGGTTATCACGTTCGCCTCACACGCGAAAGGTCCCCGGTTCGAAACCGGGCGGAAACAATGTTTTTCGAACTCTCTTACAGACTAAACCTGAAGTGGAAATTCAGATCCCGTACACTTCTGAAAAAAATGCATTGAAATCAGAAACTATATATGCTTCCAAGGCTTTGAAGTTCAACTGTGCAACACCACAGCAAAACATTTGGGCTTTCTTTATATTATTTGATTTAAATCAGTGTGAGAAAACTGTTTTATCCTGGTTGGCATTGCTCCAGCTAACAAAAATATGTTCTCAGAACGGACCACCAACGTTTCACTTGGATTAATGTGTTCCCTCAACATGACTCTAAATTGTAGAACAACACTCCTGTCTATCCAATAAGATTCAGCAGTTTTTCCACGAAACAACTTCTACTCTTGTCCCGGCAAAAATGTGTCCAATATGGGAAACAACAGTGTCTGACAATAAACCTTTAAGAATAAATGAACACCTGGGAAATGTAGCCCAACTTTCTGATTTCATACCAAATGTCTGACACGTACAGTTCTCTCTGTGAGGACCAAACTTCACCCATCAATATTTCTCCGTAATAATGAAGCCCTGTAATAGTCCTCCCGCTGAAGAAGGGTTCACAGGGATCTGTCGGGCCGAGGTTTCCGTAGTGTAGTGGTTATCACGTTCGCCTAACACGCGAAAGGTCCCCGGTTCGAGACCGGGCGGAAACAATGCTTATTCTGCAACTTTCGAACATTAACTCATCGTCTGTAAACTACAGTCATTTCACTTTCATATCAGGACCATTTCGAGCTATGAAAACCGTGCTCTTTTTGCAAACTATTTCAAATCAGAAATTCCATTTGAAGGAGTAAAGGTTTTTCCCACGAAATACAATAAAATAAAAGATTCTTATTATTTCTTTTAGAATTTTCATTAGAAATGAAATACTTTGATTTTACCATGCTTATTTCTTTCTAATGGCATTTGAAATGCTTGTACAAATGACATTCTTCTAAAAGTCAAATTGTATGTTTAGTCAATGAAATAGTAAACTTGTAATCTGTATTAATGAAAGCCTGTAAGTGTCTGACGAAAATTGTTCCGGTCAATATGTCTTTGTAATGGTGAAAGTTTTTCAGAGCTATTCCTTGAGCAGGGGTCTATAGCTTTTGAGGCTGCAAGAGTTTCCGTAGTGTAGTGGTTATCACATTCGCCTCACACGCGAAAGGTCCCCGTTTCGAAACCGGGCGGAAACAATGTTTTTCGAACTCTCTTACAGACTAAACCTGAAGTGGAAATTCAGATCCCGTACACTTCTGAAAAAAATGTATTGAAATCAGAAACTATATATGCTTCCAAGGCTTTGAAGTTCAACTGTGCAACACCACAGCAAAACATTTGGGCTTTCTTTATATTATTTGATTTAAATCAGTGTGAGAAAACTGTTTTATCCTGGTTGGCATTGCTCCAGCTAACAAAAATATGTTCTCAGAACGGACCACCAACGTTTCACTTGGATTAATGTGTTCCCTCAACATGACTCTAAATTGTAGAACAACACTCCTGTCTATCCAATAAGATTCAGCAGTTTTTCCACGAAACAACTTCTACTCTTGTCCCGGCAAAAATGTGTCCAATATGGGAAACAACAGTGTCTGACAATAAACCTTTAAGAATAAATGAACACCTGGGAAATGTAGCCCAACTTTCTGATTTCATACCAAATGTCTGACATGTACAGTTCTCTCTGTGAGGACCAAACTTCACCCATCAATATTTCTCCGTAATAATGAAGCCCTGTAATAGTCCTCCCGCTGAAGAAGGGTTCACAGGGATCTGGCGGGCAGAGGTTTCCGTAGTGTAGTGGTTATCACGTTCGCCTAACACGCGAAAGGTCCCCGGTTCGAGACCGGGCGGAAACAATGCTTATTCTGCAACTTTCGAACATTAACTCGTCGTCTGTAAACTACAGTCATTTCACATTCATATCAGGACCATTTCGAGCTATGAAAACCGTGCTCTTCTTGCAAACTATTTCAAATCAGAAATTCCATTTGAAGGAGTAAAGGTTTTTCCCACGAAATACAATAAAATAAAAGATTCTTATTAATTCTTTTTGAATTTTCATTAGAAATGAAATACTTTGATTTTACCATGCTTATTTCTTTCTAATGGCATTTGAAATGCTTGTACAAATGACATTCTTCTAAAAGTCAAATTGTATGTTTAGTCAATGAAATAGTAAACTTGTAATCTGTATTAATGAAAGCCTGTAAGTGTCTGACGAAAATTGTTCCGGTCAATATGTCTTTGTAATGGTGAAAGTTTTTCAGAGCTATTCCTTGAGCAGGGGTCTATAGCTTTTGAAGCTACAAGAGTTTCCGTAGTGTAGTGGTTATCACGTTCGCCTCACACGCGAAAAGTCCCCGGTTCGAAACCGGGCGGAAACAATGTTTTTCGAACTCTCTTACAGACTAAACCTGAAGTGGAAATTCAGATCCCGTACACTTCTGAAAAAAATGCATTGAAATCAGAAACTATATATGCTTCCAAGGCTTTGAAGTTCAACTGTAAAACATTTGGGCTTTCTTTATATTATTTGATTTAAATCAGTGTGAGAAAACTGTTTTATCCTGGTTGGCATTGCTCCAGCTAACAAAAATATGTTCTCAGAACGGACCACCAACGTTTCACTTGGATTAATGTGTTCCCTCAACATGACTCTAAATTGTAGAACAACACTCCTGTCTATCCAATAAGATTCAGCAGTTTTTCCACGAAACAACTTCTACTCTTGTCCCGGCAAAAATGTGTCCAATATGGGAAACAACAGTGTCTGACAATAAACCTTTAAGAATAAATGAACACCTGGGAAATGTAGCCCAACTTTCTGATTTCATACCAAATGTCTGACACGTACAGTTCTCTCTGTGAGGACCAAACTTCACCCATCAATATTTCTTTGTAATAATGAAGCCCTGTAATAGTCCTCCCGCTGAAGAAGGGTTCACAGGGAACTGGCGGGCAGAGGTTTCCGTAGTGTAGTGGTTATCACGTTCGCCTAACACGCGAAAGGTCCCCGGTTCGAGACCGGGCGGAAACAATGCTTTTTCTGCAACTTTCGAACATTAAATCATCGTCTGTAAACTACAGTCATTTCACTTTCATATCAGGACCATTTCGAGCTATGAAAACCGTGCTCTTTTTGCAAACTATTTCAAATCAGAAATTCCATTTGAAGGAGTAAAGGTTTTTCCCACGAAATACAATAAAATAAAAGATTCTTATTATTTCTTTTAGAATTTTCATTAGAAATGAAATACTTTGATTTTACCATGCTTATTTCTTTCTAATGGCATTTGAAATGCTTGTACAAATGACATTCTTCTAAAAGTCAAATTGTATGTTTAGTCAATGAAATAGTAAACTTGTAATCTGTATTAATGAAAGCCTGTAAGTGTCTGACGAAAATTGTTCCGGTCAATATGTCTTTGTAATGGTGAAAGTTTTTCAGAGCTATTCCTTGAGCAGGGGTCTATAGCTTTTGAGACTACAAGAGTTTCCGTAGTGTAGTGGTTATCACGTTCGCCTCACACGCGAAAGGTCCCCGGTTCGAAACCAGGCGGAAACAATGTTTTTCGAACTCTCTTACAGACTAAACCTGAAGTGGAAATTCAGATCCCGTACACTTCTGAAAAAAATGCATTGAAATCAGAAACTATATATGCTTCCAAGGCTTTGAAGTTCAACTGTGCAACACCACAGCAAAACATTTGGGCTTTCTTTATATTATTTGATTTAAATCAGTGTGAGAAAACTGTTTTATCCTGGTTGGCATTGCTCCAGCTAACAAAAATATGTTCTCAGAACGGACCACCAACGTTTCACTTGGATTAATGTGTTCCCTCAACATGACTCTAAATTGTAGAACAACACTCCTGTCTATCCAATAAGATTCAGCAGTTTTTCCACGAAACAACTTCTACTCTTGTCCCGGCAAAAATGTGTCCAATATGGGAAACAACAGTGTCTGACAATAAACCTTTAAGAATAAATGAACACCTGGGAAATGTAGCCCAACTTTCTGATTTCATACCAAATGTCTGACACGTACAGTTCTCTCTGTGAGGACCAAACTTCACCCATCAATATTTCTCCGTAATAATGAAGCCCTGTAATAGTCCTCCCGCTGAAGAAGGGTTCACAGGGAACTGGCGGGCAGAGGATTCCGTAGTGTAGTGGTTATCACGTTCGCCTAACACGCGAAAGGTCCCCGGTTCGAGACCGGGCGGAAACAATGCTTTTTCTGCAACTTTCGAACATTAAATCATCGTCTGTAAACTACAGTCATTTCACTTTCATATCAGGACCATTTCGAGCTATGAAAACCGTGCTCTTTTTGCAAACTATTTCAAATCAGAAATTCCATTTGAAGGAGTAAAGGTTTTTCCCACGAAATACAATAAAATAAAAGATTCTTATTATTTCTTTTAGAATTTTCATTAGAAATGAAATACTTTGATTTTACCATGCTTATTTCTTTCTAATGGCATTTGAAATGCTTGTACAAATGACATTCTTCTAAAAGTCAAATTGTATGTTTAGTCAATGAAATAGTAAACTTGTAATCTGTATTAATGAAAGCCTGTAAGTGTCTGACGAAAATTGTTCCGGTCAATATGTCTTTGTAATGGTGAAAGTTTTTCAGAGCTATTCCTTGAGCAGGGTTCTATAGGTTTTGAGACTACAAGAGTTTCAGTAGTGTAGTGGTTATCACGTTCGCCTCACACGCGAAAGGTCCCCGGTTCGAAACCGGGCGGAAACAATGTTTTTCGAACTCTCTTACAGACTAAACCTGAAGTGGAAATTCAGATCCCGTACACTTCTGAAAAAAATGCATTGAAATCAGAAACTATATATGCTTCCAAGGCTTTGAAGTTCAACTGTGCAACACCACAGCAAAACATTTGGGCTTTCTTTATATTATTTGATTTAAATCAGTGTGAGAAAACTGTTTTATCCTGGTTGGCATTGCTCCAGCTAACAAAAATATGTTCTCAGAACGGACCACCAACGTTTCACTTGGATTAATGTGTTCCCTCAACATGACTCTAAATTGTAGAACAACACTCCTGTCTATCCAATAAGATTCAGCAGTTTTTCCACGAAACAACTTCTACTCTTGTCCCGGCAAAAATGTGTCCAATATGGGAAACAACAGTGTCTGACAATAAACCTTTAAGAATAAATGAACACCTGGGAAATGTAGCCCAACTTTCTGATTTCATACCAAATGTCTGACACGTACAGTTCTCTCTGTGAGGACCAAACTTCACCCATCAATATTTCTCCGTAATAATGAAGCCCTGTAATAGTCCTCCCGCTGAAGAAGGGTTCACAGGGAACTGGCGGGCAGAGGATTCCGTAGTGTAGTGGTTATCACGTTCGCCTAACACGCGAAAGGTCCCCGGTTCGAGACCGGGCGGAAACAATGCTTTTTCTGCAACTTTCGAACATTAAATCATCGTCTGTAAACTACAGTCATTTCACTTTCATATCAGGACCATTTCGAGCTATGAAAACCGGCTCTTTTTGCAAACTATTTCAAATCAGAAATTCCATTTGAAGGAGTAAAGGTTTTTCCCACGAAATACAATAAAATAAAAGATTCTTATTATTTCTTTTAGAATTTTCATTAGAAATGAAATACTTTGATTTTACCATGCTTATTTCTTTCTAATGGCATTTGAAATGCTTGTACAAATGACATTCTTCTAAAAGTCAAATTGTATGTTTAGTCAATGAAATAGTAAACTTGTAATCTGTATTAATGAAAGCCTGTAAGTGTCTGACGAAAATTGTTCCGGTCAATATGTCTTTGTAATGGTGAAAGTTTTTCAGAGCTATTCCTTGAGCAGGGTTCTATAGCTTTTGAGACTACAAGAGTTTCCGTAGTGTAGTGGTTATCACGTTCGCCTCACACGCGAAAGGTCCCCGGTTCGAAACCGGGCGGAAACAATGTTTTTCGAACTCTCTTACAGACTAAACCTGAAGTGGAAATTCAGATCCCGTACACTTCTGAAAAAAATGCATTGAAATCAGAAACTATATATGCTTCCAAGGCTTTGAAGTTCAACTGTGCAACACCACAGCAAAACATTTGGGCTTTCTTTATATTATTTGATTTAAATCAGTGTGAGAAAACTGTTTTATCCTGGTTGGCATTGCTCCAGCTAACAAAAATATGTTCTCAGAACGGACCACCAACGTTTCACTTGGATTAATGTGTTCCCTCAACATGACTCTAAATTGTAGAACAACACTCCTGTCTATCCAATAAGATTCAGCAGTTTTTCCACGAAACAACTTCTACTCTTGTCCCGGCAAAAATGTGTCCAATATGGGAAACAACAGTGTCTGACAATAAACCTTTAAGAATAAATGAACACCTGGGAAATGTAGCCCAACTTTCTGATTTCATACCAAATGTCTGACACGTACAGTTCTCTCTGTGAGGACCAAACTTCACCCATCAATATTTCTCCGTAATAATGAAGCCCTGTAATAGTCCTCCCGCTGAAGAAGGGTTCACAGGGAACTGGCGGGCAGAGGTTTCCGTAGTGTAGTGGTTATCACGTTCGCCTAACACGCGAAAGGTCCCCGGTTCGAGACCGGGCGGAAACAATGCTTTTTCTGCAACTTTCGAACATTAAATCATCGTCTGTAAACTACAGTCATTTCACTTTCATATCAGGACCATTTCGAGCTATGAAAACCGTGCTCTTTTTGCAAACTATTTCAAATCAGAAATTCCATTTGAAGGAGTAAAGGTTTTTCCCACGAAATACAATAAAATAAAAGATTCTTATTATTTCTTTTAGAATTTTCATTAGAAATTAAATACTTTGATTTTACCATGCTTATTTCTTTCTAATGGCATTTGAAATGCTTGTACAAATGACATTCTTCTAAAAGTCAAATTGTATGTTTAGTCAATGAAATAGTAAACTTGTAATCTGTATTAATGAAAGCCTGTAAGTGTCTGACGAAAATTGTTCCGGTCAATATATCTTTGTAACGGTGAAAGTTTTTCAGAGCTATTCCTTGAGCAGGGGTCTATAGCTTTTGAGACTACAAGAGTTTCCGTAGTGTAGTGGTTATCACGTTCGCCTCACACGCGAAAGGTCCCCGGTTCGAAACCGGGCGGAAACAATGTTTTTCGAACTCTCTTACAGACTAAACCTGAAGTGGAAATTCAGATCCCGTACACTTCTGAAAAAAATGCATTGAAATCAGAAACTATATATGCTTCCAAGGCTTTGAAGTTCAACTGTGCAACACCACAGCAAAACATTTGGGCTTTCTTTATATTATTTGATTTAAATCAGTGTGAGAAAACTGTTTTATCCTGGTTGGCATTGCTCCAGCTAACAAAAATATGTTCTCAGAACGGACCACCAACGTTTCACTTGGATTAATGTGTTCCCTCAACATGACTCTAAATTGTAGAACAACACTCCTGTCTATCCAATAAGATTCAGCAGTTTTTCCACGAAACAACTTCTACTCTTGTCCTGGCAAAAATGTGTCCAATATGGGAAACAACAGTGTCTGACAATAAACCTTTAAGAATAAATGAACACCTGGGAAATGTAGCCCAACTTTCTGATTTCATACCAAATGTCTGACACGTACAGTTCTCTCTGTGAGGACCAAACTTCACCCATCAATATTTCTCCGTAATAATGAAGCCCTGTAATAGTCCTCCCGCTGAAGAAGGGTTCACAGGGATCTGGCGGGCAGAGGTTTCCGTAGTGTAGTGGTTATCACGTTCGCCTAACACGCGAAAGGTCCCCGGTTCGAGACCGGGCGGAAACAATGCTTATTCTGCAACTTTCGAACATTAACTCATCGTCTGTAAACTACAGTCATTTCACTTTCATATCAGGACCATTTCGAGCTATGAAAACCGTGCTCTTTTTGCAAACTATTTCAAATCAGAAATTCCATTTGAAGGAGTAAAGGTTTTTCCCACGAAATACAATAAAATAAAAGATTCTTATTATTTCTTTTAGAATTTTCATTAGAAATGAAATACTTTGATTTTACCATGCTTATTTCTTTCTAATGGCATTTGAAATGCTTGTACAAATGACATTCTTCTAAATGTCAAATTGTATGTTTAGTCAATGAAATAGTAAACTTATAATCTGTATTAATGAAGGCCTGTAAGTGTCTGACGAAAATTGTTCCGGTCAATATGTCTTTGTAATGGTGAAAGTTTTTCAGAGCTATTCCTTGAGCAGGGGTCTATAGCTTTTGAGGCTACAAGAGTTTCCGTAGTGTAGTGGTTATCACGTTCGCCTCACACGCGAAAGGTCCCCGGTTCGAAACCGGGCGGAAACAATGTTTTTCGAACTCTCTTACAGACTAAACCTGAAGTGGAAATTCAGATCCCGTACACTTCTTAAAAAAAAGCATTGAAATCAGAAACTATATATGCTTCCAAGGCTTTGAAGTTCAACTGTGCAACACCACAGCAAAACATTTGGGCTTTCTTTATATTATTTGATTTAAATCAGTGTGAGAAAACTGTTTTATCCTGGTTGGCATTGCTCCAGCTAACAAAAATATGTTCTCAGAACGGACCACCAACGTTTCACTTGGATTAATGTGTTCCCTCAACATGACTCTAAATTGTAGAACAACACTCCTGTCTATCCAATAAGATTCAGCAGTTTTTCCACGAAACAACTTCTACTCTTGTCCCGGCAAAAATGTGTCCAATATGGGAAACAACAGTGTCTGACAATAAACCTTTAAGAATAAATGAACACCTGGGAAATGTAGCCCAACTTTCTGATTTCATACCAAATGTCTGACACGTACAGTTCTCTCTGTGAGGACCAAACTTCACCCATCAATATTTCTCCGTAATAATGAAGCCCTGTAATAGTCCTCCCGCTGAAGAAGGGTTCACAGGGAACTGGCGGGCAGAGGTTTCCGTAGTGTAGTGGTTATCACGTTCGCTTAACACGCGAAAGGTCCCCGGTTCGAGACCGGGCGGAAACAATGCTTTTTCTGCAACTTTCGAACATTAAATCATCGTCTGTAAACTACAGTCATTTCACTTTCATATCAGGACCATTTCGAGCTATGAAAACCGTGCTCTTTTTGCAAACTATTTCAAATCAGAAATTCCATTTGAAGGAGTAAAGGTTTTTCCCACGAAATACAATAAAATAAAAGATTCTTATTATTTCTTTTAGAATTTTCATTAGAAATGAAATACTTTGATTTTACCATGCTTATTTCTTTCTAATGGCATTTGAAATGCTTGTACAAATGACATTCTTCTAAAAGTCAAATTGTATGTTTAGTCAATGAAATAGTAAACTTGTAATCTGTATTAATGAAAGCCTGTAAGTGTCTGACGAAAATTGTTCCGGTCAATATGTCTTTGTAATGGTGAAAGTTTTTCAGAGCTATTCCTTGAGCAGGGTTCTATAGGTTTTGAGACTACAAGAGTTTCCGTAGTGTAGTGGTTATCACGTTAGCCTCACACGCGAAAGGTCCCCGGTTCGAAACCGGGCGGAAACAATGTTTTTCGAACTCTCTTACAGACTAAACCTGAAGTGGAAATTCAGATCCCGTACACTTCTGAAAAAAATGCGTTGAAATCAGAAACTATATATGCTTCCAAGGCTTTGAAGTTCAACTGTGCAACACCACAGCTAAACATTTGGGCTTTCTTTATATTATTTGATTTAAATCAGTGTGAGAAAACTGTTTTATCCTGGTTGGCATTGCTCCAGCTAACAAAAATATGTTCTCAGAACGGACCACCAACGTTTCACTTGGATTAATGTGTTCCCTCAACATGACTCTAAATTGTAGAACAACACTCCTGTCTATCCAATAAGATTCAGCAGTTTTTCCACGAAACAACTTCTACTCTTGTCCCGGCAAAAATGTGTCCAATATGGGAAACAACAGTGTCTGACAATAAACCTTTAAGAATAAATGAACACCTGGGAAATGTAGCCCAACTTTCTGATTTCATACCAAATGTCTGACACGTACAGTTCTCTCTGTGAGGACCAAACTTCACCCATCAATATTTCTCCGTAATAATGAAGCCCTGTAATAGTCCTCCCGCTGAAGAAGGGTTCACAGGGATCTGGCGGGCAGAGGTTTCCGTAGTGTAATGGTTATCACGTTCGCCTAACACGCGAAAGGTTCCCGGTTCGAGACCGGGCGAAAACAATGCTTATTCTGCAACTTTCGAACATTAACTCATCGTCTGTAAACTACAGTCATTTCACTTTCATATCAGGACCATTTCGAGCTATGAAAACCGTGCTCTTTTTGCAAACTATTTCAAATCAGAAATTCCATTTGAAGGAGTAAAGGTTTTTCCCACGAAATACAATAAAATAAAAGATTCTTATTATTTCTTTTAGAATTTTCATTAGAAATGAAATACTTTGATTTTACCATGCTTATTTCTTTCTAATGGCATTTGAAATGCTTGTACAAATGACATTCTTCTAAAAGTCAAATTGTATGTTTAGTCAATGAAATAGTAAACTTGTAATCTGTATTAATGAAAGCCTGTAAGTGTCTGACGAAAATTGTTCCGGTCAATATGTCTTTGGAATGGTGAAAGTTTTTCAGAGCTATTCCTTGAGCAGGGGTCTATAGCTTTTGAGGCTGCAAGAGTTTCCGTAGTGTAGTGGTTATCACGTTCGCCTCACACGCGAAAGGTCCCCGGTTCGAAACCGGGCGGAAACAATGTTTTTCGAACTCTCTTACAGACTAAACCTGAAGTGGAAATTCAGATCCCGTACACTTCTGAAAAAAATGCATTGAAATCAGAAACTATATATGCTTCCAAGGCTTTGAAGTTCAACTGTAAAACATTTGGGCTTTCTTTATATTATTTGATTTAAATCAGTGTGAGAAAACTGTTTTATCCTGGTTGGCATTGCTCCAGCTAACAAAAATATGTTCTCAGAACGGACCACCAACGTTTCACTTGGATTAATGTGTTCCCTCAACATGACTCTAAATTGTAGAACAACACTCCTGTCTATCCAATAAGATTCAGCAGTTTTTCCACGAAACAACTTCTACTCTTGTCCCGGCAAAAATGTGTCCAATATGGGAAACAACAGTGTCTGACAATAAACCTTTAAGAATAAATGAACACCTGGGAAATGTAGCCCAACTTTCTGATTTCATACCAAATGTCTGACACGTACAGTTCTCTCTGTGAGGACCAAACTTCACCCATCAATATTTCTCCGTAATAATGAAGCCCTGTAATAGTCCTCCCGCTGAAGAAGGGTTCACAGGGAACTGGCGGGCAGAGGTTTCCGTAGTGTAGTGGTTATCACGTTCGCCTAACACGCGAAAGGTCCCCGGTTCGAGACCGGGCGGAAACAATGCTTTTTCTGCAACTTTCGAACATTAAATCATCATCTGTAAACTACAGTCATTTCACTTTCATATCAGGACCATTTCGAGCTATGAAAACCGTGCTCTTTTTGCAAACTATTTCAAATCAGAAATTCCATTTGAAGGAGTAAAGGTTTTTCCCACGAAATACAATAAAATAAAAGATTCTTATTATTTCTTTTAGAATTTTCATTAGAAATGAAATACTTTGATTTTACCATGCTTATTTCTTTCTAATGGCATTTGAAATGCTTGTACAAATGACATTCTTCTAAAAGTCAAATTGTATGTTTAGTCAATGAAATAGTAAACTTGTAATCTGTATTAATGAAAGCCTGTAAGTGTCTGACAAAAATTGTTCCGGTTAATATGTCTTTGTAAAGGTGAAAGTTTTTCAGAGCTATTCCTTGAGCAGGGTTCTATAGCTTTTGAGGCTGCAAGAGTTTCCGTAGTGTAGTGGTTATCACGTTCGCCTCACACGCGAAAGGTCCCCGGTTCGAAACCGGGCGGAAACAATGTTTTTCGAACTCTCTTACAGACTAAACCTGAAGTGGAAATTCAGATCCCGTACACTTCTGAAAAAAATGCGTTGAAATCAGAAACTATATATGCTTCCAAGGCTTTGAAGTTCAACTGTGCAACACCACAGCAAAACATTTGGGCTTTCTTTATATTATTTGATTTAAATCAGTGTGAGAAAACTGTTTTATCCTGGTTGGCATTGCTCCAGCTAACAAAAATATGTTCTCAGAACGGACCACCAACGTTTCACTTGGATTAATGTGTTCCCTCAACATGACTCTAAATTGTAGAACAACACTCCTGTCTATCCAATAAGATTCAGCAGTTTTTCCACGAAACAACTTCTACTCTTGTCCCGGCAAAAATGTGTCCAATATGGGAAACAACAGTGTCTGACAATAAACCTTTAAGAATAAATGAACACCTGGGAAATGTAGCCCAACTTTCTGATTTCATACCAAATGTCTGACACGTACAGTTCTCTCTGTGAGGACCAAACTTCACCCATCAATATTTCTCCGTAATAATGAAGCCCTGTAATAGTCCTCCCGCTGAAGAAGGGTTCACAGGGAACTGGCGGGCAGAGGTTTCCGTAGTGTAGTGGTTATCACGTTCGCCTAACACGCGAAAGGTCCCCGGTTCGAGACCGGGCGGAAACAATGCTTTTTCTGCAACTTTCGAACATTAAATCATCATCTGTAAACTACAGTCATTTCACTTTCATATCAGGACCATTTCGAGCTATGAAAACCGTGCTCTTTTTGCAAACTATTTCAAATCAGAAATTCCATTTGAAGGAGTAAAGGTTTTTCCCACGAAATACAATAAAATAAAAGAATTTTCATTAGAAATGAAATACTTTGATTTTACCATGCTTATTTCTTTCTAATGGCATTTGAAATGCTTGTACAAATGACATTCTTCTAAAAGTCAAATTGTATGTTTAGTCAATGAAATAGTAAACTTGTAATCTGTATTAATGAAAGCCTGTAAGTGTCTGACAAAAATTGTTCCGGTTAATATGTCTTTGTAAAGGTGAAAGTTTTTCAGAGCTATTCCTTGAGCAGGGGTCTATAGCTTTTGAGGCTGCAAGAGTTTCCGTAGTGTAGTGGTTATCACGTTCGCCTCACACGCGAAAGGTCCCCGGTTCGAAACCGGGCGGAAACAATGTTTTTCGAACTCTCTTACAGACTAAACCTGAAGTGGAAATTCAGATCCCGTACACTTCTGAAAAAAATGCATTGAAATCAGAAACTATATATGCTTCCAAGGCTTTGAAGTTCAACTGTAAAACATTTGGGCTTTCTTTATATTATTTGATTTAAATCAGTGTGAGAAAACTGTTTTATCCTGGTTGGCATTGCTCCAGCTAACAAAAATATGTTCTCAGAACGGACCACCAACGTTTCACTTGGATTAATGTGTTCCCTCAACATGACTCTAAATTGTAGAACAACACTCCTGTCTATCCAATAAGATTCAGCAGTTTTTCCACGAAACAACTTCTACTCTTGTCCCGGCAAAAATGTGTCCAATATGGGAAACAACAGTGTCTGACAATAAACCTTTAAGAATAAATGAACACCTGGGAAATGTAGCCCAACTTTCTGATTTCATACCAAATGTCTGACACGTACAGTTCTCTCTGTGAGGACCAAACTTCACCCATCAATATTTCTCCGTAATAATGAAGCCCTGTAATAGTCCTCCCGCTGAAGAAGGGTTCACAGGGAACTGGCGGGCAGAGGTTTCCGTAGTGTAGTGGTTATCACGTTCGCCTAACACGCGAAAGGTCCCCGGTTCGAGACCGGGCGGAAACAATGCTTTTTCTGCAACTTTCGAACATTAAATCATCATCTGTAAACTACAGTCATTTCACTTTCATATCAGGACCATTTCGAGCTATGAAAACCGTGCTCTTTTTGCAAACTATTTCAAATCAGAAATTCCATTTGAAGGAGTAAAGGTTTTTCCCACGAAATACAATAAAATAAAAGATTCTTATTATTTCTTTTAGAATTTTCATTAGAAATGAAATACTTTGATTTTACCATGCTTATTTCTTTCTAATGGCATTTGAAATGCTTGTACAAATGACATTCTTCTAAAAGTCAAATTGTATGTTTAGTCAATGAAATAGTAAACTTGTAATCTGTATTAATGAAAGCCTGTAAGTGTCTGACGAAAATTGTTCCGGTCAATATGTCTTTGTAATGGTGAAAGTTTTTCAGAGCTATTCCTTGAGCAGGGGTCTATAGCTTTTGAGACTACAAGAGTTTCCGTAGTGTAGTGGTTATCACGTTCGCCTCACACGCGAAAGGTCCCCGGTTCGAAACCGGGCGGAAACAATGTTTTTCGAACTCTCTTACAGACTAAACCTGAAGTGGAAATTCAGATCCCGTACACTTCTGAAAAAAATGCATTGAAATCAGAAACTATATATGCTTCCAAGGCTTTGAAGTTCAACTGTGCAACACCACAGCAAAACATTTGGGCTTTCTTTATATTATTTGATTTAAATCAGTGTGAGAAAACTGTTTTATCCTGGTTGGCATTGCTCCAGCTAACAAAAATATGTTCTCAGAACGGACCACCAACGTTTCACTTGGATTAATGTGTTCCCTCAACATGACTCTAAATTGTAGAACAACACTCCTGTCTATCCAATAAGATTCAGCAGTTTTTCCACGAAACAACTTCTACTCTTGTCCCGGCAAAAATGTGTCCAATATGGGAAACAACAGTGTCTGACAATAAACCTTTAAGAATAAATGAACACCTGGGAAATGTAGCCCAACTTTCTGATTTCATACCAAATGTCTGACACGTACAGTTCTCTCTGTGAGGACCAAACTTCACCCATCAATATTTCTCCGTAATAATGAAGCCCTGTAATAGTCCTCCCGCTGAAGAAGGGTTCACAGGGATCTGGCGGGCAGAGGTTTCCGTAGTGTAGTGGTTATCACGTTCGCCTAACACGCGAAAGGTCCCCGGTTCGAGACCGGGCGGAAACAATGCTTATTCTGCAACTTTCGAACATTAACTCATCGTCTGTAAACTACAGTCATTTCACTTTCATATCAGGACCATTTCGAGCTATGAAAACCGTGCTCTTCTTGCAAACTATTTCAAATCAGAAATTCCATTTGAAGGAGTAAAGGTTTTTCCCACGAAATACAATAAAATAAAAGATTCTTATTAATTCTTTTTGAATTTTCATTAGAAATGAAATACTTTGATTTTACCATGCTTATTTCTTTCTAATGGCATTTGAAATGCTTGTACAAATGACATTCTTCTAAAAGTCAAATTGTATGTTTAGTCAATGAAATAGTAAACTTGTAATCTGTATTAATGAAAGCCTGTAAGTGTCTGACGAAAATTGTTCCGGTCAATATGTCTTTGTAATGGTGAAAGTTTTTCAGAGCTATTCCTTGAGCAGGGGTCTATAGCTTTTGAAGCTACAAGAGTTTCCTTAGTGTAGTGGTTATCACGTTCGCCTCACACGCGAAAGGTCCCCGGTTCGAAACCGGGCGGAAACAATGTTTTTCGAACTCTCTTACAGACTAAACCTGAAGTGGAAATTCAGATCCCGTACACTTCTGAAAAAAATGCATTGAAATCAGAAACTATATATGCTTCCAAGGCTTTGAAGTTCAACTGTGCAACACCACAGCAAAACATTTGGGCTTTCTTTATATTATTTGATTTAAATCAGTGTGAGAAAACTGTTTTATCCTGGTTGGCATTGCTCCAGCTAACAAAAATATGTTCTCAGAACGGACCACCAACGTTTCACTTGGATTAATGTGTTCCCTCAACATGACTCTAAATTGTAGAACAACACTCCTGTCTATCCAATAAGATTCAGCAGTTTTTCCACGAAACAACTTCTACTCTTGTCCCGGCAAAAATGTGTCCAATATGGGAAACAACAGTGTCTGACAATAAACCTTTAAGAATAAATGAACACCTGGGAAATGTAGCCCAACTTTCTGATTTCATACCAAATGTCTGACACGTACAGTTCTCTCTGTGAGGACCAAACTTCACCCATCAATATTTCTCCGTAATAATGAAGCCCTGTAATAGTCCTCCCGCTGAAGAAGGGTTCACAGGGAACTGGCGGGCAGAGGTTTCCGTAGTGTAGTGGTTATCACGTTCGCCTAACACGCGAAAGGTCCCCGGTTCGAGACCGGGCGGAAACAATGCTTTTTCTGCAACTTTCGAACATTAAATCATCATCTGTAAACTACAGTCATTTCACTTTCATATCAGGACCATTTCGAGCTATGAAAACCGTGCTCTTTTTGCAAACTATTTCAAATCAGAAATTCCATTTGAAGGAGTAAAGGTTTTTCCCACGAAATACAATAAAATAAAAGATTCTTATTATTTCTTTTAGAATTTTCATTAGAAATGAAATACTTTGATTTTACCATGCTTATTTCTTTCTAATGGCATTTGAAATGCTTGTACAAATGACATTCTTCTAAAAGTCAAATTGTATGTTTAGTCAATGAAATAGTAAACTTGTAATCTGTATTAATGAAAGCCTGTAAGTGTCTGACAAAAATTGTTCCGGTTAATATGTCTTTGTAAAGGTGAAAGTTTTTCAGAGCTATTCCTTGAGCAGGGGTCTATAGCTTTTGAGGCTGCAAGAGTTTCCGTAGTGTAGTGGTTATCACGTTCGCCTCACACGCGAAAGGTCCCCGGTTCGAAACCGGGCGGAAACAATGTTTTTCGAACTCTCTTACAGACTAAACCTGAAGTGGAAATTCAGATCCCGTACACTTCTGAAAAAAATGCATTGAAATCAGAAACTATATATGCTTCCAAGGCTTTGAAGTTCAACTGTAAAACATTTGGGCTTTCTTTATATTATTTGATTTAAATCAGTGTGAGAAAACTGTTTTATCCTGGTTGGCATTGCTCCAGCTAACAAAAATATGTTCTCAGAACGGACCACCAACGTTTCACTTGGATTAATGTGTTCCCTCAACATGACTCTAAATTGTAGAACAACACTCCTGTCTATCCAATAAGATTCAGCAGTTTTTCCACGAAACAACTTCTACTCTTGTCCCGGCAAAAATGTGTCCAATATGGGAAACAACAGTGTCTGACAATAAACCTTTAAGAATAAATGAACACCTGGGAAATGTAGCCCAACTTTCTGATTTCATACCAAATGTCTGACACGTACAGTTCTCTCTGTGAGGACCAAACTTCACCCATCAATATTTCTCCGTAATAATGAAGCCCTGTAATAGTCCTCCCGCTGAAGAAGGGTTCACAGGGAACTGGCGGGCAGAGGTTTCCGTAGTGTAGTGGTTATCACGTTCGCCTAACACGCGAAAGGTCCCCGGTTCGAGACCGGGCGGAAACAATGCTTTTTCTGCAACTTTCGAACATTAAATCATCATCTGTAAACTACAGTCATTTCACTTTCATATCAGGACCATTTCGAGCTATGAAAACCGTGCTCTTTTTGCAAACTATTTCAAATCAGAAATTCCATTTGAAGGAGTAAAGGTTTTTCCCACGAAATACAATAAAATAAAAGATTCTTATTATTTCTTTTAGAATTTTCATTAGAAATGAAATACTTTGATTTTACCATGCTTATTTCTTTCTAATGGCATTTGAAATGCTTGTACAAATGACATTCTTCTAAAAGTCAAATTGTATGTTTAGTCAATGAAATAGTAAACTTGTAATCTGTATTAATGAAAGCCTGTAAGTGTCTGACGAAAATTGTTCCGGTCAATATGTCTTTGTAATGGTGAAAGTTTTTCAGAGCTATTCCTTGAGCAGGGGTCTATAGCTTTTGAGACTACAAGAGTTTCCGTAGTGTAGTGGTTATCACGTTCGCCTCACACGCGAAAGGTCCCCGGTTCGAAACCGGGCGGAAACAATGTTTTTCGAACTCTCTTACAGACTAAACCTGAAGTGGAAATTCAGATCCCGTACACTTCTGAAAAAAATGCATTGAAATCAGAAACTATATATGCTTCCAAGGCTTTGAAGTTCAACTGTGCAACACCACAGCAAAACATTTGGGCTTTCTTTATATTATTTGATTTAAATCAGTGTGAGAAAACTGTTTTATCCTGGTTGGCATTGCTCCAGCTAACAAAAATATGTTCTCAGAACGGACCACCAACGTTTCACTTGGATTAATGTGTTCCCTCAACATGACTCTAAATTGTAGAACAACACTCCTGTCTATCCAATAAGATTCAGCAGTTTTTCCACGAAACAACTTCTACTCTTGTCCCGGCAAAAATGTGTCCAATATGGGAAACAACAGTGTCTGACAATAAACCTTTAAGAATAAATGAACACCTGGGAAATGTAGCCCAACTTTCTGATTTCATACCAAATGTCTGACACGTACAGTTCTCTCTGTGAGGACCAAACTTCACCCATCAATATTTCTCCGTAATAATGAAGCCCTGTAATAGTCCTCCCGCTGAAGAAGGGTTCACAGGGATCTGGCGGGCAGAGGTTTCCGTAGTGTAGTGGTTATCACGTTCGCCTAACACGCGAAAGGTCCCCGGTTCGAGACCGGGCGGAAACAATGCTTATTCTGCAACTTTCGAACATTAACTCATCGTCTGTAAACTACAGTCATTTCACTTTCATATCAGGACCATTTCGAGCTATGAAAACCGTGCTCTTCTTGCAAACTATTTCAAATCAGAAATTCCTTTTGAAGGAGTAAAGGTTTTTCCCACGAAATACAATAAAATAAAAGATTCTTATTAATTCTTTTTGAATTTTCATTAGAAATGAAATACTTTGATTTTACCATGCTTATTTCTTTCTAATGGCATTTGAAATGCTTGTACAAATGACATTCTTCTAAAAGTCAAATTGTATGTTTAGTCAATGAAATAGTAAACTTGTAATCTGTATTAATGAAAGCCTGTAAGTGTCTGACGAAAATTGTTCCGGTCAATATGTCTTTGTAATGGTGAAAGTTTTTCAGAGCTATTCCTTGAGCAGGGGTCTATAGCTTTTGAAGCTACAAGAGTTTCCTTAGTGTAGTGGTTATCACGTTCGCCTCACACGCGAAAGGTCCCCGGTTCGAAACCGGGCGGAAACAATGTTTTTCGAACTCTCTTACAGACTAAACCTGAAGTGGAAATTCAGATCCCGTACACTTCTGAAAAAAATGCATTGAAATCAGAAACTATATATGCTTCCAAGGCTTTGAAGTTCAACTGTGCAACACCACAGCAAAACATTTGGGCTTTCTTTATATTATTTGATTTAAATCAGTGTGAGAAAACTGTTTTATCCTGGTTGGCATTGCTCCAGCTAACAAAAATATGTTCTCAGAACGGACCACCAACGTTTCACTTGGATTAATGTGTTCCCTCAACATGACTCTAAATTGTAGAACAACACTCCTGTCTATCCAATAAGATTCAGCAGTTTTTCCACGAAACAACTTCTACTCTTGTCCCGGCAAAAATGTGTCCAATATGGGAAACAACAGTGTCTGACAATAAACCTTTAAGAATAAATGAACACCTGGGAAATGTAGCCCAACTTTCTGATTTCATACCAAATGTCTGACACGTACAGTTCTCTCTGTGAGGACCAAACTTCACCCATCAATATTTCTCCGTAATAATGAAGCCCTGTAATAGTCCTCCCGCTGAAGAAGGGTTCACAGGGATCTGGCGGGCAGAGGTTTCCGTAGTGTAGTGGTTATCACGTTCGCCTAACACGCGAAAGGTCCCCGGTTCGAGACCGGGCGGAAACAATGCTTATTCTGCAACTTTCGAACATTAACTCATCGTCTGTAAACTACAGTCATTTCACTTTCATATCAGGACCATTTCGAGCTATGAAAACCGTGCTCTTCTTGCAAACTATTTCAAATCAGAAATTCCATTTGAAGGAGTAAAGGTTTTTCCCACGAAATACAATAAAATAAAAGATTCTTATTAATTCTTTTTGAATTTTCATTAGAAATGAAATACTTTGATTTTACCATGCTTATTTCTTTCTAATGGCATTTGAAATGCTTGTACAAATGACATTCTTCTAAAAGTCAAATTGTATGTTTAGTCAATGAAATAGTAAACTTGTAATCTGTATTAATGAAAGCCTGTAAGTGTCTGACGAAAATTGTTCCGGTCAATATGTCTTTGTAATGGTGAAAGTTTTTCAGAGCTATTCCTTGAGCAGGGGTCTATAGCTTTTGAAGCTGCAAGAGTTTCCGTAGTGTAGTGGTTATCACGTTCGCCTCACACGCGAAAGGTCCCCGGTTCGAAACCGGGCGGAAACAAAGTTTTTCGAACTCTCTTACAGACTAAACCTGAAGTGGAAATTCAGATCCCGTACACTTCTGAAAAAAATGCATTGAAATCAGAAACTATATATGCTTCCAAGGCTTTGAAGTTCAACTGTGCAACACCACAGCAAAACATTTGGGCTTTCTTTATATTATTTGATTTAAATCAGTGTGAGAAAACTGTTTTATCCTGGTTGGCATTGCTCCAGCTAACAAAAATATGTTCTCAGAACGGACCACCAACGTTTCACTTGGATTAATGTGTTCCCTCAACATGACTCTAAATTGTAGAACAACACTCCTGTCTATCCAATAAGATTCAGCAGTTTTTCCACGAAACAACTTCTACTCTTGTCCCGGCAAAAATGTGTCCAATATGGGAAACAACAGTGTCTGACAATAAACCTTTAAGAATAAATGAACACCTGGGAAATGTAGCCCAACTTTCTGATTTCATACCAAATGTCTGACACGTACAGTTCTCTCTGTGAGGACCAAACTTCACCCATCAATATTTCTCCGTAATAATGAAGCCCTGTAATAGTCCTCCCGCTGAAGAAGGGTTCACAGGGAACTGGCGGGCAGAGGTTTCCGTAGTGTAGTGGTTATCACGTTCGCCTAACACGCGAAAGGTCCCCGGTTCGAGACCGGGCGGAAACAATGCTTATTCTGCAACTTTCGAACATTAACTCATCGTCTGTAAACTACAGTCATTTCACTTTCATATCAGGACCATTTCGAGCTATGAAAACCGTGCTCTTTTTGCAAACTATTTCAAATCAGAAATTCCATTTGAAGGAGTAAAGGTTTTTCCCACGAAATACAATAAAATAAAAGATTCTTATTATTTCTTTTAGAATTTTCATTAGAAATGAAATACTTTGATTTTACCATGCTTATTTCTTTCTAATGGCATTTGAAATGCTTGTACAAATGACATTCTTCTAAAAGTCAAATTGTATGTTTAGTCAATGAAATAGTAAACTTGTAATCTGTATTAATGAAAGCCTGTAAGTGTCTGACGAAAATTGTTCCGGTCAATATGTCTTTGTAATGGTGAAAGTTTTTCAGAGCTATTCCTTGAGCAGGGGTCTATAGCTTTTGAGGCTACAAGAGTTTCCGTAGTGTAGTGGTTATCACGTTTGCCTCACACGCGAAAGGTCCCCGGTTCGAAACCGGGCGGAAACAGTGTTTTTCGAACTCTCTTACAGACTAAACCTGAAGTGGAAATTCAGATCCCGTACACTTCTGAAAAAAATGCATTGAAATCAGAAACTATATATGCTTCCAAGGCTTTGAAGATCAACTGTGCAACACCACAGCAAAACATTTGGGCTTTCTTTATATTATTTGATTTAAATCAGTGTGAGAAAACTGTTTTATCCTGGTTGGCATTGCTCCAGCTAACAAAAATATGTTCTCAGAACGGACCACCAACGTTTCACTTGGATTAATGTGTTCCCTCAACATGACTCTAAATTGTAGAACAACACTCCTGTCTATCCAATAAGATTCAGCAGTTTTTCCACGAAACAACTTCTACTCTTGTCCCGGCAAAAATGTGTCCAATATGGGAAACAACAGTGTCTGACAATAAACCTTTAAGAATAAATGAACACCTGGGAAATGTAGCCCAACTTTCTGATTTCATACCAAATGTCTGACACGTACAGTTCTCTCTGTGAGGACCAAACTTCACCCATCAATATTTCTCCGTAATAATGAAGCCCTGTAATAGTCCTCCCGCTGAAGAAGGGTTCACAGGGAACTGGCGGGCAGAGGTTTCCGTAGTGTAGTGGTTATCACGTTCGCCTAACACGCGAAAGGTCCCCGGTTCGAGACCGGGCGGAAACAATGCTTATTCTGCAACTTTCGAACATTAACTCATCGTCTGTAAACTACAGTCATTTCACTTTCATATCAGGACCATTTCGAGCTATGAAAACCGTGCTCTTTTTGCAAACTATTTCAAATCAGAAATTCCATTTGAAGGAGTAAAGGTTTTTCCCACGAAATACAATAAAATAAAAGATTCTTATTATTTCTTTTAGAATTTTCATTAGAAATGAAATACTTTGATTTTACCATGCTTATTTCTTTCTAATGGCATTTGAAATGCTTGTACAAATGACATTCTTCTAAAAGTCAAATTGTATGTTTAGTCAATGAAATAGTAAACTTGTAATCTGTATTAATGAAAGCCTGTAAGTGTCTGACGAAAATTGTTCCGGTCAATATGTCTTTGTAATGGTGAAAGTTTTTCAGAGCTATTCCTTGAGCAGGGGTCTATAGCTTTTGAGGCTACAAGAGTTTCCGTAGTGTAGTGGTTATCACGTTTGCCTCACACGCGAAAGGTCCCCGGTTCGAAACCGGGCGGAAACAGTGTTTTTCGAACTCTCTTACAGACTAAACCTGAAGTGGAAATTCAGATCCCGTACACTTCTGAAAAAAATGCATTGAAATCAGAAACTATATATGCTTCCAAGGCTTTGAAGATCAACTGTGCAACACCACAGCAAAACATTTGGGCTTTCTTTATATTATTTGATTTAAATCAGTGTGAGAAAACTGTTTTATCCTGGTTGGCATTGCTCCAGCTAACAAAAATATGTTCTCAGAACGGACCACCAACGTTTCACTTGGATTAATGTGTTCCCTCAACATGACTCTAAATTGTAGAACAACACTCCTGTCTATCCAATAAGATTCAGCAGTTTTTCCACGAAACAACTTCTACTCTTGTCCCGGCAAAAATGTGTCCAATATGGGAAACAACAGTGTCTGACAATAAACCTTTAAGAATAAATGAACACCTGGGAAATGTAGCCCAACTTTCTGATTTCATACCAAATGTCTGACACGTACAGTTCTCTCTGTGAGGACCAAACTTCACCCATCAATATTTCTCCGTAATAATGAAGCCCTGTAATAGTCCTCCCGCTGAAGAAGGGTTCACAGGGAACTGGCGGGCAGAGGTTTCCGTAGTGTAGTGGTTATCACGTTCGCCTAACACGCGAAAGGTCCCCGGTTCGAGACCTGGCGGAAACAATGCTTTTTCTGCAACTTTCGAACATTAACTCATCGTCTGTAAACTACAGTCATTTCACTTTCATATCAGGACCATTTCGAGCTATGAAAACCGTGCTCTTTTTGCAAACTATTTCAAATCAGAAATTCCATTTGAAGGAGTAAAGGTTTTTCCCACGAAATACAATAAAATAAAAGATTCTTATTATTTCTTTTAGAATTTTCATTAGAAATGAAATACTTTGATTTTACCATGCTTATTTCTTTCTAATGGCATTTGAAATGCTTGTACAAATGACATTCTTCTAAAAGTCAAATTGTATGTTTAGTCAATGAAATAGTAAACTTGTAATCTGTATTAATGAAAGCCTGTAAGTGTCTGACGAAAATTGTTCCGGTCAATATGTCTTTGTAATGGTGAAAGTTTTTCAGAGCTATTCCTTGAGCAGGGGTCTATAGCTTTTGAGACTACAAGAGTTTCCGTAGTGTAGTGGTTATCACGTTCGCCTCACACGCGAAAGGTCCCCGGTTCGAAACCGGGCGGAAGCAATGTTTTTCGAACTCTCTTACAGACTAAACCTGAAGTGGAAATTCAGATCCCGTACACTTCTGAAAAAAATGCATTGAAATCAGAAACTATATATGCTTCCAAGGCTTTGAAGTTCAACTGTGCAACACCACAGCAAAACATTTGGGCTTTCTTTATATTATTTGATTTAAATCAGTGTGAGAAAACTGTTTTATCCTGGTTGGCATTGCTCCAGCTAACAAAAATATGTTCTCAGAACGGACCACCAACGTTTCACTTGGATTAATGTGTTCCCTCAACATGACTCTAAATTGTAGAACAACACTCCTGTCTATCCAATAAGATTCAGCAGTTTTTCCACGAAACAACTTCTACTCTTGTCCCGGCAAAAATGTGTCCAATATGGGAAACAACAGTGTCTGACAATAAACCTTTAAGAATAAATGAACACCTGGGAAATGTAGCCCAACTTTCTGATTTCATACCAAATGTCTGACACGTACAGTTCTCTCTGTGAGGACCAAACTTCACCCATCAATATTTCTCCGTAATAATGAAGCCCTGTAATAGTCCTCCCCCTGAAGAAGGGTTCACAGGGAACTGGCGGGCAGAGGTTTCCGTAGTGTAGTGGTTATCACGTTCGCCTAACACGCGAAAGGTCCCCGGTTCGAGACCGGGCGGAAACAATGCTTTTTCTGCAACTTTCGAACATTAAATCATCGTCTGTAAACTACAGTCATTTCACTTTCATATCAGGACCATTTCGAGCTATGAAAACCGTGCTCTTTTTGCAAACTATTTCAAATCAGAAATTCCATTTGAAGGAGTAAAGGTTTTTCCCACGAAATACAATAAAATAAAAGATTCTTATTATTTCTTTTAGAATTTTCATTAGAAATGAAATACTTTGATTTTACCATGCTTATTTCTTTCTAATGGCATTTGAAATGCTTGTACAAATGACATTCTTCTAAAAGTCAAATTGTATGTTTAGTCAATGAAATAGTAAACTTGTAATCTGTATTAATGAAAGCCTGTAAGTGTCTGACGAAAATTGTTCCGGTCAATATGTCTTTGTAATGGTGAAAGTTTTTCAGAGCTATTCCTTGAGCTATTCCTATAGCTTTTGAGACTACAAGAGTTTCCGTAGTGTAGTGGTTATCACGTTCGCCTCACACGCGAAAGGTCCCCGGTTCGACACCGGGCGGAAACAATGCTTTTTCTGCAACTTTCGAACATTAACTCATCGTCTGTAAACTACAGTCATTTCACTTTCATATCAGGACCATTTCGAGCTATGAAAACCGTGCTCTTTTTGCAAACTATTTCAAATCAGAAATTCCATTTGAAGGAGTAAAGGTTTTTCCCACGAAATACAATAAAATAAAAGATTCTTATTATTTCTTTTAGAATTTTCATTAGAAATGAAATACTTTGATTTTACCATGCTTATTTCTTTCTAATGGCATTTGAAATGCTTGTACAAATGACATTCTTCTAAAAGTCAAATTGTATGTTTAGTCAATGAAATAGTAAACTTGTAATCTGTATTAATGAAAGCCTGTAAGTGTCTGACGAAAATTGTTCCGGTCAATATGTCTTTGTAATGGTGAAAGTTTTTCAGAGCTATTCCTTGAGCAGGGGTCTATAGCTTTTGAGGCTACAAGAGTTTCCGTAGTGTAGTGGTTATCACGTTTGCCTCACACGCGAAAGGTCCCCGGTTCGAAACCGGGCGGAAACAGTGTTTTTCGAACTCTCTTACAGACTAAACCTGAAGTGGAAATTCAGATCCCGTACACTTCTGAAAAAAATGCATTGAAATCAGAAACTATATATGCTTCCAAGGCTTTGAAGTTCAACTGTGCAACACCACAGCAAAACATTTGGGCTTTCTTTATATTATTTGATTTAAATCAGTGTGAGAAAACTGTTTTATCCTGGTTGGCATTGCTCCAGCTAACAAAAATATGTTCTCAGAACGGACCACCAACGTTTCACTTGGATTAATGTGTTCCCTCAACATGACTCTAAATTGTAGAACAACACTCCTGTCTATCCAATAAGATTCAGCAGTTTTTCCACGAAACAACTTCTACTCTTGTCCCGGCAAAAATGTGTCCAATATGGGAAACAACAGTGTCTGACAATAAACCTTTAAGAATAAATGAACACCTGGGAAATGTAGCCCAACTTTCTGATTTCATACCAAATGTCTGACACGTACAGTTCTCTCTGTGAGGACCAAACTTCACCCATCAATATTTCTCCGTAATAATGAAGCCCTGTAATAGTCCTCCCGCTGAAGAAGGGTTCACAGGGAACTGGCGGGCAGAGGTTTCCGTAGTGTAGTGGTTATCACGTTCGCCTAACACGCGAAAGGTCCCCGGTTCGAGACCGGGCGGAAACAATGCTTTTTCTGCAACTTTCGAACATTAACTCATCGTCTGTAAACTACAGTCATTTCACTTTCATATCAGGACCATTTCGAGCTATGAAAACCGTGCTCTTTTTGCAAACTATTTCAAATCAGAAATTCCATTTGAAGGAGTAAAGGTTTTTCCCACGAAATACAATAAAATAAAAGATTCTTATTATTTCTTTTAGAATTTTCATTAGAAATGAAATACTTTGATTTTACCATGCTTATTTCTTTCTAATGGCATTTGAAATGCTTGTACAAATGACATTCTTCTAAAAGTCAAATTGTATGTTTAGTCAATGAAATAGTAAACTTGTAATCTGTATTAATGAAAGCCTGTAAGTGTCTGACGAAAATTGTTCCGGTCAATATGTCTTTGTAATGGTGAAAGTTTTTCAGAGCTATTCCTTGAGCTATTCCTATAGCTTTTGAGACTACAAGAGTTTCCGTAGTGTAGTGGTTATCACGTTCGCCTCACACGCGAAAGGTCCCCGGTTCGACACCGGGCGGAAACACTGCTTTTTCTGCAACTTTCGAACATTAACTCATCGTCTGTAAACTACAGTCATTTCACTTTCATATCAGGACCATTTCGAGCTATGAAAACCGTGCTCTTTTTGCAAACTATTTCAAATCAGAAATTCCATTTGAAGGAGTAAAGGTTTTTCCCACGAAATACAATAAAATAAAAGATTCTTATTATTTCTTTTAGAATTTTCATTAGAAATGAAATACTTTGATTTTACCATGCTTATTTCTTTCTAATGGCATTTGAAATGCTTGTACAAATGACATTCTTCTAAAAGTCAAATTGTATGTTTAGTCAATGAAATAGTAAACTTGTAATCTGTATTAATGAAAGCCTGTAAGTGTCTGACGAAAATTGTTCCGGTCAATATGTCTTTGTAATGGTGAAAGTTTTTCAGAGCTATTCCTTGAGCAGGGGTCTATAGCTTTTGAGGCTACAAGAGTTTCCGTAGTGTAGTGGTTATCACGTTTGCCTCACACGCGAAAGGTCCCCGGTTCGAAACCGGGCGGAAACAGTGTTTTTCGAACTCTCTTACAGACTAAACCTGAAGTGGAAATTCAGATCCCGTACACTTCTGAAAAAAATGCATTGAAATCAGAAACTATATATGCTTCCAAGGCTTTGAAGTTCAACTGTGCAACACCACAGCAAAACATTTGGGCTTTCTTTATATTATTTGATTTAAATCAGTGTGAGAAAACTGTTTTATCCTGGTTGGCATTGCTCCAGCTAACAAAAATATGTTCTCAGAACGGACCACCAACGTTTCACTTGGATTAATGTGTTCCCTCAACATGACTCTAAATTGTAGAACAACACTCCTGTCTATCCAATAAGATTCAGCAGTTTTTCCACGAAACAACTTCTACTCTTGTCCCGGCAAAAATGTGTCCAATATGGGAAACAACAGTGTCTGACAATAAACCTTTAAGAATAAATGAACACCTGGGAAATGTAGCCCAACTTTCTGATTTCATACCAAATGTCTGACACGTACAGTTCTCTCTGTGAGGACCAAACTTCACCCATCAATATTTCTCCGTAATAATGAAGCCCTGTAATAGTCCTCCCGCTGAAGAAGGGTTCACAGGGAACTGGCGGGCAGAGGTTTCCGTAGTGTAGTGGTTATCACGTTCGCCTAACACGCGAAAGGTCCCCGGTTCGAGACCGGGCGGAAACAATGCTTTTTCTGCAACTTTCGAACATTAACTCATCGTCTGTAAACTACAGTCATTTCACTTTCATATCAGGACCATTTCGAGCTATGAAAACCGTGCTCTTTTTGCAAACTATTTTAAATCAGAAATTCCATTTGAAGGAGTAAAGGTTTTTCCCACGAAATACAATAAAATAAAAGATTCTTATTATTTCTTTTAGAATTTTCATTAGAAATGAAATACTTTGATTTTACCATGCTTATTTCTTTCTAATGGCATTTGAAATGCTTGTACAAATGACATTCTTCTAAAAGTCAAATTGTATGTTTAGTCAATGAAATAGTAAACTTGTAATCTGTATTAATGAAAGCCTGTAAGTGTCTGACGAAAATTGTTCCGGTCAATATGTCTTTGTAATGGTGAAAGTTTTTCAGAGCTATTCCTTGAGCAGGGGTCTATAGCTTTTGAGGCTACAAGAGTTTCCGTAGTGTAGTGGTTATCACGTTTGCCTCACACGCGAAAGGTCCCCGGTTCGAAACCGGGCGGAAACAGTGTTTTTCGAACTCTCTTACAGACTAAACCTGAAGTGGAAATTCAGATCCCGTACACTTCTGAAAAAAATGCATTGAAATCAGAAACTATATATGCTTCCAAGGCTTTGAAGTTCAACTGTGCAACACCACAGCAAAACATTTGGGCTTTCTTTATATTATTTGATTTAAATCAGTGTGAGAAAACTGTTTTATCCTGGTTGGCATTGCTCCAGCTAACAAAAATATGTTCTCAGAACGGACCACCAACGTTTCACTTGGATTAATGTGTTCCCTCAACATGACTCTAAATTGTAGAACAACACTCCTGTCTATCCAATAAGATTCAGCAGTTTTTCCACGAAACAACTTCTACTCTTGTCCCGGCAAAAATGTGTCCAATATGGGAAACAACAGTGTCTGACAATAAACCTTTAAGAATAAATGAACACCTGGGAAATGTAGCCCAACTTTCTGATTTCATACCAAATGTCTGACACGTACAGTTCTCTCTGTGAGGACCAAACTTCACCCATCAATATTTCTCCGTAATAATGAAGCCCTGTAATAGTCCTCCCGCTGAAGAAGGGTTCACAGGGAACTGGCGGGCAGAGGTTTCCGTAGTGTAGTGGTTATCACGTTCGCCTAACACGCGAAAGGTCCCCGGTTCGAGACCGGGCGGAAACAATGCTTTTTCTGCAACTTTCGAACATTAACTCATCGTCTGTAAACTACAGTCATTTCACTTTCATATCAGGACCATTTCGAGCTATGAAAACCGTGCTCTTTTTGCAAACTATTTCAAATCAGAAATTCCATTTGAAGGAGTAAAGGTTTTTCCCACGAAATACAATAAAATAAAAGATTCTTATTATTTCTTTTAGAATTTTTTATTAGAAATGAAATACTTTGATTTTACCATGCTTATTTCTTTCTAATGGCATTTGAAATGCTTGTACAAATGACATTCTTCTAAAAGTCAAATTGTATGTTTAGTCAATGAAATAGTAAACTTGTAATCTGTATTAATGAAAGCCTGTAAGTGTCTGACGAAAATTGTTCCGGTCAATATGTCTTTGTAATGGTGAAAGTTTTTCAGAGCTATTCCTTGAGCAGGGGTCTATAGCTTTTGAGACTACAAGAGTTTCCGTAGTGTAGTGGTTATCACGTTCGCCTCACACGCGAAAGGTCCCCGGTTCGAAACCGGGCGGAAACAATGTTTTTCGAACTCTCTTACAGACTAAACCTGAAGTGGAAATTCAGATCCCGTACACTTCTGAAAAAAATGCATTGAAATCAGAAACTATATATGCTTCCAAGGCTTTGAAGTTCAACTGTAAAACATTTGGGCTTTCTTTATATTATTTGATTTAAATCAGTGTGAGAAAACTGTTTTATCCTGGTTGGCATTGCTCCAGCTAACAAAAATATGTTCTCAGAACGGACCACCAACGTTTCACTTGGATTAATGTGTTCCCTCAACATGACTCTAAATTGTAGAACAACACTCCTGTCTATCCAATAAGATTCAGCAGTTTTTCCACGAAACAACTTCTACTCTTGTCCCGGCAAAAATGTGTCCAATATGGGAAACAACAGTGTCTGACAATAAACCTTTAAGAATAAATGAACACCTGGGAAATGTAGCCCAACTTTCTGATTTCATACCAAATGTCTGACACGTACAGTTCTCTCTGTGAGGACCAAACTTCACCCATCAATATTTCTCCGTAATAATGAAGCCCTGTAATAGTCCTCCCGCTGAAGAAGGGTTCACAGGGAACTGGCGGGCAGAGGTTTCCGTAGTGTAGTGGTTATCACGTTCGCCTAACACGCGAAAGGTCCCCGGTTCGAGACCGGGCGGAAACAACGCTTATTCTGCAACTTTCGAACATTAACTCATCGTCTGTAAACTACAGTCAATTCACTTTCATATCAGGACCATTTCGAGCTATGAAAACCGTGCTCTTTTTGCAAACTATTTTAAATCAGAAATTCCATTTGAAGGAGTAAAGGTTTTTCCCACGAAATACAATAAAATAAAAGATTCTTATTATTTCTTTTAGAATTTTCATTAGAAATGAAATACTTTGATTTTACCATGCTTATTTCTTTCTAATGGCATTTGAAATGCTTGTACAAATGACATTCTTCTAAAAGTCAAATTGTATGTTTAGTCAATGAAATAGTAAACTTGTAATCTGTATTAATGAAAGCCTGTAAGTGTCTGACGAAAATTGTTCCGGTCAATATGTCTTTGTAATGGTGAAAGTTTTTCAGAGCTATTCCTTGAGCAGGGGTCTATAGCTTTTGAGGCTACAAGAGTTTCCGTAGTGTAGTGGTTATCACGTTTGCCTCACACGCGAAAGGTCCCCGGTTCGAAACCGGGCGGAAACAGTGTTTTTCGAACTCTCTTACAGACTAAACCTGAAGTGGAAATTCAGATCCCGTACACTTCTGAAAAAAATGCATTGAAATCAGAAACTATATATGCTTCCAAGGCTTTGAAGTTCAACTGTGCAACACCACAGCAAAACATTTGGGCTTTCTTTATATTATTTGATTTAAATCAGTGTGAGAAAACTGTTTTATCCTGGTTGGCATTGCTCCAGCTAACAAAAATATGTTCTCAGAACGGACCACCAACGTTTCACTTGGATTAATGTGTTCCCTCAACATGACTCTAAATTGTAGAACAACACTCCTGTCTATCCAATAAGATTCAGCAGTTTTTCCACGAAACAACTTCTACTCTTGTCCCGGCAAAAATGTGTCCAATATGGGAAACAACAGTGTCTGACAATAAACCTTTAAGAATAAATGAACACCTGGGAAATGTAGCCCAACTTTCTGATTTCATACCAAATGTCTGACACGTACAGTTCTCTCTGTGAGGACCAAACTTCACCCATCAATATTTCTCCGTAATAATGAAGCCCTGTAATAGTCCTCCCGCTGAAGAAGGGTTCACAGGGAACTGGCGGGCAGAGGTTTCCGTAGTGTAGTGGTTATCACGTTCGCCTAACACGCGAAAGGTCCCCGGTTCGAGACCGGGCGGAAACAATGCTTTTTCTGCAACTTTCGAACATTAACTCATCGTCTGTAAACTACAGTCATTTCACTTTCATATCAGGACCATTTCGAGCTATGAAAACCGTGCTCTTTTTGCAAACTATTTCAAATCAGAAATTCCATTTGAAGGAGTAAAGGTTTTTCCCACGAAATACAATAAAATAAAAGATTCTTATTATTTCTTTTAGAATTTTTTATTAGAAATGAAATACTTTGATTTTACCATGCTTATTTCTTTCTAATGGCATTTGAAATGCTTGTACAAATGACATTCTTCTAAAAGTCAAATTGTATGTTTAGTCAATGAAATAGTAAACTTGTAATCTGTATTAATGAAAGCCTGTAAGTGTCTGACGAAAATTGTTCCGGTCAATATGTCTTTGTAATGGTGAAAGTTTTTCAGAGCTATTCCTTGAGCAGGGGTCTATAGCTTTTGAGACTACAAGAGTTTCCGTAGTGTAGTGGTTATCACGTTCGCCTCACACGCGAAAGGTCCCCGGTTCGAAACCGGGCGGAAACAATGTTTTTCGAACTCTCTTACAGACTAAACCTGAAGTGGAAATTCAGATCCCGTACACTTCTGAAAAAAATGCATTGAAATCAGAAACTATATATGCTTCCAAGGCTTTGAAGTTCAACTGTAAAACATTTGGGCTTTCTTTATATTATTTGATTTAAATCAGTGTGAGAAAACTGTTTTATCCTGGTTGGCATTGCTCCAGCTAACAAAAATATGTTCTCAGAACGGACCACCAACGTTTCACTTGGATTAATGTGTTCCCTCAACATGACTCTAAATTGTAGAACAACACTCCTGTCTATCCAATAAGATTCAGCAGTTTTTCCACGAAACAACTTCTACTCTTGTCCCGGCAAAAATGTGTCCAATATGGGAAACAACAGTGTCTGACAATAAACCTTTAAGAATAAATGAACACCTGGGAAATGTAGCCCAACTTTCTGATTTCATACCAAATGTCTGACACGTACAGTTCTCTCTGTGAGGACCAAACTTCACCCATCAATATTTCTCCGTAATAATGAAGCCCTGTAATAGTCCTCCCGCTGAAGAAGGGTTCACAGGGAACTGGCGGGCAGAGGTTTCCGTAGTGTAGTGGTTATCACGTTCGCCTAACACGCGAAAGGTCCCCGGTTCGAGACCGGGCGGAAACAACGCTTATTCTGCAACTTTCGAACATTAACTCATCGTCTGTAAACTACAGTCAATTCACTTTCATATCAGGACCATTTCGAGCTATGAAAACCGTGCTCTTTTTGCAAACTATTTTAAATCAGAAATTCCATTTGAAGGAGTAAAGGTTTTTCCCACGAAATACAATAAAATAAAAGATTCTTATTATTTCTTTTAGAATTTTCATTAGAAATGAAATACTTTGATTTTACCATGCTTATTTCTTTCTAATGGCATTTGAAATGCTTGTACAAATGACATTCTTCTAAAAGTCAAATTGTATGTTTAGTCAATGAAATAGTAAACTTGTAATCTGTATTAATGAAAGCCTGTAAGTGTCTGACGAAAATTGTTCCGGTCAATATGTCTTTGTAATGGTGAAAGTTTTTCAGAGCTATTCCTTGAGCAGGGGTCTATAGCTTTTGAGGCTACAAGAGTTTCCGTAGTGTAGTGGTTATCACGTTTGCCTCACACGCGAAAGGTCCCCGGTTCGAAACCGGGCGGAAACAGTGTTTTTCGAACTCTCTTACAGACTAAACCTGAAGTGGAAATTCAGATCCCGTACACTTCTGAAAAAAATGCATTGAAATCAGAAACTATATATGCTTCCAAGGCTTTGAAGTTCAACTGTGCAACACCACAGCAAAACATTTGGGCTTTCTTTATATTATTTGATTTAAATCAGTGTGAGAAAACTGTTTTATCCTGGTTGGCATTGCTCCAGCTAACAAAAATATGTTCTCAGAACGGACCACCAACGTTTCACTTGGATTAATGTGTTCCCTCAACATGACTCTAAATTGTAGAACAACACTCCTGTCTATCCAATAAGATTCAGCAGTTTTTCCACGAAACAACTTCTACTCTTGTCCCGGCAAAAATGTGTCCAATATGGGAAACAACAGTGTCTGACAATAAACCTTTAAGAATAAATGAACACCTGGGAAATGTAGCCCAACTTTCTGATTTCATACCAAATGTCTGACACGTACAGTTCTCTCTGTGAGGACCAAACTTCACCCATCAATATTTCTCCGTAATAATGAAGCCCTGTAATAGTCCTCCCGCTGAAGAAGGGTTCACAGGGAACTGGTGGGCAGAGGTTTCCGTAGTGTAGTGGTTATCACGTTCGCCTAACACGCGAAAGGTCCCCGGTTCGAGACCGGGCGGAAACAATGCTTTTTCTGCAACTTTCGAACATTAACTCATCGTCTGTAAACTACAGTCATTTCACTTTCATATCAGGACCATTTCGAGCTATGAAAACCGTGCTCTTTTTGCAAACTATTTCAAATCAGAAATTCCATTTGAAGGAGTAAAGGTTTTTCCCACGAAATACAATAAAATAAAAGATTCTTATTATTTCTTTTAGAATTTTTTATTAGAAATGAAATACTTTGATTTTACCATGCTTATTTCTTTCTAATGGCATTTGAAATGCTTGTACAAATGACATTCTTCTAAAAGTCAAATTGTATGTTTAGTCAATGAAATAGTAAACTTGTAATCTGTATTAATGAAAGCCTGTAAGTGTCTGACGAAAATTGTTCCGGTCAATATGTCTTTGTAATGGTGAAAGTTTTTCAGAGCTATTCCTTGAGCAGGGGTCTATAGCTTTTGAGACTACAAGAGTTTCCGTAGTGTAGTGGTTATCACGTTCGCCTCACACGCGAAAGGTCCCCGGTTCGAAACCGGGCGGAAACAATGTTTTTCGAACTCTCTTACAGACTAAACCTGAAGTGGAAATTCAGATCCCGTACACTTCTGAAAAAAATGCATTGAAATCAGAAACTATATATGCTTCCAAGGCTTTGAAGTTCAACTGTAAAACATTTGGGCTTTCTTTATATTATTTGATTTAAATCAGTGTGAGAAAACTGTTTTATCCTGGTTGGCATTGCTCCAGCTAACAAAAATATGTTCTCAGAACGGACCACCAACGTTTCACTTGGATTAATGTGTTCCCTCAACATGACTCTAAATTGTAGAACAACACTCCTGTCTATCCAATAAGATTCAGCAGTTTTTCCACGAAACAACTTCTACTCTTGTCCCGGCAAAAATGTGTCCAATATGGGAAACAACAGTGTCTGACAATAAACCTTTAAGAATAAATGAACACCTGGGAAATGTAGCCCAACTTTCTGATTTCATACCAAATGTCTGACACGTACAGTTCTCTCTGTGAGGACCAAACTTCACCCATCAATATTTCTCCGTAATAATGAAGCCCTGTAATAGTCCTCCCGCTGAAGAAGGGTTCACAGGGAACTGGCGGGCAGAGGTTTCCGTAGTGTAGTGGTTATCACGTTCGCCTAACACGCGAAAGGTCCCCGGTTCGAGACCGGGCGGAAACAATGCTTTTTCTGCAACTTTCGAACATTAACTCATCGTCTGTAAACTACAGTCATTTCACTTTCATATCAGGACCATTTCGAGCTATGAAAACCGTGCTCTTTTTGCAAACTATTTCAAATCAGAAATTCCATTTGAAGGAGTAAAGGTTTTTCCCACGAAATACAATAAAATAAAAGATTCTTATTATTTCTTTTAGAATTTTTTATTAGAAATGAAATACTTTGATTTTACCATGCTTATTTCTTTCTAATGGCATTTGAAATGCTTGTACAAATGACATTCTTCTAAAAGTCAAATTGTATGTTTAGTCAATGAAATAGTAAACTTGTAATCTGTATTAATGAAAGCCTGTAAGTGTCTGACGAAAATTGTTCCGGTCAATATGTCTTTGTAATGGTGAAAGTTTTTCAGAGCTATTCCTTGAGCAGGGGTCTATAGCTTTTGAGACTACAAGAGTTTCCGTAGTGTAGTGGTTATCACGTTCGCCTCACACGCGAAAGGTCCCCGGTTCGAAACCGGGCGGAAACAATGTTTTTCGAACTCTCTTACAGACTAAACCTGAAGTGGAAATTCAGATCCCGTACACTTCTGAAAAAAATGCATTGAAATCAGAAACTATATATGCTTCCAAGGCTTTGAAGTTCAACTGTAAAACATTTGGGCTTTCTTTATATTATTTGATTTAAATCAGTGTGAGAAAACTGTTTTATCCTGGTTGGCATTGCTCCAGCTAACAAAAATATGTTCTCAGAACGGACCACCAACGTTTCACTTGGATTAATGTGTTCCCTCAACATGACTCTAAATTGTAGAACAACACTCCTGTCTATCCAATAAGATTCAGCAGTTTTTCCACGAAACAACTTCTACTCTTGTCCCGGCAAAAATGTGTCCAATATGGGAAACAACAGTGTCTGACAATAAACCTTTAAGAATAAATGAACACCTGGGAAATGTAGCCCAACTTTCTGATTTCATACCAAATGTCTGACACGTACAGTTCTCTCTGTGAGGACCAAACTTCACCCATCAATATTTCTCCGTAATAATGAAGCCCTGTAATAGTCCTCCCGCTGAAGAAGGGTTCACAGGGAACTGGCGGGCAGAGGTTTCCGTAGTGTAGTGGTTATCACGTTCGCCTAACACGCGAAAGGTCCCCGGTTCGAGACCGGGCGGAAACAATGCTTTTTCTGCAACTTTCGAACATTAACTCATCGTCTGTAAACTACAGTCATTTCACTTTCATATCAGGACCATTTCGAGCTATGAAAACCGTGCTCTTTTTGCAAACTATTTCAAATCAGAAATTCCATTTGAAGGAGTAAAGGTTTTTCCCACGAAATACAATAAAATAAAAGATTCTTATTATTTCTTTTAGAATTTTTTATTAGAAATGAAATACTTTGATTTTACCATGCTTATTTCTTTCTAATGGCATTTGAAATGCTTGTACAAATGACATTCTTCTAAAAGTCAAATTGTATGTTTAGTCAATGAAATAGTAAACTTGTAATCTGTATTAATGAAAGCCTGTAAGTGTCTGACGAAAATTGTTCCGGTCAATATGTCTTTGTAATGGTGAAAGTTTTTCAGAGCTATTCCTTGAGCAGGGGTCTATAGCTTTTGAGACTACAAGAGTTTCCGTAGTGTAGTGGTTATCACGTTCGCCTCACACGCGAAAGGTCCCCGGTTCGAAACCGGGCGGAAACAATGTTTTTCGAACTCTCTTACAGACTAAACCTGAAGTGGAAATTCAGATCCCGTACACTTCTGAAAAAAATGCATTGAAATCAGAAACTATATATGCTTCCAAGGCTTTGAAGTTCAACTGTAAAACATTTGGGCTTTCTTTATATTATTTGATTTAAATCAGTGTGAGAAAACTGTTTTATCCTGGTTGGCATTGCTCCAGCTAACAAAAATATGTTCTCAGAACGGACCACCAACGTTTCACTTGGATTAATGTGTTCCCTCAACATGACTCTAAATTGTAGAACAACACTCCTGTCTATCCAATAAGATTCAGCAGTTTTTCCACGAAACAACTTCTACTCTTGTCCCGGCAAAAATGTGTCCAATATGGGAAACAACAGTGTCTGACAATAAACCTTTAAGAATAAATGAACACCTGGGAAATGTAGCCCAACTTTCTGATTTCATACCAAATGTCTGACACGTACAGTTCTCTCTGTGAGGACCAAACTTCACCCATCAATATTTCTCCGTAATAATGAAGCCCTGTAATAGTCCTCCCGCTGAAGAAGGGTTCACAGGGAACTGGCGGGCAGAGGTTTCCGTAGTGTAGTGGTTATCACGTTCGCCTAACACGCGAAAGGTCCCCGGTTCGAGACCGGGCGGAAACAATGCTTTTTCTGCAACTTTCGAACATTAACTCATCGTCTGTAAACTACAGTCATTTCACTTTCATATCAGGACCATTTCGAGCTATGAAAACCGTGCTCTTTTTGCAAACTATTTTAAATCAGAAATTCCATTTGAAGGAGTAAAGGTTTTTCCCACGAAATACAATAAAATAAAAGATTCTTATTATTTCTTTTAGAATTTTCATTAGAAATGAAATACTTTGATTTTACCATGCTTATTTCTTTCTAATGGCATTTGAAATGCTTGTACAAATGACATTCTTCTAAAAGTCAAATTGTATGTTTAGTCAATGAAATAGTAAACTTGTAATCTGTATTAATGAAAGCCTGTAAGTGTCTGACGAAAATTGTTCCGGTCAATATGTCTTTGTAATGGTGAAAGTTTTTCAGAGCTATTCCTTGAGCAGGGGTCTATAGCTTTTGAGGCTACAAGAGTTTCCGTAGTGTAGTGGTTATCACGTTTGCCTCACACGCGAAAGGTCCCCGGTTCGAAACCGGGCGGAAACAGTGTTTTTCGAACTCTCTTACAGACTAAACCTGAAGTGGAAATTCAGATCCCGTACACTTCTGAAAAAAATGCATTGAAATCAGAAACTATATATGCTTCCAAGGCTTTGAAGTTCAACTGTGCAACACCACAGCAAAACATTTGGGCTTTCTTTATATTATTTGATTTAAATCAGTGTGAGAAAACTGTTTTATCCTGGTTGGCATTGCTCCAGCTAACAAAAATATGTTCTCAGAACGGACCACCAACGTTTCACTTGGATTAATGTGTTCCCTCAACATGACTCTAAATTGTAGAACAACACTCCTGTCTATCCAATAAGATTCAGCAGTTTTTCCACGAAACAACTTCTACTCTTGTCCCGGCAAAAATGTGTCCAATATGGGAAACAACAGTGTCTGACAATAAACCTTTAAGAATAAATGAACACCTGGGAAATGTAGCCCAACTTTCTGATTTCATACCAAATGTCTGACACGTACAGTTCTCTCTGTGAGGACCAAACTTCACCCATCAATATTTCTCCGTAATAATGAAGCCCTGTAATAGTCCTCCCGCTGAAGAAGGGTTCACAGGGAACTGGCGGGCAGAGGTTTCCGTAGTGTAGTGGTTATCACGTTCGCCTAACACGCGAAAGGTCCCCGGTTCGAGACCGGGCGGAAACAATGCTTTTTCTGCAACTTTCGAACATTAACTCATCGTCTGTAAACTACAGTCATTTCACTTTCATATCAGGACCATTTCGAGCTATGAAAACCGTGCTCTTTTTGCAAACTATTTTAAATCAGAAATTCCATTTGAAGGAGTAAAGGTTTTTCCCACGAAATACAATAAAATAAAAGATTCTTATTATTTCTTTTAGAATTTTCATTAGAAATGAAATACTTTGATTTTACCATGCTTATTTCTTTCTAATGGCATTTGAAATGCTTGTACAAATGACATTCTTCTAAAAGTCAAATTGTATGTTTAGTCAATGAAATAGTAAACTTGTAATCTGTATTAATGAAAGCCTGTAAGTGTCTGACGAAAATTGTTCCGGTCAATATGTCTTTGTAATGGTGAAAGTTTTTCAGAGCTATTCCTTGAGCAGGGGTCTATAGCTTTTGAGGCTACAAGAGTTTCCGTAGTGTAGTGGTTATCACGTTTGCCTCACACGCGAAAGGTCCCCGGTTCGAAACCGGGCGGAAACAGTGTTTTTCGAACTCTCTTACAGACTAAACCTGAAGTGGAAATTCAGATCCCGTACACTTCTGAAAAAAATGGATTGAAATCAGAAACTATATATGCTTCCAAGGCTTTGAAGTTCAACTGTGCAACACCACAGCAAAACATTTGGGCTTTCTTTATATTATTTGATTTAAATCAGTGTGAGAAAACTGTTTTATCCTGGTTGGCATTGCTCCAGCTAACAAAAATATGTTCTCAGAACGGACCACCAACGTTTCACTTGGATTAATGTGTTCCCTCAACATGACTCTAAATTGTAGAACAACACTCCTGTCTATCCAATAAGATTCAGCAGTTTTTCCACGAAACAACTTCTACTCTTGTCCCGGCAAAAATGTGTCCAATATGGGAAACAACAGTGTCTGACAATAAACCTTTAAGAATAAATGAACACCTGGGAAATGTAGCCCAACTTTCTGATTTCATACCAAATGTCTGACACGTACAGTTCTCTCTGTGAGGACCAAACTTCACCCATCAATATTTCTCCGTAATAATGAAGCCCTGTAATAGTCCTCCCGCTGAAGAAGGGTTCACAGGGAACTGGCGGGCAGAGGTTTCTGTAGTGTAGTGGTTATCACGTTCGCCTAACACGCGAAAGGTCCCCGGTTCGAGACCGGGCGGAAACAATGCTTTTTCTGCAACTTTCGAACATTAAATCATCGTCTGTAAACTACAGTCATTTCACTTTCATATCAGGACCATTTCGAGCTATGAAAACCGTGCTCTTTTTGCAAACTATTTCAAATCAGAAATTCCATTTGAAGGAGTAAAGGTTTTTCCCACGAAATACAATAAAATAAAAGATTCTTATTATTTCTTTTAGAATTTTTTATTAGAAATGAAATACTTTGATTTTACCATGCTTATTTCTTTCTAATGGCATTTGAAATGCTTGTACAAATGACATTCTTCTAAAAGTCAAATTGTATGTTTAGTCAATGAAATAGTAAACTTGTAATCTGTATTAATGAAAGCCTGTAAGTGTCTGACGAAAATTGTTCCGGTCAATATGTCTTTGTAATGGTGAAAGTTTTTCAGAGCTATTCCTTGAGCAGGGGTCTATAGCTTTTGAGACTACAAGAGTTTCCGTAGTGTAGTGGTTATCACGTTCGCCTCACACGCGAAAGGTCCCCGGTTCGAAACCGGGCGGAAACAATGTTTTTCGAACTCTCTTACAGACTAAACCTGAAGTGGAAATTCAGATCCCGTACACTTCTGAAAAAAATGCATTGAAATCAGAAACTATATATGCTTCCAAGGCTTTGAAGTTCAACTGTGCAACACCACAGCAAAACATTTGGGCTTTCTTTATATTATTTGATTTAAATCAGTGTGAGAAAACTGTTTTATCCTGGTTGGCATTGCTCCAGCTAACAAAAATATGTTCTCAGAACGGACCACCAACGTTTCACTTGGATTAATGTGTTCCCTCAACATGACTCTAAATTGTAGAACAACACTCCTGTCTATCCAATAAGATTCAGCAGTTTTTCCACGAAACAACTTCTACTCTTGTCCCGGCAAAAATGTGTCCAATATGGGAAACAACAGTGTCTGACAATAAACCTTTAAGAATAAATGAACACCTGGGAAATGTAGCCCAACTTTCTGATTTCATACCAAATGTCTGACACGTACAGTTCTCTCTGTGAGGACCAAACTTCACCCATCAATATTTCTCCGTAATAATGAAGCCCTGTAATAGTCCTCCCGCTGAAGAAGGGTTCACAGGGAACTGGCGGGCAGAGGTTTCCGTAGTGTAGTGGTTATCACGTTCGCCTAACACGCGAAAGGTCCCCGGTTCGAGACCGGGCGGAAACAATGCTTTTTCTGCAACTTTCGAACATTAAATCATCGTCTGTAAACTACAGTCATTTCACTTTCATATCAGGACCATTTCGAGCTATGAAAACCGTGCTCTTTTTGCAAACTATTTCAAATCAGAAATTCCATTTGAAGGAGTAAAGGTTTTTCCCACGAAATACAATAAAATAAAAGATTCTTATTATTTCTTTTAGAATTTTCATTAGAAATGAAATACTTTGATTTTACCATGCTTATTTCTTTCTAATGGCATTTGAAATGCTTGTACAAATGACATTCTTCTAAAAGTCAAATTGTATGTTTAGTCAATGAAATAGTAAACTTGTAATCTGTATTAATGAAAGCCTGTAAGTGTCTGACGAAAATTGTTCCGGTCAATATGTCTTTGTAATGGTGAAAGTTTTTCAGAGCTATTCCTTGAGCTATTCCTATAGCTTTTGAGACTACAAGAGTTTCCGTAGTGTAGTGGTTATCACGTTCGCCTCACACGCAAAAGGTCCCCGGTTCGAAACCGGGCGGAAACAATGTTTTTCGAACTCTCTTACAGACTAAACCTGAAGTGGAAATTCAGATCCCGTACACTTCTGAAAAAAATGCATTGAAATCAGAAACTATATATGCTTCCAAGGCTTTGAAGTTCAACTGTAAAACATTTGGGCTTTCTTTATATTATTTGATTTAAATCAGTGTGAGAAAACTGTTTTATCCTGGTTGGCATTGCTCCAGCTAACAAAAATATGTTCTCAGAACGGACCACCAACGTTTCACTTGGATTAATGTGTTCCCTCAACATGACTCTAAATTGTAGAACAACACTCCTGTCTATCCAATAAGATTCAGCAGTTTTTCCACGAAACAACTTCTACTCTTGTCCCGGCAAAAATGTGTCCAATATGGGAAACAACAGTGTCTGACAATAAACCTTTAAGAATAAATGAACACCTGGGAAATGTAGCCCAACTTTCTGATTTCATACCAAATGTCTGACACGTACAGTTCTCTCTGTGAGGACCAAACTTCACCCATCAATATTTCTCCGTAATAATGAAGCCCTGTAATAGTCCTCCCGCTGAAGAAGGGTTCACAGGGAACTGGCGGGCAGAGGTTTCCGTAGTGTAGTGGTTATCACGTTCGCCTAACACGCGAAAGGTCCCCGGTTCGAGACCGGGCGGAAACAATGCTTTTTCTGCAACTTTCGAACATTAAATCATCGTCTGTAAACTACAGTCATTTCACTTTCATATCAGGACCATTTCGAGCTATGAAAACCGTGCTCTTTTTGCAAACTATTTCAAATCAGAAATTCCATTTGAAGGAGTAAAGGTTTTTCCCACGAAATACAATAAAATAAAAAATTCTTATTATTTCTTTTAGAATTTTTTATTAGAAATGAAATACTTTGATTTTACCATGCTTATTTCTTTCTAATGGCATTTGAAATGCTTGTACAAATGACATTCTTCTAAAAGTCAAATTGTATGTTTAGTCAATGAAATAGTAAACTTGTAATCTGTATTAATGAAAGCCTGTAAGTGTCTGACGAAAATTGTTCCGGTCAATATGTCTTTGTAATGGTGAAAGTTTTTCAGAGCTATTCCTTGAGCAGGGGTCTATAGCTTTTGAGGCTACAAGAGTTTCCGTAGTGTAGTGGTTATCACGTTTGCCTCACACGCGAAAGGTCCCCGGTTCGAAACCGGGCGGAAACAGTGTTTTTCGAACTCTCTTACAGACTAAACCTGAAGTGGAAATTCAGATCCCGTACACTTCTGAAAAAAATGGATTGAAATCAGAAACTATATATGCTTCCAAGGCTTTGAAGTTCAACTGTGCAACACCACAGCAAAACATTTGGGCTTTCTTTATATTATTTGATTTAAATCAGTGTGAGAAAACTGTTTTATCCTGGTTGGCATTGCTCCAGCTAACAAAAATATGTTCTCAGAACGGACCACCAACGTTTCACTTGGATTAATGTGTTCCCTCAACATGACTCTAAATTGTAGAACAACACTCCTGTCTATCCAATAAGATTCAGCAGTTTTTCCACGAAACAACTTCTACTCTTGTCCCGGCAAAAATGTGTCCAATATGGGAAACAACAGTGTCTGACAATAAACCTTTAAGAATAAATGAACACCTGGGAAATGTAGCCCAACTTTCTGATTTCATACCAAATGTCTGACACGTACAGTTCTCTCTGTGAGGACCAAACTTCACCCATCAATATTTCTCCGTAATAATGAAGCCCTGTAATAGTCCTCCCGCTGAAGAAGGGTTCACAGGGATCTGGCGGGCAGAGGTTTCCGTAGTGTAGTGGTTATCACGTTCGCCTAACACGCGAAAGGTCCCCGGTTCGAGACCGGGCGGAAACAATGCTTATTCTGCAACTTTCGAACATTAACTCATCGTCTGTAAACTACAGTCATTTCACTTTCATATCAGGACCATTTCGAGCTATGAAAACCGTGCTCTTTTTGCAAACTATTTCAAATCAGAAATTCCATTTGAAGGAGTAAAGGTTTTTCCCACGAAATACAATAAAATAAAAGATTCTTATTATTTCTTTTAGAATTTTCATTAGAAATGAAATACTTTGATTTTACCATGCTTATTTCTTTCTAATGGCATTTGAAATGCTTGTACAAATGACATTCTTCTAAAAGTCAAATTGTATGTTTAGTCAATGAAATAGTAAACTTGTAATCTGTATTAATGAAAGCCTGTAAGTGTCTGACGAAAATTGTTCCGGTCAATATGTCTTTGTAATGGTGAAATTTTTTCAGAGCTATTCCTTGGGCAGGGGTCTATAGCTTTTGAGGTTACAAGAGTTTCCGTAGTGTAGTGGTTATCACGTTCGCCTCATACGCGAAAGGTCCCCGGTTCGAAACCGGGCGGAAACAGTGTTTTTCGAACTCTCTTACAGACTAAACCTGAAGTGGAAATTCAGATCCCGTACACTTCTGAAAAAAATGGATTGAAATCAGAAACTATATATGCTTCCAAGGCTTTGAAGTTCAACTGTGCAACACCACAGCAAAACATTTGGGCTTTCTTTATATTATTTGATTTAAATCAGTGTGAGAAAACTGTTTTATCCTGGTTGGCATTGCTCCAGCTAACAAAAATATGTTCTCAGAACGGACCACCAACGTTTCACTTGGATTAATGTGTTCCCTCAACATGACTCTAAATTGTAGAACAACACTCCTGTCTATCCAATAAGATTCAGCAGTTTTTCCACGAAACAACTTCTACTCTTGTCCCGGCAAAAATGTGTCCAATATGGGAAACAACAGTGTCTGACAATAAACCTTTAAGAATAAATGAACACCTGGGAAATGTAGCCCAACTTTCTGATTTCATACCAAATGTCTGACACGTACAGTTCTCTCTGTGAGGACCAAACTTCACCCATCAATATTTCTCCGTAATAATGAAGCCCTGTAATAGTCCTCCCGCTGAAGAAGGGTTCACAGGGAACTGGCGGGCAGAGGTTTCCGTAGTGTAGTGGTTATCACGTTCGCCTAACACGCGAAAGGTCCCCGGTTCGAGACCGGGCGGAAACAATGCTTTTTCTGCAACTTTCGAACATTAACTCATCGTCTGTAAACTACAGTCATTTCACTTTCATATCAGGACCATTTCGAGCTATGAAAACCGTGCTCTTTTTGCAAACTATTTCAAATCAGAAATTCCATTTGAAGGAGTAAAGGTTTTTCCCACGAAATACAATAAAATAAAAGATTCTTATTATTTCTTTTAGAATTTTTTATTAGAAATGAAATACTTTGATTTTACCATGCTTATTTCTTTCTAATGGCATTTGAAATGCTTGTACAAATGACATTCTTCTAAAAGTCAAATTGTATGTTTAGTCAATGAAATAGTAAACTTGTAATCTGTATTAATGAAAGCCTGTAAGTGTCTGACGAAAATTGTTCCGGTCAATATGTCTTTGTAATGGTGAAAGTTTTTCAGAGCTATTCCTTGAGCAGGGGTCTATAGCTTTTGAGACTACAAGAGTTTCCGTAGTGTAGTGGTTATCACGTTCGCCTCACACGCGAAAGGTCCCCGGTTCGAAACCGGGCGGAAACAATGTTTTTCGAACTCTCTTACAGACTAAACCTGAAGTGGAAATTCAGATCCCGTACACTTCTGAAAAAAATGCATTGAAATCAGAAACTATATATGCTTCCAAGGCTTTGAAGTTCAACTGTAAAACATTTGGGCTTTCTTTATATTATTTGATTTAAATCAGTGTGAGAAAACTGTTTTATCCTGGTTGGCATTGCTCCAGCTAACAAAAATATGTTCTCAGAACGGACCACCAACGTTTCACTTGGATTAATGTGTTCCCTCAACATGACTCTAAATTGTAGAACAACACTCCTGTCTATCCAATAAGATTCAGCAGTTTTTCCACGAAACAACTTCTACTCTTGTCCCGGCAAAAATGTGTCCAATATGGGAAACAACAGTGTCTGACAATAAACCTTTAAGAATAAATGAACACCTGGGAAATGTAGCCCAACTTTCTGATTTCATACCAAATGTCTGACACGTACAGTTCTCTCTGTGAGGACCAAACTTCACCCATCAATATTTCTCCGTAATAATGAAGCCCTGTAATAGTCCTCCCGCTGAAGAAGGGTTCACAGGGAACTGGCGGGCAGAGGTTTCCGTAGTGTAGTGGTTATCACGTTCGCCTAACACGCGAAAGGTCCCCGGTTCGAGACCGGGCGGAAACAATGCTTTTTCTGCAACTTTCGAACATTAACTCATCGTCTGTAAACTACAGTCATTTCACTTTCATATCAGGACCATTTCGAGCTATGAAAACCGTGCTCTTTTTGCAAACTATTTTAAATCAGAAATTCCATTTGAAGGAGTAAAGGTTTTTCCCACGAAATACAATAAAATAAAAGATTCTTATTATTTCTTTTAGAATTTTCATTAGAAATGAAATACTTTGATTTTACCATGCTTATTTCTTTCTAATGGCATTTGAAATGCTTGTACAAATGACATTCTTCTAAAAGTCAAATTGTATGTTTAGTCAATGAAATAGTAAACTTGTAATCTGTATTAATGAAAGCCTGTAAGTGTCTGACGAAAATTGTTCCGGTCAATATGTCTTTGTAATGGTGAAAGTTTTTCAGAGCTATTCCTTGAGCAGGGGTCTATAGCTTTTGAGGCTACAAGAGTTTCCGTAGTGTAGTGGTTATCACGTTTGCCTCACACGCGAAAGGTCCCCGGTTCGAAACCGGGCGGAAACAGTGTTTTTCGAACTCTCTTACAGACTAAACCTGAAGTGGAAATTCAGATCCCGTACACTTCTGAAAAAAATGCATTGAAATCAGAAACTATATATGCTTCCAAGGCTTTGAAGTTCAACTGTGCAACACCACAGCAAAACATTTGGGCTTTCTTTATATTATTTGATTTAAATCAGTGTGAGAAAACTGTTTTATCCTGGTTGGCATTGCTCCAGCTAACAAAAATATGTTCTCAGAACGGACCACCAACGTTTCACTTGGATTAATGTGTTCCCTCAACATGACTCTAAATTGTAGAACAACACTCCTGTCTATCCAATAAGATTCAGCAGTTTTTCCACGAAACAACTTCTACTCTTGTCCCGGCAAAAATGTGTCCAATATGGGAAACAACAGTGTCTGACAATAAACCTTTAAGAATAAATGAACACCTGGGAAATGTAGCCCAACTTTCTGATTTCATACCAAATGTCTGACACGTACAGTTCTCTCTGTGAGGACCAAACTTCACCCATCAATATTTCTCCGTAATAATGAAGCCCTGTAATAGTCCTCCCGCTGAAGAAGGGTTCACAGGGAACTGGCGGGCAGAGGTTTCCGTAGTGTAGTGGTTATCACGTTCGCCTAACACGCGAAAGGTCCCCGGTTCGAGACCGGGCGGAAACAATGCTTTTTCTGCAACTTTCGAACATTAACTCATCGTCTGTAAACTACAGTCATTTCACTTTCATATCAGGACCATTTCGAGCTATGAAAACCGTGCTCTTTTTGCAAACTATTTTAAATCAGAAATTCCATTTGAAGGAGTAAAGGTTTTTCCCACGAAATACAATAAAATAAAAGATTCTTATTATTTCTTTTAGAATTTTCATTAGAAATGAAATACTTTGATTTTACCATGCTTATTTCTTTCTAATGGCATTTGAAATGCTTGTACAAATGACATTCTTCTAAAAGTCAAATTGTATGTTTAGTCAATGAAATAGTAAACTTGTAATCTGTATTAATGAAAGCCTGTAAGTGTCTGACGAAAATTGTTCCGGTCAATATGTCTTTGTAATGGTGAAAGTTTTTCAGAGCTATTCCTTGAGCAGGGGTCTATAGCTTTTGAGGCTACAAGAGTTTCCGTAGTGTAGTGGTTATCACGTTTGCCTCACACGCGAAAGGTCCCCGGTTCGAAACCGGGCGGAAACAGTGTTTTTCGAACTCTCTTACAGACTAAACCTGAAGTGGAAATTCAGATCCCGTACACTTCTGAAAAAAATGGATTGAAATCAGAAACTATATATGCTTCCAAGGCTTTGAAGTTCAACTGTGCAACACCACAGCAAAACATTTGGGCTTTCTTTATATTATTTGATTTAAATCAGTGTGAGAAAACTGTTTTATCCTGGTTGGCATTGCTCCAGCTAACAAAAATATGTTCTCAGAACGGACCACCAACGTTTCACTTGGATTAATGTGTTCCCTCAACATGACTCTAAATTGTAGAACAACACTCCTGTCTATCCAATAAGATTCAGCAGTTTTTCCACGAAACAACTTCTACTCTTGTCCCGGCAAAAATGTGTCCAATATGGGAAACAACAGTGTCTGACAATAAACCTTTAAGAATAAATGAACACCTGGGAAATGTAGCCCAACTTTCTGATTTCATACCAAATGTCTGACACGTACAGTTCTCTCTGTGAGGACCAAACTTCACCCATCAATATTTCTCCGTAATAATGAAGCCCTGTAATAGTCCTCCCGCTGAAGAAGGGTTCACAGGGAACTGGCGGGCAGAGGTTTCTGTAGTGTAGTGGTTATCACGTTCGCCTAACACGCGAAAGGTCCCCGGTTCGAGACCGGGCGGAAACAATGCTTTTTCTGCAACTTTCGAACATTAAATCATCGTCTGTAAACTACAGTCATTTCACTTTCATATCAGGACCATTTCGAGCTATGAAAACCGTGCTCTTTTTGCAAACTATTTCAAATCAGAAATTCCATTTGAAGGAGTAAAGGTTTTTCCCACGAAATACAATAAAATAAAAGATTCTTATTATTTCTTTTAGAATTTTTTATTAGAAATGAAATACTTTGATTTTACCATGCTTATTTCTTTCTAATGGCATTTGAAATGCTTGTACAAATGACATTCTTCTAAAAGTCAAATTGTATGTTTAGTCAATGAAATAGTAAACTTGTAATCTGTATTAATGAAAGCCTGTAAGTGTCTGACGAAAATTGTTCCGGTCAATATGTCTTTGTAATGGTGAAAGTTTTTCAGAGCTATTCCTTGAGCAGGGGTCTATAGCTTTTGAGACTACAAGAGTTTCCGTAGTGTAGTGGTTATCACGTTCGCCTCACACGCGAAAGGTCCCCGGTTCGAAACCGGGCGGAAACAATGTTTTTCGAACTCTCTTACAGACTAAACCTGAAGTGGAAATTCAGATCCCGTACACTTCTGAAAAAAATGCATTGAAATCAGAAACTATATATGCTTCCAAGGCTTTGAAGTTCAACTGTGCAACACCACAGCAAAACATTTGGGCTTTCTTTATATTATTTGATTTAAATCAGTGTGAGAAAACTGTTTTATCCTGGTTGGCATTGCTCCAGCTAACAAAAATATGTTCTCAGAACGGACCACCAACGTTTCACTTGGATTAATGTGTTCCCTCAACATGACTCTAAATTGTAGAACAACACTCCTGTCTATCCAATAAGATTCAGCAGTTTTTCCACGAAACAACTTCTACTCTTGTCCCGGCAAAAATGTGTCCAATATGGGAAACAACAGTGTCTGACAATAAACCTTTAAGAATAAATGAACACCTGGGAAATGTAGCCCAACTTTCTGATTTCATACCAAATGTCTGACACGTACAGTTCTCTCTGTGAGGACCAAACTTCACCCATCAATATTTCTCCGTAATAATGAAGCCCTGTAATAGTCCTCCCGCTGAAGAAGGGTTCACAGGGAACTGGCGGGCAGAGGTTTCCGTAGTGTAGTGGTTATCACGTTCGCCTAACACGCGAAAGGTCCCCGGTTCGAGACCGGGCGGAAACAATGCTTTTTCTGCAACTTTCGAACATTAAATCATCGTCTGTAAACTACAGTCATTTCACTTTCATATCAGGACCATTTCGAGCTATGAAAACCGTGCTCTTTTTGCAAACTATTTCAAATCAGAAATTCCATTTGAAGGAGTAAAGGTTTTTCCCACGAAATACAATAAAATAAAAGATTCTTATTATTTCTTTTAGAATTTTCATTAGAAATGAAATACTTTGATTTTACCATGCTTATTTCTTTCTAATGGCATTTGAAATGCTTGTACAAATGACATTCTTCTAAAAGTCAAATTGTATGTTTAGTCAATGAAATAGTAAACTTGTAATCTGTATTAATGAAAGCCTGTAAGTGTCTGACGAAAATTGTTCCGGTCAATATGTCTTTGTAATGGTGAAAGTTTTTCAGAGCTATTCCTTGAGCTATTCCTATAGCTTTTGAGACTACAAGAGTTTCCGTAGTGTAGTGGTTATCACGTTCGCCTCACACGCAAAAGGTCCCCGGTTCGAAACCGGGCGGAAACAATGTTTTTCGAACTCTCTTACAGACTAAACCTGAAGTGGAAATTCAGATCCCGTACACTTCTGAAAAAAATGCATTGAAATCAGAAACTATATATGCTTCCAAGGCTTTGAAGTTCAACTGTAAAACATTTGGGCTTTCTTTATATTATTTGATTTAAATCAGTGTGAGAAAACTGTTTTATCCTGGTTGGCATTGCTCCAGCTAACAAAAATATGTTCTCAGAACGGACCACCAACGTTTCACTTGGATTAATGTGTTCCCTCAACATGACTCTAAATTGTAGAACAACACTCCTGTCTATCCAATAAGATTCAGCAGTTTTTCCACGAAACAACTTCTACTCTTGTCCCGGCAAAAATGTGTCCAATATGGGAAACAACAGTGTCTGACAATAAACCTTTAAGAATAAATGAACACCTGGGAAATGTAGCCCAACTTTCTGATTTCATACCAAATGTCTGACACGTACAGTTCTCTCTGTGAGGACCAAACTTCACCCATCAATATTTCTCCGTAATAATGAAGCCCTGTAATAGTCCTCCCGCTGAAGAAGGGTTCACAGGGAACTGGCGGGCAGAGGTTTCCGTAGTGTAGTGGTTATCACGTTCGCCTAACACGCGAAAGGTCCCCGGTTCGAGACCGGGCGGAAACAATGCTTTTTCTGCAACTTTCGAACATTAAATCATCGTCTGTAAACTACAGTCATTTCACTTTCATATCAGGACCATTTCGAGCTATGAAAACCGTGCTCTTTTTGCAAACTATTTCAAATCAGAAATTCCATTTGAAGGAGTAAAGGTTTTTCCCACGAAATACAATAAAATAAAAAATTCTTATTATTTCTTTTAGAATTTTTTATTAGAAATGAAATACTTTGATTTTACCATGCTTATTTCTTTCTAATGGCATTTGAAATGCTTGTACAAATGACATTCTTCTAAAAGTCAAATTGTATGTTTAGTCAATGAAATAGTAAACTTGTAATCTGTATTAATGAAAGCCTGTAAGTGTCTGACGAAAATTGTTCCGGTCAATATGTCTTTGTAATGGTGAAAGTTTTTCAGAGCTATTCCTTGAGCAGGGGTCTATAGCTTTTGAGGCTACAAGAGTTTCCGTAGTGTAGTGGTTATCACGTTTGCCTCACACGCGAAAGGTCCCCGGTTCGAAACCGGGCGGAAACAGTGTTTTTCGAACTCTCTTACAGACTAAACCTGAAGTGGAAATTCAGATCCCGTACACTTCTGAAAAAAATGGATTGAAATCAGAAACTATATATGCTTCCAAGGCTTTGAAGTTCAACTGTGCAACACCACAGCAAAACATTTGGGCTTTCTTTATATTATTTGATTTAAATCAGTGTGAGAAAACTGTTTTATCCTGGTTGGCATTGCTCCAGCTAACAAAAATATGTTCTCAGAACGGACCACCAACGTTTCACTTGGATTAATGTGTTCCCTCAACATGACTCTAAATTGTAGAACAACACTCCTGTCTATCCAATAAGATTCAGCAGTTTTTCCACGAAACAACTTCTACTCTTGTCCCGGCAAAAATGTGTCCAATATGGGAAACAACAGTGTCTGACAATAAACCTTTAAGAATAAATGAACACCTGGGAAATGTAGCCCAACTTTCTGATTTCATACCAAATGTCTGACACGTACAGTTCTCTCTGTGAGGACCAAACTTCACCCATCAATATTTCTCCGTAATAATGAAGCCCTGTAATAGTCCTCCCGCTGAAGAAGGGTTCACAGGGATCTGGCGGGCAGAGGTTTCCGTAGTGTAGTGGTTATCACGTTCGCCTAACACGCGAAAGGTCCCCGGTTCGAGACCGGGCGGAAACAATGCTTATTCTGCAACTTTCGAACATTAACTCATCGTCTGTAAACTACAGTCATTTCACTTTCATATCAGGACCATTTCGAGCTATGAAAACCGTGCTCTTTTTGCAAACTATTTCAAATCAGAAATTCCATTTGAAGGAGTAAAGGTTTTTCCCACGAAATACAATAAAATAAAAGATTCTTATTATTTCTTTTAGAATTTTCATTAGAAATGAAATACTTTGATTTTACCATGCTTATTTCTTTCTAATGGCATTTGAAATGCTTGTACAAATGACATTCTTCTAAAAGTCAAATTGTATGTTTAGTCAATGAAATAGTAAACTTGTAATCTGTATTAATGAAAGCCTGTAAGTGTCTGACGAAAATTGTTCCGGTCAATATGTCTTTGTAATGGTGAAATTTTTTCAGAGCTATTCCTTGGGCAGGGGTCTATAGCTTTTGAGGTTACAAGAGTTTCCGTAGTGTAGTGGTTATCACGTTCGCCTCATACGCGAAAGGTCCCCGGTTCGAAACCGGGCGGAAACAGTGTTTTTCGAACTCTCTTACAGACTAAACCTGAAGTGGAAATTCAGATCCCGTACACTTCTGAAAAAAATGGATTGAAATCAGAAACTATATATGCTTCCAAGGCTTTGAAGTTCAACTGTGCAACACCACAGCAAAACATTTGGGCTTTCTTTATATTATTTGATTTAAATCAGTGTGAGAAAACTGTTTTATCCTGGTTGGCATTGCTCCAGCTAACAAAAATATGTTCTCAGAACGGACCACCAACGTTTCACTTGGATTAATGTGTTCCCTCAACATGACTCTAAATTGTAGAACAACACTCCTGTCTATCCAATAAGATTCAGCAGTTTTTCCACGAAACAACTTCTACTCTTGTCCCGGCAAAAATGTGTCCAATATGGGAAACAACAGTGTCTGACAATAAACCTTTAAGAATAAATGAACACCTGGGAAATGTAGCCCAACTTTCTGATTTCATACCAAATGTCTGACACGTACAGTTCTCTCTGTGAGGACCAAACTTCACCCATCAATATTTCTCCGTAATAATGAAGCCCTGTAATAGTCCTCCCGCTGAAGAAGGGTTCACAGGGAACTGGCGGGCAGAGGTTTCCGTAGTGTAGTGGTTATCACGTTCGCCTAACACGCGAAAGGTCCCCGGTTCGAGACCGGGCGGAAACAATACTTTTTCTGCAACTTTCGAACATTAAATCATCGTCTGTAAACTACAGTCATTTCACTTTCATATCAGGACCATTTCGAGCTATGAAAACCGTGCTCTTTTTGCAAACTATTTCAAATCAGAAATTCCATTTGAAGGAGTAAAGGTTTTTCCCACGAAATACAATAAAATAAAAGATTCTTATTATTTCTTTTAGAATTTTTTATTAGAAATGAAATACTTTGATTTTACCATGCTTATTTCTTTCTAATGGCATTTGAAATGCTTGTACAAATGACATTCTTCTAAAAGTCAAATTGTATGTTTAGTCAATGAAATAGTAAACTTGTAATCTGTATTAATGAAAGCCTGTAAGTGTCTGACGAAAATTGTTCCGGTCAATATGTCTTTGTAATGGTGAAAGTTTTTCAGAGCTATTCCTTGAGCAGGGGTCTATAGCTTTTGAGACTACAAGAGTTTCCGTAGTGTAGTGGTTATCACGTTCGCCTCACACGCGAAAGGTCCCCGGTTCGAAACCGGGCGGAAACAATGTTTTTCGAACTCTCTTACAGACTAAACCTGAAGTGGAAATTCAGATCCCGTACACTTCTGAAAAAAATGCATTGAAATCAGAAACTATATATGCTTCCAAGGCTTTGAAGTTCAACTGTAAAACATTTGGGCTTTCTTTATATTATTTGATTTAAATCAGTGTGAGAAAACTGTTTTATCCTGGTTGGCATTGCTCCAGCTAACAAAAATATGTTCTCAGAACGGACCACCAACGTTTCACTTGGATTAATGTGTTCCCTCAACATGACTCTAAATTGTAGAACAACACTCCTGTCTATCCAATAAGATTCAGCAGTTTTTCCACGAAACAACTTCTACTCTTGTCCCGGCAAAAATGTGTCCAATATGGGAAACAACAGTGTCTGACAATAAACCTTTAAGAATAAATGAACACCTGGGAAATGTAGCCCAACTTTCTGATTTCATACCAAATGTCTGACACGTACAGTTCTCTCTGTGAGGACCAAACTTCACCCATCAATATTTCTCCGTAATAATGAAGCCCTGTAATAGTCCTCCCGCTGAAGAAGGGTTCACAGGGACCTGGCGGGCAGAGGTTTCCGTAGTGTAGTGGTTATCACGTTCGCCTAACACGCGAAAGGTCCCCGGTTCGAGACCGGGCGGAAACAATGCTTATTCTGCAACTTTCGAACATTAACTCATCGTCTGTAAACTACAGTCATTTCACTTTCATATCAGGACCATTTCGAGCTATGAAAACCGTGCTCTTTTTGCAAACTATTTCAAATCAGAAATTCCATTTGAAGGAGTAAAGGTTTTTCCCACGAAATACAATAAAATAAAAGATTCTTATTATTTCTTTTAGAATTTTTTATTAGAAATGAAATACTTTGATTTTACCATGCTTATTTCTTTCTAATGGCATTTGAAATGCTTGTACAAATGACATTCTTCTAAAAGTCAAATTGTATGTTTAGTCAATGAAATAGTAAACTTGTAATCTGTATTAATGAAAGCCTGTAAGTGTCTGACGAAAATTGTTCCGGTCAATATGTCTTTGTAATGGTGAAAGTTTTTCAGAGCTATTCCTTGAGCAGGGGTCTATAGCTTTTGAGACTACAAGAGTTTCCGTAGTGTAGTGGTTATCACGTTCGCCTCACACGCGAAAGGTCCCCGGTTCGAAACCGGGCGGAAACAATGTTTTTCGAACTCTCTTACAGACTAAACCTGAAGTGGAAATTCAGATCCCGTACACTTCTGAAAAAAATGCATTGAAATCAGAAACTATATATGCTTCCAAGGCTTTGAAGTTCAACTGTAAAACATTTGGGCTTTCTTTATATTATTTGATTTAAATCAGTGTGAGAAAACTGTTTTATCCTGGTTGGCATTGCTCCAGCTAACAAAAATATGTTCTCAGAACGGACCACCAACGTTTCACTTGGATTAATGTGTTCCCTCAACATGACTCTAAATTGTAGAACAACACTCCTGTCTATCCAATAAGATTCAGCAGTTTTTCCACGAAACAACTTCTACTCTTGTCCCGGCAAAAATGTGTCCAATATGGGAAACAACAGTGTCTGACAATAAACCTTTAAGAATAAATGAACACCTGGGAAATGTAGCCCAACTTTCTGATTTCATACCAAATGTCTGACACGTACAGTTCTCTCTGTGAGGACCAAACTTCACCCATCAATATTTCTCCGTAATAATGAAGCCCTGTAATAGTCCTCCCGCTGAAGAAGGGTTCACAGGGACCTGGCGGGCAGAGGTTTCCGTAGTGTAGTGGTTATCACGTTCGCCTAACACGCGAAAGGTCCCCGGTTCGAGACCGGGCGGAAACAATGCTTATTCTGCAACTTTCGAACATTAACTCATCGTCTGTAAACTACAGTCATTTCACTTTCATATCAGGACCATTTCGAGCTATGAAAACCGTGCTCTTCTTGCAAACTATTTCAAATCAGAAATTCCATTTGAAGGAGTAAAGGTTTTTCCCACGAAATACAATAAAATAAAAGATTCTTATTATTTCTTTTAGAATTTTCATTAGAAATGAAATACTTTGATTTTACCATGCTTATTTCTTTCTAATGGCATTTGAAATGCTTGTACAAATGACATTCTTCTAAAAGTCAAATTGTATGTTTAGTCAATGAAATAGTAAACTTGTAATCTGTATTAATGAAAGCCTGTAAGTGTCTGACGAAAATTGTTCCGGTCAATATGTCTTTGTAATGGTGAAAGTTTTTCAGAGCTATTCCTTGAGCAGGGGTCTATAGCTTTTGAGACTACAAGAGCTTCCGTAGTGTAGTGGTTATCACGTTCGCCTCACACGCGAAAGGTCCCCGGTTCGAAACCGGGCGGAAACAATGTTTTTCGAACTCTCTTACAGACTAAACCTGAAGTGGAAATTCAGATCCCGTACACTTCTGAAAAAAATGGATTGAAATCAGAAACTATATATGCTTCCAAGGCTTTGAAGTTCAACTGTGCAACACCACAGCTAGGTCTCAGCAGCCCACTGCAATGCTGAGTAAATTGTAGTTTGCATCATTTATTCAAACTGTTTTAAATCTGAAATTTAATTTGAACAATTTTTCTTACACATTTTATTTTCAACAGAAATATTTAAATTTTACTATGGTAATTTCATGCTAATGAAATTAGTTACATGCAGAAATTACATTACATGAATATATATCACACTAAAATTATAAGACTGGCTATAGCACACACCTGTATTTTATTGAGACCAAATTACACCAATGATTAAAATGCAGGGTTCACTGTAGATTACCTCAACATCATAGTGAATGATTTGGTGTCTCCATAGTTCTGCGTTACTGCTGCGCCTGTTTCCCCGTCGACTGAAGCAAAGAGGACTTTTATTTTGAAATAAATCAACTACAGGAGTAAACAGCCGGTCAAACTCTTTCAGCAGTTACTGGACTGACTGGTGCAGTAAATACTACAGTTAGTGAACATCATGCCTGGATTTGATTTTGGCGAGTTTGAGGTAAAGTGGTCAGTTAGTGAACGTTTACGCTGTAGTGCTGTATGTCGTGTTATCGTTAGTCTGGTCGTTAGGAATGATCTCAGAGAGTGAACTGGGATTTAACGTTAGCCACCAGTGTAGCTGTTTATCTATCTGTCCTGGCTAGTGCTATCTATGTAAAGTATATGTTGTGGGGTTTTTTTACACTGTGCTGTATCCTAGCTTTATTCTAAAAAACGATCATTTGAACATCAGCCCAAAGTGCACTGTTACTGTAGCTGCTAACGTTCGCCCAACGACACTGAAGCTGCATGTAACGTCTAGATGAGCTTATTAACTGACAGCTAGCTAACATCTGTTTAGGAAAACGGAATTGTGTTTATTTACATTGGTAGTTATCTAAAACATTTGTAAACAACCGTGTTTACTGCAGAGTTTCTATCTATCTAGCTGAAAGTTTGAGGAACTGATTCTGTTTACAGTTCGTTTTTGGCTCTCATGCGTTTTAAGTTCCTGTGTTATTAATGACCGTGTTTTGCTATTCTCTGTTTAACCGTGTTTAACTGCAGTGTAGCAGATTGTGTGTGTTTGTTTTCTGGACCGAGACATTTTATTAAGAAAGACTGTAGCTAGCTGCTAGAGTTAGGCACGCACTGCGTACAGGAGTTGCCGCGATGATGTCCTAGAATGGTTGCCTGTTTACGCCTGCGCCCTCTGCGCAAATCCTGTCCGGATTCTCTGGTTATTAAACCGATTGCGTGTGTTTTTTTGTGTATGTGTGAAAGTTTTGCTGGCGCAGGTGTGTGTTTGTGTGTGTGGTGGCTGTTCTGTCATATGTGTTCTTGGTGTGGACGGGACTAACCCAGCTGACTTGAAGAAAGGCACGCGGTTGAGTGTCGCGTTGTGTAAAGGCGTCGTTGTTACGGGGCATGGTAGAGAGAGAGCCGCACTGACATGAGTGAGAGAGAGAAAGAGCTCAAAATACATTTTAGCCCCGGACATGTGCAGCTTGTGCAGGTAAGGCCTTCCTCAGCATCAGCTCCACTGTCTCCTGCACTCCTGTTCTCCTCAGTTCGGCTGTCAGTGGACCTGGGGGTCTGGGTTAGTGCAGTTCCGGAAGCTCTGTGTTTTGGAAGCCCCTCATGGGATTGGAGAGGCTGACGCCTGATGTTAATACTATGGAAGAATGTGGAAGTTGGTTGTTTACAAAAATAAATACACCACATGAAAACCTTTGTCTATTTAAACCCATTTAAGCATGTGGGCATTCATTTGAACAGCATGAAGGGATGAAGGTGGTAGACGAAGAAAAATACAACTGAAGGAATGGGCCACTTGCTAGGATGGCTTCATCTGGCCATGCTGGCGGTTGTTTCACTAGTAAAAGATTTTCCGGACAGTGCATTGCCTGATCCTCCCAGACTTGCGCATCTCCAACCTTATATAGCATTCAGGCTTAAAGGCTTTGTAGAGTTCCTTGGATCTGGCCATGGTGAGACCACTTCAACTCCGACAGTCAAGAGCAACCCTACTAAATGTCTGAGGTTTAAATAAGACAGGCTCCTCCAAGAAGTATTGACCAAATGATCTTCTAATCATCAGCATTTCTCTTAATTACATTTGCTTTATTTTAAAGGACAATTATTCAGTATTGTATTTATCTCATCTCTCTACTACCTCTCAGTATTGTTCAAAAGAAGATCAGCTGTCCAGATGTTTAAATATGTGAAGACAAAGTCAGTTTTTTTTCTTCGACATGACTGTACAGTGCTTGGGGAGATAAGAGCTCATGTACTGCTCAGACCACAGCCTGTTGTGCCCATTGGCCTTCATGGAATAGATATGAGCTGTGAAGGTCAGATTTTTAGAAGATGAACGACTACTAGTTTATTTTTAACAGCTTTCGCGGTTGCAGTCTGCTAATCCCTTGAAATCCGTCTTAGATATAAGTACAGAGAAACATAGCCCTGTTCTTTCATTTACAAGTTACACACTAAACTGGAGCACAATGGAATAACTATGCATACATTTTTGTAGCACCTCAGCAATGTCACCCAAAACAATGGATTTTTACTGGTCACTTCACTGCCAAACCAGCAGTTATTTGTCTGATAACCTGGGGAAGTCAAGTCAAATTGAAATGAATAGTGCTTTTTTATAACCTGATGTTTTAGCAAAGTAGCTTTACCGAATAAACAAATAAATATGAAACCCAAAGTGAGCAAAGGGTGCCTGTGGCAAAGAAAAACTCCCTGAAAGCTGGAGGAACCAAGGGAGGAACAAAGAATCACAAGGGTGGAGCCATCCTCCTCCACCTTTTTTTTAAAGAGTAGTAAACAGATTGTTTCTGAACAGATCTCTGGTTTATGGCCTTCCACAGGAGGATGTGTACACCCCTTACAGGCGTGTGCTTGTGACGGGAGCGACTGGTCTTCTCGGGCGTGCGGTCTACAAAGAGTTCCAGAACAATGACTGGGATGCACTCGGCTCGGGGTACAACCGTGCTCGCCCTCGTTTCCTGAGGTGCAACCTGCTGGACGAAGATGCTGTGCGAGCGGTTATTCACGACTTTCAGGTGCTTACAGCTCACTGCTAAAAATTACAGCACGAGTCTCCACAGCATTTCCACTTTCCACATGAATGCTGCCTGCAGCCTGTGGTCAATCATCTTTCCACTAATGTAATGTTGCTGCCTCATTGATCTTCTTGTTTTGTGAACTCATGCAGCCCCATGTGATCGTGCACTGTGCTGCTGAGAGGAGGCCAGACGTGGTGGAGCATCACACAGAGGCAGCCTTGAACCTGAACGTACATGCATGTGCTACTCTGGCAAAAGAAGCAGGTTAGTCCAGTGACCAATAAGAAATGAGGGTAGAGGAAGTAGAATTGTCGTGGAGTTGTTTGTTTGGTCAATTTCTGTGATGCTATTGTTTTTTAGTTTTATTTATTGTTTGTATCCTTTTCTTGGTTTTATATATTCTATTGTTTGTTCATATACACAGCTGGCATCTTCCTGCTCTACATTAGCACGGATTATGTATTCGATGGACGTAATCCCCCATACGGAGAAAATGATGCACCAAACCCATTGAACATGTATGGGAAGTCCAAACTTGAAGGAGAAAGAGAGATTCTCAGACACTGTCCAGGTAGAATTCCTTAACATTTACACCCACTGTTACGAGTGAATCTTCCCATTATGTACAGTTTAAGTTCTCAAACCCACTTAGCAAACATGCAAGCACCTGAAGAGGCAGTAAAACTGTATTGCCAATACACCCCTTACTGTCTTCACTCATGTACCGTCTTTGGTTTGAAAACAACCATCACACCCGGGCGTCTATAAATGATTTAGTAATTACAAGTTAATACAAGGTAATAATAGTCATTACTAAATAATAAATGACTCAGTACCTACTAGGAGTTATTGACTACCAACTACCATAAATGAGCAAGGATTGAAGTGATGAGTAAAAGTGTGAGGATTACGTATTTAGGTAGGGTTCCAAATTAAAACATTCCTTTAGGATTCTGGTCCACATTGAGTGTGTCACTTCCTGCAATAGCACTTTCATGCTGGATATCTCTCGACCTACCACATCCCAAGGTTGTTCTATTGTGTCCATGAGCACATGGTCAGCAGCAATCCTCATATAACCTGTGACATTCAAGCCATGATTTATTGTTGAGTTACTGTAGCTTTTCGATCAGCTCTAACAAGTCTGGCCTTTCTCCATTTACCGCACTCATTAACAAGGTATTTATGTCTGCAGAACTGCAGTCTGTCTGAAACCAACAATCATGTTATGCTCAAAATCACTGAGATCACATTTTTTCCTTGTTCTGATGGTTAAGGGGAACATTCTTGAACATTATTGACTGACTGACTGAGTCTTTTCTCTTCCTAGGTGCTGCTATATTACGCGTGCCTATTTTGTATGGAGAGGTGGAGAAGGTGGAGGAGAGTGCAGTAACGGTGCTGTGGGACCGCGTCCAGGAAGGGGCAGAGAGCTGCACTATAGACCACTGCCAGCAGCGCTTCCCCACCTACACGCATGATGTGGCACGCGTCTGCAGGAACATGGCTGAGAGGGCTCTTCAGGTGACCACAGGACCCTTACACTCTCAGCCTGCGTTCATACTAGCAGACAACAAGTCCCTTATGTCATCTCTAGTTTGTCTCCTGTGGGTGTGTTTGAGGCCGCTTGCGTTAATATTGCTTGTGTACAGGGTCCAGCTTTAGGCAGGAAAATATTATAGCCAAAACAAATGCTATATATGGATATGGGTTTTTTTTCTCACTCTCTTTTCCAGTAAATCATATCCCCTGCCTATGTGCACAGGTGCATTAAGTAAAATGGAAACATAAGAAAGAAGTAGAAGAAGTAGTTATGAGCCTCTCTTCCATGTTTAGCACCACACTGTTGAGAGTAGGAATGCCAGTAGGAGCAAAAAGTTCAAAGAGCAGAAGCTGGGACCTCAAACCTTAAGTATCTAAGATTGGTCTGAAGAATTTGTTGGAGCCAAATGTTTAGAATTTCTCTTTACTGTGTCATAATTCATTTGCACAAAGTTGAGAAAATCCCAACTTCCCAACAGCTACAAATCCTGTACTCCTATAGAAAATGGGCGCTTGTACCTCTGTCACCTGCTGGAACACAGTTGCGCTGCTGCTCCTAAATACTTTTTTCTGCTTTAGTGTTGGTTCACAACATTTTATTACCAAATACCAGTAATAACTTTAATGAACAGAAATTCCCATAATCAAGAAGATCAACTGATATTGTTTTGTATGTTTATCGAAAAACATAGTCCGGTAGATTTACAGATGAATATTTGTCCATGAATGACCATTTTTGTCATTCTGAGAACACAAACAGCTGCTGTCTTGATGGTGCTCATGACTGCCATTTCATGTGATTAGTTATATGATAAGATATGTTAGGCAAGGCTCTGTGTTTATGAAGTGAGTTATTGGCATCCCAAAAACAATAAACTGGTGTTCCTCCAGGTCTAAATATGACTGCTGTTTAGAAATCACTAAAAAACATTCAACTGACTTCCCAGACCAGGCAGATTTGATTACCTGCATGCCAAGTTTGTTGTCACTTGCCACATTTACTCCTGGTACTTCAGCCAGTGCAGGCACTCCTATGTTCTCGTGTGTAAACTGAGAGGAAAGTGCCATCTAGCTGTAGAAGTAAAATGTGCAATGCTAATGCTAAAGTGTAAATGCAGTAAATGGCTTAATGGCAACCACATTTGCATACATCTAATGTTGTTTATTTTGTATTTATTCTAAATTTGTATTTGAATTTTTTGCCATTCTATATAATTTAATCAGACATGGGCACAGGGCACAATACTGTGTGGCTATTGCATTGTGACATTTACCCCAAAACCTCTTCTACTCAGCATAACCAGATTAAAATGGGCCAAAACATGTGTCACTGGTTTCTACTGAAAAACAAATAAAAAAGGCTGATGGGTGTAGAAATGGCAGTCTGGGCTGTCCTGGTCTCTACATATATTTTTTTGTCTTTCTGTTTATGTTGCACTGTAGGATCCATCCTTGCGAGGGATCTTCCATTATTCTGGCAAAGAGCAGATGACCAAATATGAGATGGCCTGTGCCATTGCAGATGCATTTAACCTGCCCAGCAGTCACCTCATACCGGTAAGTCACACTCTGCTGTTCATGTAGCACAGTGCAGGTGATGTTACTGAGAGGTTGCGATGTTTAGAGGGAGCAATAAGTTAGGTGTGCACTTTGTTCTTATTATTTTATGCTGGTATGAAATGATGAGGATCGAAAGCATGTCTAAGGACATTAAGTATACACCAGGCCTGCTGAATAGGAGATTCAGTGTTATAATGTGTTATAGAACTAGTAATGTAAGCATGTTTAATAATTATACATGCACTGAACTGTTTGTATGTTTTCATGAATTTCCTACAACCAGTCTGACAGGAGATGGTGTTCTTTCAAATATGTAAACTGTTAACTTCCTAGATTCAGATTTTTCAGGATCATAGACACATTACCAGTGATTTTTACTTTTTATTTTTAGGAAGGCTTGGACTAAGCCTCAGATTGTTGTGGAAACAAAGTGTGTTTTGGAAATACTCAAACAGCTTCCATCACACTTTAGTAAACAAACAGTAAATTATAGGCGAACATTTCTTTGAGCAACTTTTTAACCTTACTGATACCAAATTCCCACTAAACAGTTTCTTATTTATTCTTTTTACTGGATATACCAGTTTGTAATGCAGTGTGTTTGTGTGTGTGTTTGTGTGTGTGTTTGTGTGTGTGTTTGTGTGTGTGTGTGTGTGTGTGTGTGTGTGTGTGTAGCTGACGGAGCAGCCTGCTGGTGCCGGGGCTCAGAGGCCACAGAACGCGCAGTTGGAGTGCTCTCGTCTGGAGCTGCTTGGTCTAAGTGTTGAACCCACCCCCTTCAAAACGGCTGTAAGAGACAGTCTGTGGCCCTTCCTCCATGACAAACGCTGGAGACAGACCGTCTTTCACTGAGGCAGCACACACACACACACACACATTCCTGATTCTAGCGTTAAACAGGCCTGCTCTGTCCCACATTTGATATTATTTGATATGTGAGCTAATTTATTGCAACTATTCAGCAGTTCACCACCTTTTGTGTTTGTTTGTGCGTATTGCACTAGCGTGTCTCTGTACGACAGTGGCTCTTTCACAGTATTCTACCCTGAGGTTTCTCACAAACTGGTTGTTAGTGGGATTGTACAAGAATGTCAGTATTTCAAGACCTAACTTCCTTTTGGGAAACACTGCAGTGCTTCGCAAAGAACCCTACATTATGTTCAGCCAATCAGCTTTCGCTGCTACAGAAATAGCCGAGCGAGTGTGATTATACATGCCTAAACGTCTAAAAGTACTAGATGAAATTAGCCTGCAAAATCACGTTCACTGTCCCTTTCCTTCACTATGAACAAAGCCGGATGATCGCACTGGAACTGGAAATGCTTGGGATACTTGGTTGGAGTCAGTGTATCTGTAAGAGGATGTGTTTTCCTTTTCTTTGTTGCACATGCGAGACACAGTGACTGAGTGTTTGTTTGAGTTATATGATGAACCTCTGGACCTTTTTGTTTGGTTCTGACCTTTTGGACCACACTGCTGTAAATAAATGTCCTGCTGAAATAAACATTAAGCTTGATACAGCCATCATTGTTCCTTATGTAACCTGGAAGAGCTGTTGGAAATTTGTAGCACTTCCACTTTTAACAGTTTCAGTGCTTCATAAATGGGGTGAGTTTAGCTGCTAACCTGCTCCTGCCCTCATAGCATCATACTTTCCACTCCAGTGGTCATGTGAGGTTGACACTGTGTGTGTGTGTGTGTGTGTGAGAGAGAGAGAGAGAGTGTGAGAAATCTTTATTTACCCCCCTCCCTCAACCCTGTCCTCGGAGTGCCGAGTCACCGGAGTGGGCGGGCACGAGTTTGCGTCCTTGCCTCCTATTGGCCGGGCTAGCTGACCATCTCTCTGTGAGCGACCCTTTAGCAGCGCGCCCCAAGCGGCCAGCGCTGTTTACTTCAGTGTGCTGAGCAGCGGGGCGGACGGGCACCACCGGACTCCTCCAATAACACTGTAACAACACCACCATAACGGGAATAAACAAACGGAGCAGACCGGACCTCGACTGACGCACTTTAACAGCACCACCAGCCATTAAACCACAGGTAAAAACACCACTTTTAAAGCTTTCCCCTCTCGCTCGCTCTCTTTCTCTCTCTCTTTTCAGAAGGGGCTTCGTTGACGCCTCACCTCTCACGAGCGGCTCAAATGCGTAGTCTGGGCACTTTTCTGAGTGTCGGTGTGTGTTTGGTGCAGTTTCCATCCCTCCCGGCCCTCTAACACTAACGCTGACTGGAGCCTGGACCGGGCCTTCCCCTCATGGTCTTAATTTCGCCCAGTTTACTCTCATTCACAACCGAAAACAGGACATTACTTTATCTACACCTTCACGTTTCCGCTCCATGTCTTAAAATAAAAAGGTCTTAGAGCCTTCTCCGAATCATTTTAGGGGGTTTTTCCTTTGAGGGTAATCCTGTCGGTGTATTTGCCCGGGTCGGTTCCCTGTCCTCCTGACAGCTACTCAACAGTCACCTGCTTGTTGTTGAAAATGCCCATTCGCCTCAGTTTCAGGGCTGAACACTGCTGCATTCACTGACAAATGCAGCTCATCTTCTTCAGTAATGAGAACAGCGGAAACAACAGCTCTATACAACTGCTGAGGGGTGATAGGAGTCCCCATGGTTCTCTTATCGCAGCCTACTAAAGTTTAAAACCTCATTTTAACTGTGTTTCAACCTTTCAGTGAGGTCTGTTCACTGGTTTCCTCAGATATTTCCACATACATGTGTCTCAGCTATTCTATTAAAAAAATAAAAAATAAAGCATAAATAAAAAAAAATCCATAAAAGCTAAAAAATGTACAGATTTGAGGTGGGAATATGTACATTTACAATCATGCAATTAATTTTTAATACAGCCTTTTGCGTGTATCAGCTGCTCTTTATCATCACCGCCTCCTGTGCTGTCCATTAGGTTAATAATTTACCAACACTAAGGAGAGCTACTCACCATGGCTTTATCTAGACTACATATTGCATTATATGAGACCTCCAGAGAGAATGAGCCTGTGACCAACATGCCTAGTCATTGTATGTCAATGGTCATTGGTGACATCATGTCCATACTTGTGTGATACACAGTGCACTCCTTCATGAGGATTTACCCTCACTGATTGAGTTTACCATGTGAGGAGGCATGGGTTTAATTAAGAGGTCTGTAGGATTTGGACAGAAAATCATTGTATGTTCTAAAAGAAACTTTGTTGAATAAAACATAAAAAATAAAACGATTGACATCGGACAGACGTTTATCACCATCTCTATATTTTTGGGTGTTTTTCTTTTTTGGGCTACTCTGAAATGAATGTGTTTCGCAGTGATATACTACGCAGGTCACACCTGCCTGAAACTCATTTGAAATTCAAAATACTGTAGCACCAAATAAATAGACAAGCTTCAGGTCAAGCTTCCCTTTCCACAGATTGGAGCAGAGACCGCTCTGGCTGCTATGACCACAAAACCTACACAAGGCCCTCCGCTGACTGTTAATAATGGATGGATAGTCAATAAGTAGCCAAGACCACATTTAAATGAGAAGCTAGCCAAACACCCCGCTGCCCATCTGATTCTAAATGTCTTGAAATGTCTTTAATATGAACTAACCTAGAGCAATCCCATTTGTCCATGTCCTGTTTTGTGGATCTGGATCTTTATATTGCATTTGCTCAAAGCCTGGTGTGTGATTAAGAGGGTCATATAAGGTCATGGGTTATAACTGCGGAATCTTATAGACACGTTATCTGAAAATGAACTATCATCTAAATGTTTGCTTGTAGTGACTCATGTGTACATGGTGGTTCACACATAGTTGCTCACTCGTTTTGCGGCATACTGTGGTTTATCAGCTAGCAGTAGTCCGGGTGAGGCTGGCTAGTGTGAGAAAAGGGGAGAGGCTTAACAACACTTTAATGTCAAAAACATACCTTCGTCTTACTTGCTTACTTGCCAGGTCTTTGATTTAAGGCCTGTTCTAAAGGCAGCACTATGTCCTGCAATCCTCTTGCAAATACAAACCTCAACAATGTTCTCATGTAAAGGACAAGTGAGCAGTTCAAACTTTAAAGACTGTTTTTTAAGACTGCTTTGTCTTTTTTAAATAATAAAAACAGTTTGCTTGCAGGTGAGTGTCTACATTTTCTATTCCAAATAATTAGTAGGATGCCTGGAGGCTGTATAACATTATGAAATGTTTGATGTGTTGAGGATGGTAAACAGAGCTGGTATATATAAATAAAATATATTTGTTCTTATATAAATATAGACGCGACATATTTGAAATTAAATTGAGGGCCAAATATATTATCGCTGTCATACAAAAACCTGACTGTGAAACTGCTTATCAGGGAGTTGTCCAGTTATTTTTAACACTTTATGCAGTATTTTGTTAAACCCCCTTGAATTGATGTGGAGTAGAGAGGGATAATCTCATAAATGGCTACTTTACAGGAGAAAAAATATTCTTAACTTTAATGGAAGTCAACATACAAAGATTTTATTCTGTAAAATTTCTAGCATTTCTATTGGTCCATTCATCATTAGTTCTGTGCTACTATATACTATAATAACATGAATAAGAGTGTGAGTTATTATATAATATACTAGAAAAAATGTTATATAAGTCATTCCACATTTCTGAACAGTAGTGTATATGCATTTACAGTATATGGTGATATTAAGTTAGCATTTGTACTTGAGTAGCTACTAAAAGTGGTTCTTTAGTGGTTCTTCAGTATAGTAGGATATATAGTGGTTCTGTATAGAATCATGGTTCATTGCTTGGCTATATAATTCTTCATATACAAGGAAAACCTCTTGTAAATGTTTTTTAATAGAATCTTTTGTAAAAAGATGTGGTTCTATCTAGCACCAAAAAGGATTAGGAGTCAGTGAGCCTTCGTTTTCTAGTACTATGTAGAACTCTTTTAACTTAGATTAGTAGGGCTGTGATATCAGCTTCAAATAAGCCTTGGGAGATTATTGCTTAAAATAAAATGATTGACATTGGACAGACGTATTTATTACACTCTGGAAGAGCAGAGTGTTTCCGTGACACTGGGCACTGAACTACAATGTTTGCATAATCTCAAGCCGATATTGATCTACAGTCTACAGACCATACGTTCAGTCTATCTACAGTCTCAACATATATTACAAACGTCAGGATCGCATTCTGAAGCTCACACAAAATCATTGGGCAGGAGTTCCTCCTGGACAGGAAACAAAAAAAAATATTTAATGGTTTATTTAAATATCTTCTACTCCTTCATGTTGGTCAGGCAGCTGGAAACAAACACGTCCACTCTGACTGGTCCCTGCCTGTTTTAACAGCCACAGTAAAAGCTCCTAGAGGGCGTGAGCCCATCTTTGACTAAAGTGAGAAGTGGGACACCCCACTTTACGTTCCTCACAGATGTGCACAAAAAGACAGGGCATTAGGTCACAGTCTCTGTACTAAACAGCAGTGCTGAAAAGGGTATGTTTCTCTTGTCTTCAGGTGACCTCTTCTGACGTGTAAATGAATTACGATCATCCTCCCCCGTACACTGGCCCTGGCCCTGCAGCCCCGGGGTACCCTCCCCCAAATGCTCCTGGTTATCCTCCTCAGGGTTACCCGCCTCAGGGCTACCCTGCACCGGCCTACCCTGCTCCCACAGATCAACAGCCTTATCCCAACTACCCCCCCGGACCTCCTGGACCATACCCAGTCCAGCCGGGTTATCAGGGATATCAGGTACCCCCACAACCACCGTATGGAGGACCAGCATATGGGGAGCCACCTAAAAACACAGGTAAGCTTTTTTGCTGTGATCACACTGGCTGCCTCCACCATGTTTGACAGACAATGTGGTTTACATCAGATCACAATCCCTTACTTTCTACATGCATCTACATACTTAATCTTGTTTTCTTCTGCCATAAGAATATAGTTTAAGGATTGTGCAGGCTTTATTAGATGATTTTTAAGTCCAGGCTAATCTGACCTTACTCTTAAAGTTCTATTAAAGTACTAAATTTAATGTCTGCGTCTCTTAATTGTAGACTCTTGATACGACTGCCTCCTTGTTCTTCATTTGACTAGATCTGTCTGACATTTGACTTGTCTTCTGTGGTCCTGTGGGCTTTTTGGTGTTGTGGGCTTGACAGTGCATCAGTGCATTCCTTCTTTTTATGATCCCGAATGCTGACCTGGCCACTTCTACAGTTTCTGCTTTCTAGGTTTCATAGGTTTGCTTGCAATCTCTTTACATGTATCATACATTCTTACTTCAAGAAATAACAAAGGAACAGACTGAAACTGTTTATCAGGAAGTTCAATTACTTTTGACTAATGCAGTATGCAACCCCTCGAATTCATTGATGTGGAGTAGAGAGGCATAATTACCAAAAATATGTAAAGTATCTAAATACGTATGGATCTGACTGGAAAAGGATGTCATTATAAGATTTGATCAGTCAGGGTGCTGCTGTCTCTTAAACGTGGACAAATGACTGCTGTCATTGAGTGTTTTTACTGCTTGACTCCTGTGAAGAGAGAGTGTTGATCTCAGTGCAGTAGGCAGGGTTGTGCAGTCAGGCTGTTTGTGCTTTGGTGCAGACTGGTTGACTGTCACAGAGAGCTTTTACTGTGAATCGAGATTAACATGCCGACCACAAAGTGGAACTAGTGCTGTGTGATCCTGGAGAAGCTAGAGTCAGCACCCCAACCTTCTTTTACTGAAACATGAAATCATTTGTCCTTGTTTTTTTCTTTGTCAGTACTGGTCAGCAGTAGTGTGGAGGCACAAGCTGCAAATGAGGCTCAGATCAGATTACACACCAGAGGCCTGCAGTGGCTACAGATCTGACTCTTAGCTGATTAAATAACATTAGGAACTGCATAAGCAGCTTTGCACTTGCAGTCTTATTCACATGGTGATCTTTCTGTGGGTTCTTCTGATGTTTTCTTTATGTAGGTTTTAAGAGTGGAATATCTGTATATATATATTGTTGACCTATTGTGGCAATGGACCAATAGAAATGCTACAAAATGACTATGGTAACTTTTTACAGAGAGCTTTGAAAGTTAGGAAGGGTTTTGAATCCGATAATGAATCCGATAGATAGATCTGTCTGTCTGTCTGTCTGTTTATTTACCTACATACCTACCTATCTATTCATTGTTCTTATGACTGCACTTTGTTTCCCCTAGTGTATGTGGTGGAACAGGGACGGCGAGATGATTCTGGAGAGCAGGCTTGTCTGACCGCCTGCTGGACGGCACTATGTTGCTGTTGTCTGTGGGACATGATGACCTAACCTCAGCTCAATAATCCCTCACCTGTAAAGACCTTTCCCTCCATATTTATGTATGGCTACAGCAAAATCAGCTCCTGATCTAATGAAAGGAAAAGAATGATTTTTGTTTCAGGTATATTTTTGGTATTCCACTTTGGGATACTTCTTTTCACTCTTTCAGTGACTCCAACGCTATGCACTGAGGAATATTTATAGAGGAAATGCAATCTTATTTCTAGAGGAATGTTAAACTGAACTTTATTTTTTTTTTATTAATGTAGAGATTACCTAATGCATCCAGTGACACTGTTATTAGACAATTCATATACACCTAGAAAATTGTGCAGATTTAGATAAGAGGCATGGTCAGCGAGGTGGATGAATGGTTTTGATCAGTCTACAGAATGAAGCTTTTGTGGAAAAATGACTGTTAAGAAAAACTACTGTCCAATTGAAAGTGATTCCTCCTCATTAAAATGTCCTAAATAACGAGCACCGTCATTTTCTGAGATTTTCTAAAGAGCATTTTCACTCTCTCTAATGAAACTGAACATGCCTTACAAAATAGAGGCCTTCTGGGTCAGTGTACTTTGAGGAACTAGAAAACGTCATTGTTTCATTGTTTTCACTGCCAAGAGAAAAAGTTAAACTGAAAGAGATCATTTTTACTGTTTTGCTAACCAGAAACATGGTGGGTGACCAGATCCAGCTGAGCAAAGTAATCATCTCCCATTGTAACATTTTTAAACTTGCTGTAAAATCTAAATCGAACTGGTTCTCTAAAGCAGATTGATTGGCCATCTAGACTATTAAGGCTATTTTTGGTTTGAGTGAATGTGTATTTATTTAAGTTGACTAACAGCATTTTAGTCGATAGCATTTTAGAGCTATTTAAGGGAGGGAGCTCCTCCCCTCACACATACACACACTGCAGGACCTTCTTCAACTTAGGCCTGCTTGAAGCCCTCCAGCCACAACATCCTAACCACATCGGATGTCTGTGTGTCTCCAGTGTCCTCTTTTTTGAAAACCAAAAATATGGTCACCCCACCAGTGACCAAAGAGGAAGCAAAGCTGACAAAGGTGAGTTATCCTCAACGAGCGTCATCTCCTGTTGATTAAATTACCGTAATTATAAGACCATTATAAGGCGTATAATCACAGTCACACAAATAACCTGTGTTTTTCTGAAAATGGAAGCTTTACAGGAAAAGGAAAATGTCGATTTTGCTCAGAGTCCTTTTGGAGTATTTCTGTTTGTCTGGTCATCATGGGCTTTTTTTTATGATGATGAAATAGTGAATATGTACAGCTGAGTGCGAACACATGGTTCTCCACCAAACCTAAGTGTTTCCGAGGGGAATCTGAGGGATAGTGAAAATGAAAGTGCAGCTGTCTTTTGTTCCTTCAGGTGTTTATTTTGTTTTACACTGAAGAAGAAGAAGAAGATGTAAATGTTTTGTTTTTTTTCTATCTGCTGTTTCTTACTAGAAAGATGAATGACCATAAAGGTCACTGACCCTGCTGTAACGTCTCCGGGAGCAGTACATGCCTGACAGAACAGTGTGGTACTTCACTTTCACACACTGAAAAAAATCACAGAGCTCCGAGCTCCCAGACATAAGCAGCTTTAATTAAACGTGTGCTGTGAAGATAAGAGCAGACTTCTTCTAGTCTTATTATAAGTGGCCTTGGTGCTCAGAGTGAAGGATAGTGTAGGGCTTGCTGTTAGCCAGCAGAGCAGTCAACCATTCCTCTGTGTCTTAGAAACACATCAGGGGGTTTCTGTTAAATACTACACTGAATAAATATCGAGTAGCGACGTCAGTGTAGGTGCCAGCTCCTCTCATTTCATCCATCTGAGATGAATTACTTACAGGGCACTTCTGTTTAAGAACAGCAGGACCAGTATGAAGGGCCTGTTAGAGGCATCTTCACCACTGAAGACTGTGCTAGTGTGCAGAACTCTGTCCCGAGAGTGGTTAAAGCACAGACCTCCAGTGTATCCCCCCAGACTCCTCCTTTGTGGAACGCTCGGTTCACGCTGAGTGCTTCCCAAGGGTGTAAACTTACCCCACGCTGCCCTGTACTATTAAAAGCCAGCGCGTGCTTTTTCACTCACCATAGCACCACCAGTCCAGCAGGCGCAGCGCTGCGGCCCCTTATGGCAACGCAGTCAGGTGGGAAGAGAAAGTCGAGCTTGTGGGCGCGTCAGGTGGAATAGGCAGTCATCGCCGCTAGAGCCTGCTGTTCATCTCCGTCTGGATCCGCGTGTCTTTACCGTCCCAAGCAAACCGCATAGTCAGGAGTTTCCGTAGTGTAGTGGTTATCACGTTCGCTTTACACGCGAAAGGTCCCCGGTTCGAGACCGGGCGGAAACACTGTTTATGGAACTGCCGAATATTTCATCTTCATTTAGAAATCTCGGTCAAAGCAGATTCAGATCAAGACCATTTCAAGCCTAGAGAACAGCTCTCTAGTGTGGGCAGCGGAGGTGCAGTGGTTAGAACACTGGGCTGGTGGTCATTGGGCTGTCTGGGTTGTAAATTTGAGACCTAGGCTCACTAAGCAGCCCCCCCCCCCTCAACTAGGGCCCACTGCTTCAGCATGGGTGCTCAGTGTTACTGTGTGTTTGATCTGGTATGTCTGTCTGTCTGTCTGTCACTGCAGTGGTGGTGTTGTTGGTGGTGGTGGGTCAAGGGTGGAGGTCAAACACAAATAAATATGGTTAAATCCTCCCAGTTGAAAATGTAGTCATTGCTGGTCTCAACATGTAAACATTAGAGGTCTAATTTGGAAGTCGTAGTTTGCTGATATTAGAAACTCCAAACTACAGAATTCCAATATTTTGAACATCATGTAGAAACTTGCCATCTCTGAATTTGACCGTTTGGATTTTCTGAGTCTGTTCGTCTTGTAAAGGGTTTTGAAAGAGTTTGAGTACCGTTTTGAGGACAGAGTCTGAGGACAAAAACAATTAGAGAAGTAATTCATATTGATATGTGATTTTGATGAATGCATACTGCTTTTGGACGTAGAATAATACCCATGTGACTTTGGTTGGGGTGACAAATAGCCGGATGTGGTTTTACAAGCCTTATGGCAACTATTTTGCCTCAGAATAAAACACTGTTGGTTTGTTTCTGACGGGCTCGTGACGCTAAGTGTAGTACTAATTATTCTTTGTAATAATTCCCAAATCCTCTCAGCTAGTCCTGCTGTTCTCTTTGTAACCTCCTGGCATGGTGTGTGGTAAGCCAGCTGGTTGGCTGGGCTAGCATTTAGCTTGCTTCTCCGGTCTCCCCAGCGTCCTGCAGTGGTGCTTCCTCTGGTTGGTGCTCGTCCCTGTACTGTACACTCATTTATGCCACAATAAATACAGTTCTCTAAGCTACAGCATCCAAATGCAGGACATGCATGATTGCGATAATAGCAGCAATATCGCCCGTGTGTTTCTGTTCCATTCAAATAGAACATAGCGTTTGATTTTAGTCTCAGTTCGAGGCCCTGCTGCTGCTGCTGTGCTGGAGTGATCTGCAGTCCTCAGTGGAGCGTCCAGCCTGGCATTCATTCTTACCTCCAGTGTAGCAGCGCACCTGTTCCTGCAGTTCTGATGTGTAGGACCTGTACCTGTGAAATTGTCAGCAGATCCTCACGGACACTGAATACACTAAACATTAGAGACGAATGGCACCGCACAGTCTTCCACCTTCAGGATATTGAGATTTTAAAGAGATCCTAGCTTCTACGGCCTGCATTGCCTCAGTTGATGAGGATGATGATGGTAGATCTGTTCTTCAAACAGCTTGTTCGTTCTAGTCTACACATGCTCTGCTGACTGAACAGGCCCTGGCATTAGGCTGCATTCACTGCTGTGTTAATGGAGCCCTTACTGCACAACACTGGCCCTATGGCAAAAGCATGCTGTGGAAATCCATTTACAAATGGATCCAGTCCCCACGTGGAGGGATGTAGCTGATTGAGAATAACGATCCAGCTTTTGATTAAGCAGCCACTAAAAAACTAATCCTGCATCACATACGGAAATCTGATTTCAGAACTGCATCTATATTCCAAAATACGTGTTTAATAAATAATGTTTGGGACAAAGGCGCATTTTCCCTCTGCTCCACAGTTCAAAACCTCAAATCAACCCAATCAGGTGTGATTAAAGTCCACATCCCAGACTTAAATTAAAGGGTATTTGCATACATTTCATTCATTTCAGGGAATGTTTGGTAGGTAATGTTTTGGCATCATGGGTGTTTGATTACTCAGCTGTGTTCCATTGCTTCATTAGTGTAGACATAAGATAAAGCTTTCAAACACCTTTGGAGTCTGAAGTTGCCACTGTTTAACATGAGGACAAAAGATGTCAAAGAAAAACAAAGGTAAAACCATTAGACATCGATCAAACCTCGGGATTAACAACATCAACTGTATTAAAGAACGAAGAAAAAAAGCACTGGTGAGCCCAGGGACTTCGAGACCAGAGCAAAGGGTAGGTCAAGGTAGACCTCCACTGCTAAAGGTGGAAGGATCCCTCATTGGCCAGCAGATCAGAAACTTCAGGAGGCAGGTGTGTATTTGTTAGAGACATTTAACTCTAGAAGACAGGGTTAAAAACAGGCTACAATGCGAGATAAAAAAGCACTAACAAAGAATGACGAGGTTACAGTTGGTAAAAAGAGCTGGAGAATTCTGGAAAAAAAAGTCTTATGGACAGATCCAAGAGTCCAAAATTAACCTGTATCAGAGTGATGGCAAGAGCAAAGTGTGGAGACAATAAAGAACTCATAATTCATAATATTTCTGTGAAAGTATAAAGAAAGAATTTGTTTGTGTGTACACTTGAGCTTAATTAACCCACGACCACACCACTGCCTGAAACACCCCAACGGATCACAGGACAGCCTGTTTTACAAACTAACATGGCTATGTCCCAAACATTATGCTGCCCTGAAATGAGGGGGGCTGTGTAGAAAATGCAGTAATTTAAACAATGCATTTAAATACCCTTCATTCAAAGTCTAGGGTGTGAACTTCAAATGAAACCAATCAGACATGATTTAAAGCTTTAAACTGTGGAGTCTTTGTCCCAAACATTATGGAGGGCACTGTATATTGTATATACATATCTGAAGTATTACTAATGTGTGGCTCATACATGTATTTTTGCTTGGTAGGGAAATACATGTACACATACGTATATCTGTATATATTTATGTGTTACGCAGCTGTGTTCCATATGCTAATATGATGTGTTCCATATGCATATGCTAATGGTCAATTTCAAATAGGTTAGCATATACATAATATTATGTATATAACACATTATATTATATATGCATATATGATGCATATATTTCAATTGGACACAAGCACATGTTGGAAAAGGGAATTCAGTATTTTCTCATGTACATCATACATTTTAAATCTGAGAATATTGCCACTTCTCAGATTGCCGTATTGGCCAAGCAGAGTTCTGTATGTGTATTGTGTATGATGAATGTCCACAGCCTGACTCTTCCATCAGCATGAAACAGCACAAGCCAGGATTCCCTGCACCAGACATCCGTTTGTGCTCCTTAGATAACTGCGGCCACAGCTTTTGCTAAAGTTCTGCAAGGTCATCTAGTGCGACACTCCATATCTGTCCAGATGTAATGAGCTGTGCACTCTAAGTTGTACTTCACTGTCAGTTGACAAACCGCTCATCTGAACATTTGCTGTGCTGTTGGGTCAGTGGCTTGTGGCTGGTGGACAAATCCAAGCACACATGGAACACTGCTGAGCCGGGGGAAAAACACACATCACTGCAATTTCTGCTAGATCCAAAATAACATATTTAATATTCTTCCCAGTCCAATTCATCTTCTTCTCACGCCTGTTCGTACCCACTTTTACAATCCATATCTCATCTGCTACATTCTTTGAAAGGCCACAAGGGAAATTAGAACAAACCTGATGAGTTTTATAAATAGCTTTAAACTTTGTGTTGATGGCTGTCTACTGCAGATACACCATTTTAGATTGAAAGGACTTTATGTGAGATCCAACACCAGTATAATACTCCTTAAACAGTTGACCAGTTCTTGTCTTGTTTGTTTTCCATAAGTTAGGAGCTATTAGACCCAGTTGGAGTGTTGATATAGATAAGAACATGCCCACACACATCTGTGAAAAAGATAATTGCTCCATTATAAATAAAATGACAATAAACAGGTTGTTGATGTAAAAATAAGCCCAAGTGCAGTGTTACAGGTTGCCAATAAAAGGTAAGAAATTCCTTTTTTAAATGCATGAATAGTAATTCTAGTTGGCTTTATAGAGCACATAAATTAAGCGATAATGCATAATTAAATCATTTCCGTTGTGGAATAGTTTGCATTTGCCTTTTTGTTTCAAGTAAACTTGTTTCCATTTTTATTTTGCATAGGTAAATCAGTAAAGATGTGATGCAGACTGGTTTAATGTGGAATTGTGAATTAAAAGGCAAAAGGAATTCTTTTTGGTCAAATCAGTTCAGTGGTTTGGGTTTGTATGGTTGGGTGTGCGCCAGATTTTCTTTTCTGGGGTCTCTCCCTCACTGGGGTTAGTACAAGTTAATACAGGATAAATGTGATATATACATTTGATTCAGATGAGAAAGAGAAGCACTGAACATGTAAAAATGAAACTGTTTATTCCTCAGAAAACTGCCAAACAATCTCTGCCCTCAAGTGTCCGAGTGTGTTTTTGCACTAGCTGAAGTATGTCTCAAGATCCACACTGTGGTGCGTCACAGTGAGAGGAGAGAGATTCTGGTACAACAACAGTAAAGAAAAACAAAAAAAAGCAAACAAAAGGAAAACTCTATAGATGCTTGAGCTCTGAATACTCAAATGTCACACAAACCTGTTCCCATGGATGTTCCTTGCCATGGATTTTCTTCAAACATGATGATAGTCACTTCCTTAAATAAATGTACATCCTGGATATGAGTCCAGTCCTCCTAATTGACGACAAAGTTTTACATACAATATGAGCGCAATATGTGTTTCACAGTTTCAAAGACTTCATTTAAAGCGTTAAACAATCTGAAAAGACAACATATATTAACTTCTGTAACCCCACTGCTTCTCTGCAAATTAAAATCCATTAAAAAATCTTAACTGCGGGTTTTATTACATATCATACAAAGGGTAAATAAAAATGATCAACCTTTGTGGAGACTGGTGGTCGGTAGCTCGTTCGCTTAAACGTCCATCTCCTCGTGATTGTCATATAGTGCAAACGGAAAAGGACAGAAACCACTGGAGCCACACTTGATCGGCACTTCAAAGGTGTATCCCAGTGAAGGGCTCTTCAGAGCAGCTCGCCATAGTACAGGTCAAATCTACATACATTACATTTAGTCTCTAAGATGAGAGGGATGAAAGGTTAAAATGATCAACATCAAAGTTCCGTTTGAACAAGTACTTGAAATGAATCCTGCGCGGTTCATTGTCCTTGGGGTTGATATATATGATCAAGTGATGGCAATTTTAAGTAGCATTATTGTATTCGGATGCCTGAGATGGTGACTTAACTGCTTCAGGAGCCTTGATATGGAGGTCAGAAAATACAAGCCTAGATCACCTGGATGTCACACAAACATCACTGCAATTTATACACATCCCAAAATGACCTAAAAATATGCCATTGTTTCCTAAAAAGTCTAAATTCCCTTAGAAAAAAGGACAGTTCATATGATTACAGGTGCTTTTACAAATCAAGAAGGTTTTGGCCGCCGGCTGCAGTTTTTCCACATGGATGAAGTCTTTTGTGAAAGGTACCTGCAGCTCTCCCTGGACTAGGTTTCTGCTCTCTCCGTGGGAGATGAGGGAGTGGGTAGTGGCTGCAGCAGCCTGGGCTCTGTTACCTCTTGCCCATCTCGTTCTGTTTGAGGAACTGGACATTAGTGCTACTGTCTGCGAGTTCAGGATACTGCTCCACCGGCAGAACGTAGTAGCCCTCGTAGGCTGGGACCTTACCCACAGCCAGCAGCTGCTGCTTCTCATTCTCGGTCCACGCACGGCCCCCATCCCTGCCCTCTTGCACCTGCTGCTGTTCCCTAGCCCAGGCCCCGGCCATCGCCCTCTGATGGGCCTGCTCCAGCACTCGCGCGCGCTCCTTCTCCAGTACCTCTGGCGCAAGCCCATAGCGGATGCTAAAGGCTAATGTTGCTGTGTGGATTTCCACAGTAACGCCTCTGCGCGAGCGCCCGCTGACTGTCACATTGACGCCGTTCTCCAGCGTCTTCCGGCCACTGCTAAAGCCCAGAGCCAGCAGGTCACCGTCGGCCAGTCCCAGCTTCACAAAGAAGTGCCAGTCGCGTCCGTCGATGGTGTAATGCGTACCTTCCAGGTAGATGGTGTTGCTCAGTATCTGTGCAACCTTTCGGCTGTCCTCGCTGGCCGCGCTGGACACCGATGTCAGCACATGGCCATCCCGGATGGCCAGCATCATGCCCTTGCCCACAATGGGGGTGCTGGTACCGAACCAGTAGCCTGGTTTGTCGCGTTTAGCCCGCCGCTGTTTATTCAGCAGCCTGCCTTCTAAGGCCATAAAAGCCTGGTTGTGGCGCTCCACTGAATGCTGGACCCCAGTGAACAGCTGAAAATGTACAAGTGTGTATGTCAGTGCATCATCCAAAACGTTTTTTTGGTAATTATTACTCATTTTGTAATTATTATATAAAGTTAAATAATGTACTGTATGTTCAATAAACAATAACCAATAATGTACACAGGCTTTGGAGTTAACAAATCAAAAAGCAGAACACATGACTGGCTACAACAGTTTTCCTTTTGTATTGTATCTGACTTGCTCTTTCACTATCATTACGTCACCTGACACATGAACAATATGTTCCGTAAACTGAAATGATGTTTAAACTAAAGGAGTTCCGCTAGCTACATGGTCCAAACGTCCACTTGCAAATAAACTTATTTTAATAGTTTAATTATAACTCACTTTTCATAAAAATGACACAAATAAATGTAATTAGTCAACAGATAAAATCTTGTTGAATAAAGGCAGTTTCTGCTCCAACCAAGCAGTTCGACAGAGTCAACAGCCATGGGCTAATGGGATTAATATTTAAACAGGAGTTCTACAGCAAACGTACCTGGGCATTGTCACAGTCCTGACTGGAAAGCAGTTCATATGGAGGGTCAACAAAGTACAATGGGTGTCTGGGAAACCCAGGTATGATATTACTTAGCTGGAAACCAAACATGACTAACCAGCTCTTCACATCTACAAAGAAGACACAGGAAATCATTGGTTATTTTAAGGATAAAAATATTTTCCATATTAAAACACTGGCTTTTTTTTTATCAAGCTTTATAGCATACACTGTCAATTAGTGCACTGACAATTGTTGTAATTTTGCCTCTCCACACCATCTCAATGGATTTGAAATTAAGCAATCATGATGTGATTGAAGTGTAGCCTTTCATCTTTAATTCAAAGGATATAATAAAAAACTGCATTAACTGTTTAAGAATTACAAGCCCTTTTACACAGTCTTACTGTTTTCACAAGCTCAAACGTAATTAGACTATTAACTGATAAGCGGTTTCATGGTCAGATGTGGTCTGTTTCCTTATTTCCTTATTTTTCATTACAAATTAGGAAATAAAAGGTCTAAGTTGATTCCAAGAGTTAAATTTGCATTTGGTAGCTGCTCACAGGAACTTTTAACATGAAGCCCAAACAGGTGAAACTGCAAAAACCTTAAAAACCTCCTTCTTAAGAAGGACGTGCACTGATGAGCTCAGCAACACCAAAACCACAAAAATAAAAGAAGTAGATGAAGTAGATTCAAGATGCAAATACTGGAAGACAAATGCAAACAAGAAGAGAAATGTCAGATTAGACTGTCAGAAACCACATAATAAAACCTGCACTATCCTTAAACTAGATTCTTTGGCCAAACAAAAGGCAAGATTAACAGGAGTATGGAGAAAAAAGAAAGTGCATGAACACATGCACTCTTGCCACATCATCTGTCAAACATGGTGGAGACACTGTTATGGCATGGGCATGTATGGTTTCCAATGGAACAGAGTCACTGGTGATTTACTGATGACATGACTGTTGACAGAACTGGCAGGATACATTCTAATGTGTACAGAGCAAGACTTTCTGCTCAGATCCATTAAAAAAATAAATGGCCCTTCACACTACAGATGACCCAAAATATAGCGTGAAAGCATCCCAATACAGTTTTACAGGGCAAAGAAAAGGAATGTTCTTATATAGCAGAATATAGCATAGCATGCTTTTTACTTACTAAAGACAAAACTGAAAGGCAAGAAGACCCACAAACAAGCAACAACTGAAGGCAGCTGCCTACTAGAGTAAAGCATCTCATAAGAGAAAATTCAACATTTGGTGACTTCTGGCAGTCCGCTAATTGCAAAACATTTATTATGTTAGTTTTTCCAATTACTTTTGAGTCTTCAAGGACTATGTAAATATGTAAATGGAGGAATATGTAAAAATAGCTGTAATTCCTAAATGGTTAATGCAGTGTTTTTGTTTAGCAGCAAAAAAGCACACAAAAAAACAACACGTCATTGTCCAAATACCTGAAGGAAACGAATGTTCTTTAAATACTCTGAACACAAGATTCTCACCTGTCACATAGTTTTTAACGTCAATCATGTCACTGAGAGGATTGTTGTTCTTGAACATATACAAGTTGAAGGGGGCTGGCTCCTTGCCTATCTTTGCCCACAGCGTGTGGTCGGGTGAAGTCCAGCGTCCTGCCAACACATCGTAGTCTCTTTGGGCAAAGTGCACCAGCTTAGTGAGAGGATCATAGAGGCCGCCATGGAATCCCAATGCCAGCTGAAAGTCTGGGTTGGAGTCATGGTAGATCTCACCATACGCTGTGTACTGGAGCTGCTTCACCATCTGCCCATTGCTGCTGAAGACGGCTAGTGGAGTGCCCGTATTGTCTGAAGCAATGTAGTACTCCTCTCCGCTGCTCACCTCCATGGCAAACAGATGACCTTGCAGGTCATAATAAAAAGATGTGATCTCTGCCCGAGTGTGATTGTAGACATGGGTCACCCGGGCTGGGTAGTTGAGGTCAGCGTAGAAGTACTGCTGGTGTTCTCCACTAGTGGTCCGGCGTGACACACGGCGTCCCAGCCCATCATAACGGTATCGAACACTCCAGCCCTCTCCGGTACGGCTATAGGCCCTCTCCAGAAGTCCTTTGGAGTTGTACTCAAAGACATCTGAGCCCCTTTGACACAGCACCCCGTCTTCATCCAGCCTGTACTGCACATCTCCCAGGCGCGTGATGCGGTCACGCAGGTCGTAGCGCAGAGGCAGGAGTCGGGCGCTGTTGCCTGGGTTGAGCAAATGCAGGTTGCCGTTGAGGTCATAGCTGTAGCGCCAAGTGGACCAGTCATTAACTTTGACGCCCACAAGCTGTCCGTCACCATCATATTCATATCGATATTGTGTGGTGTTAGCGTAAGGACCAATCTTAAGCTCGCGCTTGATGACACGGCCCATGCTGTCGTACTGCACAGTCATCCAGTACATGAGTGAGCGGAATATTTCGTACTGCACCTCTTTTATGCGGCCGTGGGCATCAAAGTGCTTGCTGAGTGTCATGACGGCCGTGGTAATGATCTGGTTGATGTCGTAGTAGATGATGCCAAATTTGCCAAAGTGCTCCACCTTGCCGGAAATTTCGTCGTATCGATAGAGATCAACAGGAAGGGGAGTCTCTCCGATCACCGGTTTCACGCTAGCCACCCGGAAGCTGTTGTCATGGTAGGTGTAGTCAAAGCGAGCGTTTACCATGCCCTCCTCTGAGAAGCGATACATCTGTTTGTCTATAAGGGGGCCGAGCTTGCGGTAGCGGATAGTGCAGGAGAAGCCGCCACTCTGCAGGTTGACCATTTTCAGAACGCCAGCCGTCTCGTCATAGCCCAAGGTGACCGCTGTTGAGTCATACAGTACCTCAGAGAGCTTGGCCAGCTTGCCGTACTTGTACAACATGCGGCGTCCGGTCCCCAGGTAAAAAGTGGCCCGGGGACGGCCATCCTCAGTGAAGTCATGGATCACAGTGGCATTGCTTTCAGGAGGGTTGTAAGTGTTGCGGATATAGCCCACAGACACATGGGTGGACATGGTGTGTCTCGCCATGCTGGGCATGGTGACTGCAGTGATCCGACCAGAGGTGTCAAATTCAAACACATACTGTTTCTGACTCTGCTGCAGCAGCAGAACCATAGACTGAGGACAATGAGAGCGAGAGAGAGAAAAAAAACACTTAGATCAATGTTTCTGATAGATGTCCCCTATGCTAGAACATGTCCTTATGTTTTAATATAGAACTTAATTCACTTTCTTCTGCTCTTTATTAGAGCAATATTTTATATTTACTGAGGCAGAAATGACATTTTCACAATTTCCTTTAAATGAGCCAACATATTTTTGGTGCCCAAGTTATTAACAAGGGAATTGCCCCTTTAATGCAGTAACAACCTCTACACTTCAGGGAAGGCTTTGTGGGAACATTGCTGTGAGGATTTGACTGCGTTCAGTCCTCGTTTAGTATTAGTGAGGTCAGGTACCCACTTAAACCAACATCTGACATTGTGGTTTTCAACTCCAGTCCTAGGCACTCACTGCCCTCTACAATTATTAACCTCAAAACACCTCTGTTTATGAACTGGATCAGCTGTGTTTGGAATACCTGAAACGTGTGTGGACACAATGTCAGGAGTGACTGGAGTTGAAAACCACAAGTCTAAAACAATAAAATAATTTTCTACAAAAATATGGTATTGAAAGAGTGCAACCAAAAAACAGTGAAAGTCACCTTGTCCAGGTAGCTGAAGCTCCACACCTTCCCATCCACAAAGGTGCGGGACAGGATGCGGCCAAAGCTGTCGAACTCGCTCTTCTCGCTCATGCTACCCCTCTGCAAGCCCACCAGGCAGCCAGTGGGGGAGTAGGACACATTTACCAGGGCTAGACTGCTGCTGGGGAGCCAGGTGGCAGGCCGACCTTGAGCATCGTAGATGATGCGCAGAGTAAATTTACGGTGATCGTCGTACACTTTCTCAGTTCTTGTGGTGCGATCATAGTCAATGGAGAGCAGATTCCTGCCGTGGGCCTATGATATTTGAAGAAATACATTGATAATATGTTAATATGTTTCTAGTCCTGGGCTAGACATTCAACAATGGATCAACAATGACATTTTATTTACTACAGGATTACAGTAGCTTGCTAAAGATAGCCGTGTTTTCATGCTAGGGTCTAGACTTACGCGCAGCTTCCTTCCGAATACAGTGACCTTGCCCTTGGTCAGCTCTTTCCTCATCCTCCACTCAATGGAGTTTAGGCCGCTGTCTGTGGGCAGGGAAATGTTGCGCCTGCCGATGGTGGGACTGACTGAGCCTGCCAGGATGTGTGGCTCAGTGTGGAAGCTAATTCCCATGCCATTGGCATAGGAGACCCGCAAGGTGCCGTTGTAATACATCTGATAGCTATTCCGGACTTGGTCTGTGAGAGGGCAATGGGGAGATATCAGGATGTTAAACGAGGAATAAGAAACCAAGCCTCGTTTTATTTGCCATAAGGCTCTAGGGTTGATATGATTGCACACTGTACATTAGAGGAAAATGTAGCATTCTAGCCAGGATATGTGTGTGTGTGTGTGATAAGAAGTGTGTTGATGTGATTGCTGGGAATAAAGAGCTTTAGTTTGGGCTAAAAGCAGCACAACTGCCTTCGGTTCCATTTACATGCTGTAATCACATCAGGCCCTGCTCTCCACAGTCATGCACCTGGAAAACGCAATCATTTACGCATTCAAAAGTCATCAGGAACTTTTAAGTACATTTCACAACACAGCTTACAAGCGCTGGGCATCCGAGGGCAGCTCGGAAAAGCTTTCAAACTCATTTATCATGCGTAAACAACAAAGGCAGCCTTTTTACTTGCTCGGAGGAGGGAGGATAGCATAAGTGGTGGGTTACAGTAAAAGATGGGCTGGTAGAGAAATAAAGGGTTGAGGCTTGAGGTTTCAGTCTTTCAGCGTTGTGCCTGCCCTGGGTCCCCGAGGAGAGACTGGTAGGATCTCATAAACTGATGTTTAAACATGGATATGCTGGACTATACATATGCACACACACAAGTGGATACACATACAGTGAGTCCAAGAAGTATTTGATCCCTTGCTGATTTTCTTCGTTGGCCCACTAATAAAGACATGATCATTCTATACTTTTAATGGTAGATGTATTCTTACATGGAGAGACAGAATATTAAAAAGAAAATCCAGAAAATAAATCTAAGGAATATATATTAATTGATTTGTATTTCATGGAGTGAAATAAGTATTTGATCCCTTAGTATTCATTAGCAGTTCTGGCTTTTACAGACCAGTTAGACACTCCCAATCAACTTGTTACCTGACCTGAAGCCACCTGTTCTCACTAATCACTTGTGTGAAAAACACCTGTCCACAGAATCAGACAGATCACACAGATTTCAAGTCTCCAACATGGGTAAAACCAAAGAGCTGTCACAGGACCTCAGAGTCAGAATTGTTGACCTTCACAAAGCTGGAATGGGCTACAAAAAGATTAGTAAGGTGTTGGATGTGAAAGTAACAACTATTGGTGCAATTATCAGAAAGTTTAAAGAGTATAACATGACAATCAACAGACCTCGGCCCGGTGCTCCAAAAAAGATTTCGCCTCGTGGGGTGGCAATGATGCTGAGAACAGTCAGAAATCGTCCTGCAACCACTCGGCAGGAGTTAGCAAATGACCTGAAGGCAGCTGGGACCACAGTTTGCAAGGAAACAATTGGCAACACTTTGCGCAACAATGGATTCACATCCTGCAGTGCCCGAAAGGTACCCCTGCTGAAGAGAGCACATGTGGAGGCGCGCCTCAAGTATGCCAATGATCATTTGAAAGATGAACCAAGTTATTGGGAGAAGGTTTTGTGGTCAGACGAGACCAAAATTGAACTTTTTGGCCTCAACTCCACCCGCCATGTGTGGAGGAAGAAAAATGCTGCCTATGACCCCAAGAACACTGTGCCCACCGTCAAGCATGGAGGTGGAAGCATAATGTTTTGGGGGTGTTTCTCTGCCAAGGGTACAGGGCTACTTCACCGCATCACTGGGAAGATGGATGGAGCCATGTACCGCACAATCCTGAGGGACAACCTCCTCCCCTCTGCCAGGGATCTGAAAATGGGCCGTGGTTGGGTCTTCCAACATGATAACGACCCTAAACATACAGCAAAGGCAACAAAGGATTGGCTCAAGAAAAATCACATTAAGGTCATGGAGTGGCCCAGCCAGTCGCCAGACCTCAATCCGATCGAAAATCTATGGAGGGAGCTGAAGGTCAGAGTTGCCAAGCGACAGCCCACCAACCTTCATGATTTAGAGAGGATCTGCAAAGAAGAGTGGGCCAAAATTCCCCCTGGTGTGTGTGCTAAACTTGTGGTTAACTACAACAAACGTCTCACCGCTGTGCTTGCAAACAAAGGCTTTGCCACTAAGTATTGAGTGTGTTTGGCAAGAGGGATCAAATACTTATTTTCCTCATTGAAATACAAATTAATTAAAATATATTCTTTAAAATTATATTCTGGATTTTTGTCTTGATATTCTGTCTCTCCATGTTAGAATATATCTACCATTAAAAGTGCAGAAGGATAGTGTCTTTATTAGTGGGCAAACAAAGAAAATCAGCAAGGGATCAAATACTTCTTGGACTCACTGTATGCACACACATACACACAGCAATTCTATTGCTAGTCTGTCAAGGGAGATGCAAGTCTCCTGCTTATTTCAGTTATGTGCTAAATGGATGTGATATGTACTGGGAGCAGGGGACAGCAGTGTGGCACATTTCTTTATAAGTGTGTGTGTCTGTATGTGTCCATGCTATGCTATTGTGTATGTTTACTCTATTGTTTTTCAAACGTTATTCTTACCCTGAACCACAGTGTAAGATGCCTCCACCGATGACAGGTTGGTTATGACAGTGACATCATCGTCTCTGTTGGAGCTCTCCATGTCGATATTGATAGACTGCTCCATCTCACGGCGCAGGCTGGTCACCACACCAGTGGGGTAAGACACATTGGTCAGGCGACCCTCACTGTCATATCTGGAAACACAGGACAAAACACTTAGCTAGGACCGCATAACGCATTAAAAAATTTCAATGATTTTATTTTTCATTAACTTTTGCTCTTCTGCTGTTTTCCAATATCTTTGTAATGGTTTATCTTGAGATGCCTAAGAGTGCAGTACTAAAATAAAGACACTAGGTGGCCCTAAGAGCATTTTCAGAAAATCTTATCTTTACTTTGGAAAGAGCCTAGACAAAAATGTTGTGCTGCCCCTATCATGGAAAACTTCATTTCCCTTGCTTTTCTTAACAAAGGCAGTTAAAAGTAATGCATAACCACACTGTTCACTCTGTAGTCACAAGAACTAACTCATTTGCATGTATTCAGCCTCCAGCGGTTGAGCTACACCTAAATATTACCCTTCTCAGAAGTGCTCTGAGTATTTTTGGAATTGTTGTTGGAACACTATACCAAAAAACTATACAAACATGGATATAACAAAATATATATGCAAGAAAGTGAATGACATAGGAACTGCTACTCATAATATATAAAATATTTACATCATTTATTTATTTTAAATATCAATTCTAAAATAAGTGTGGGGTAACAATCAATGTACTCACTCATAGAAGTTGGTCCAGCCAGTCTCATCAGCCTTGGAGGCCAGTAATTCAGAGTTTCCGGCATAACTGAGCACTGCCACCTCCTGGTTGAGGGCGGAGACAGAGCGTAGGCTACCAGCTGCATCCATCCCCAGGGTTACCACCTGGTTTTCGGGCAGCAGCACCAGCCGGACCGAGCCTCCCGCCTCCCTCCTAATCTTGAGGGTGTTGTTCGAGTTGTCAGTGACTGAGGCCAGCTCTCCGTCCATGCCATAGCTGAAGTTGTACAGTGGCAGGCCAGTGACGAGGCTGACTGTCTGCCGGTGCAGGCCGTCCTCGCTAAACAAGTACAGCTCTTGCTCCAGGGAGGAGCCCACCTCGTAGCGGCCGGCAGCAGCGGATGCCGTGGCGTTGGGCTGGTTGCGGCGGACCGCTCGAACACGGATGTTGTTGAGGTCGGCGATATAAAGTGTGCCATCAGGCGAGACAGCCAGAGAGGCGGGCGAGTTCAGGCCGGCATCAGCTGCATAGCCCTCGTCACCTGAGAAGCAGTTGCAGTTGACGTCGTTCTTGCAGTCGCATTCAGACGCAGCACCGGCCAGCAACGAGATCTCTCCACTGGCGCTGACATGTCGAACGCGGTTGATGCGTTTCTCATCTGTCTCAGCAATGTACAGCACGCCGGTGTGCGAGATGGAGATTGCCGTGGCACTCTCTAGTGCGGAGTGGATGGCCAGCTTGCTGAGGGAGTAGTCGATGCCTGGTACTTGACAGTGCATGGGCCGACCAGCAACGATGCTTACTTGGTGGTTCTCAGTGATGCGCAGAACCACATTGTTCTCCAGCACATACAGCGAGTTGTCCATGGGGTTCACGGCCAGGTCTGTGGGCCATTCCAGACGTACCTATGCACACACACACACACACACACACAAACATACACACACACACACAAACAGAGTTGTGTTTTAACAAAGCAGCTTTGAACATGACTCAACCATCAAAGTTTACAGTTGGAAATATCTGTTATATAAGAATCTGTCTAGGAATCCACCTGCAACCAAATTGGTTTATATCACTTAAAACATGATTAATTTTTTTTTATGTTAGTGTACCAGACAAAAAACTACCCATCAGCTTGATGGGTCAATTCCAGAGCTAATTCCACAGTGATGGACTAATTCTCCTCTTGCAGGCAGTCAGACAGAGAGCAAAGAGAATCTGAATCGTTTGTTATTTTATCAATGACTGTCAAGCTCTCTAGAGAGAAGCAGATCTCTCCAAACATCTGGGCCACAGGTAATTTACATTTCGTCTGTTTCATGTCTGTCACACAAGAAACAGTGAGAGAGAAGGCGTGAAAGAGACTGAGAAAGACCTAGACAGATGGAGACACAAAGACTCAAAGAGCGAGATAGAACGGTAGAGAGACATACAGACAGAGAAAGACAGAGAGAGAGAGAACCAAGTGACAGAGACATGGAGACATAAAAATATAAATATGTATATTCAGAGAGAGTACAAGAGGAAGAGAAAAGAGAAGAGTCTGGACTGACCTGGCTGACGTCCATGCTAGAGTCACAGCTGAGAGGCCGGACTGCAGTCAGGTCATTGGTCTTTATCAGAGTGGAGATGATGCCATTCTGATCCACTTTACGGATCATGGTGGCGTCCACAAAGTACATGAGTCCATTCTTATCCACAGCAATGCCTATGGGTGACAAACGGCAACCATGAAATTCACTGAAATGACTCTCAAGACTCGCACAGAGTGAAACAAGCAAACTACTCCACATTCTGTTGACTAAAGGAAAATTCTGTAGTCTAAAACACTGCTCACAGAGACCTGAGCTGAATAGATTTTCATTCTCACACTGCCTTACCATGTCTACGCTGTTCACTATCAAAACTTAGACATAATAGATGACTACCAACTCAGTGCACTTCTTCTGTAGGACATGTTTTACCTCTCTTAAGGGTATAATTAGTACTCTGCATGTGAAATAGCTCCGATCTGGAAAAGAGACAGACACTCCACTGTTTGTCTGGTACACTCTGTTACACTGTCACAGTCATCATGTCAGCCTGAGTTTTGTTCGGAGATAAGGAGGCCAAGCTGCCCCTGAGTAAAGTCTAGCAATCCAGCCAGAGAGCTGCAGCTTTAGAAGCACTTTTCAGCTTCGGCTTCAGTGCAAATGGCATTGTTATTTAAGTGATGGGTAGAGTCTGGAGACAAGCTTAGTTGTGTGAGTTAACATTTTATTTATTTGTGTGACGATTAATTGTTTCAGTGTTTAAAAGGAGATTAATGGTGTATGATTGCAATAACACAGCCATACAATTTCAACAATGAAAGAAAAATCACAATTGAAAAATACACAGCTTTTCTGAGGCCTTTGAACTACATTCATCAAATCTAACCCCATGTCTTTGGGATATCTGATAAGTGTGTAACACTTTTTGTTTCCCTGTGAATCTTAATTTAACACTTACTGTGTTTATTTAATACTGGCAAATTTGCTTTGTATCTTATACTGGTCCATCAATTTACATTAATAAATGTAACAATATAAAAGCTAGCTGGTGGCTTAAAATAGAGCTAAACAGTAAACATTAAGGATGATCTTTCTTTCTGCAAAGCAAGACTGTACACACAAAAAAACATTAAACTCAAACATCTGTAAAAATCAAAAGATCACAAAATCTGCAGTTTTGACAGAATTTCTCTGCTAGTTTCAACGACCTAAGAGACAGAACCAATTCAAAGCACACCTAGAAGGGTAATGGAGTAACATTTCCACATCCAATTGTGGAACCAATCTTTTGCAGTGAATACATTTGTTTCCCTTTCCAATGATTTTCCAAGCCTAGGATAGAGAATGGGAGTAAGACTGTAAGCCCCTCACCTCTGGGGCTCATCAGTGTGGCTTCCACAGCCTTGCCCCCATCGCCACAGCGGGCCTCGTCAAAGGGCACACACTGCTCACCCGTCCCAGCTACCACCTGGGCATTCTCCAGCAGCGGGTGCCCCCCGCTTAGCGAGCGCACACGGTAGATCTGCCTGGAGTTGGTGTCTGACAGGAGCAGAGCGCCTGAGACCGGATCCACCGCCAGGTAATACTTATGGCTCGGGCTGTTGCTATGGAAATGAGTAAAAGGGAAGAAATTTGTCTTAATAATATTCTTGGGCCAGGCGCACCGTCACCTTGGTGAGCATGATGAAATGTGAAGAGCTCATCTCAGCAGAGTAATGAGACTTCTAAAATAAGGTCTACAAAGCGACCGCTTCAATATCAAAAGTAAAACGGAGAGAGGGTGAATAAAATGCACAGGGTGGCATAGAGGTGAAGAATGAAAATTTCTTCCATTGTAAATATGATGTCAGTTCTATAACACTGCTAACTATAACGCTAGACGTGGCTTTTAGCCGTGAATATGTGAAGTTAAGCTCCTTACCTGTGTCGCAAATCTTTATTTCTGCATTGCAAAGAAAATAAAGGGGACAGAGAAATGGCTATATTAGAGATGTGTCATCTGTAGTTGTATTGTAATGTTACAGGTTTAGATATGTTTAGATTTGTATTTGTATGTGAAACAGAACACCATGGGGTGCACAAAAAATTCTGAGAAATCTGAAAATAAAAAAAGTATATCCTGTTGTTGTCCAACTAAAAGGCTGATAGCAATGCAAAGGACTTCCTTTAAAATAGACTATATTATCAGGCATTCATGTGTCAAACATGAATTTAAAGTAATCAGTGCTTTATAACATATGATTTAAAGCCCCAACTAAAGCACTAATCGTGTACTCAGTTTACAACTGAAACTTCATATTTCATGCACTTCAGTATCTTTGTCTTAATATGTGTATGTTTGTGTCTAGACGTCAGTAATGACTTTTGTTTCTGGCAATAACAAGTTTATCTCTAGCCTTATTATAGTCACTAGAGATATTTTCTCACTTGACAACAAAGCACACACAAAGCCGACCAGCACACTGATCTTACCGAAGCTCCAGGATGGCGGTGGTGTTGAGGGAAGGGTATACCCTCCTGACGAAGTTGAGGTCGCCCACGTACAGGTTGCCCTCTCCATCACAGGCTAGGGCTACGGGTGCCAGCAGCTTGTTTCCCTCAGCCAGGCCACTGCAGCTAGGGCAGGAGATGCTGCGGCGCCTCCCGTTTCCCATGATGCTGCTGATGACAGGAGGCTGCTGCTGAGAAATAAACACGTTCTCTCCACTGCCCTTATGCAGGATACCTGAGAGACCAGACAGAGAAGGTTACATATTCATTAAGTTTAAAAGCAATATTATGGCATTCTTTTCATATTCAAATACCAAGTGGAAATAATAATGCAAGCAGTGCTAAAAGGATTATTTCACTACTAATATGAACTGCATATTTTGTGCATTTCATTAAATTAACTGTAAAATGACAACGTCTCTTACACATGCTATGCTATGCAGAAACAAAAATCAGGCTATATGACTGCTGGGAAAAGAGTACATCTTCAGACAGACTTAGTCAGTAGCTACATAGTGAAAAAGTCTCAAATCAGACAGACATGACAGAACTGTGATGCTTACTGAATCATTTATAGCATTATACCTCACAGGCAGGTGCAGTTATTTGATGTCTAGGAAGTCAAAAATCAGTTCCACTGAGTTTACCCACCAGATGATTACTATGTTGAATATTCTGCTTCAGCCTTAAGCCTTCATTTTTCAGCTTGTGGTTTATAGTCTCATATTGGCTATAATATAAACACAGGAATTGGTTTCTCCTTCACCTGTTTAAATAATGGCCAATAATATGTGGCTTATGTTAAGCAGTTTCAGTAATACTGTGAATGAGTAAGTGCAAAGACATTCCACTTAGAGAAATAAATGTGTGAATGTGCACAAGAACAAACGCACGTTTGTCAGTGGAGGCGTGTGTATGTGTATAAGGTGGCTCCACAGTGACACACTGTTTTATCTTGCTACACTTTAATATTAAAGTTCATATCAGTGTGTGTGTGTGTGTGTGTGTGTGTGTGTGTGTGTGTGTATGTTAAGATTACAGTGAAGCAGTGGTTAGTCAGTACCTTAAGATTTAACATCACACATGCTTTGTTCTTATTATATGTTAAGTTTGATATGAGGGCAGAAACATGTCCAAATACTTTCTGAAAACTGAGACAGGAGTTAAACGCTATGCTTCCTTTCCAGGTGTGAGTGTAGTGGGCGAGTGCTGCTTTGTAACAGAGCTATTAAAACAAATGCAACTCAGCATGCAGTTCTTGTTTCATTTTTTGGAAAGAGGAGGAGGAGCTGTTTGCTCATGTAATACATTTTTCATACATTTAGGCTCCACCTGGCATTAGGTATGGTGCTAATAGGTCATATTTCATTGGCAGTGCTTCTCTACAGGGACTAGACAAGCTGTGTGTGCTGTTCCACATCTCTGCCAGCAACGGGTGCAACCTAAAGTACCTGAATGCATTTAGTAGAAGGGGTGTCCACAAACATTTGGACATACAGTGCATGCCCTGTCAATGTCTCAATGTGGTCATAATCATATAAAATCAGTGTTTTTAAGCAAGGAGGACACCAAGCTCCTTGGGTTAGACCACTGGGTCATTGATTACAGGGTTGCGAGTTTGATACCTGGCTAAGCTGCTATTTTTGGGCCCTTAAACAAGGCCCTGAACCCTGTTTGTTCCACTATAGCATGTCTAACTCCAACTTTTCAAGCTGGGATAAGAAAAGAAATGTACTGTACTGCATAACTACAATAAAGATACAACTTTCCAGCCTTCCTACTGTTTGCAGACTTTATCCCTGTCCACAGCACTTTTCATAAACGAAGTTACTCCAATGGTTCAAGTCTGGTGTAATAATGTATGTTGTATAATGTGTGTGCGCTTGTAGCTCACCATGGCGGATATTGAGCGTGTGGTGTTTGTCCAGTGACCATCCTCCGAGGTTAGAGGGACTGAGCTCATAGCCCTGGAGCACGGCCGTTCTCTTCTCCCACAGAATCTGACTGGGACAAGTCTCATACTCATATCCCACAGAGACTACATACAGCGAGAGAAGGAGAGGCAAAGAGAGGAATAAATACACACAAACACACAACACTTCATGGAGTTAACTTAATTTAGCATTTTATTACTGACCAGGGACTAGACTTATTGCCTCAACTAATTGGAAGAGCTCGACACAGCTCCAGTAGGCAGCTCCAGTAGGCATTACTGGATGAGCCATGGGGAGTCTCTATATTAACTCTTAAGTGGTGATATGTGGTGGTGGGAATAGCTGTGTGACAGTGTTTCTTAGAACAGATACTGCAGATACTATATTTCCAGGCTAAAGGCTTCTTTATGCATATTTAAGCATTCTTTTATTGACAATAAAGCAATGCACACTAATACATTACTATAAAACTATATACACTGCCATTCAAAAGTTTCAGAAGTTTAGAATCAATGTCATTAATAATAGAACACCTATTTGGTGGCTGTTTAAAATGCCTGTAATGTACTTATGTACCTATGCAACATGCAACATTATTGTTTTTAGATTTCAGATGCATCTACAATAATGATCAGAATATGATGACTAATAAAACATTATTAGTAAAATGACATCACTTATGTTTTGCAATTCAAATGCGATGAAACACCTTGAGGGCATGATTTGTTGTCTTATATATAGAATATATTGTACATTACAGTAGATCCCTTATCATTTAGGAACTTCTTGTTAATAAAATACATGAAATCATATAGAAAGCATTTATAGTTTATAGCAGTATACATGTGCTAAATTCACACTGCATACTATAATACCAATGCTAAAACATTTATAAGATGTGACTCCAAGCTAATGGTGTTACTACTGCTTATTTTAATGGCCAATTAACTTCCATCTCTGATCACAGTGTTTAATCGTCTGAATAGGAATCACTGCTTCACATGCAACACCCATCTAAGGACAGATGCCACCACGCACTCACCCACAGCCTCAGCAAGACCATACACTCGCTGCCTGTAGGCATCCGTCTTGTCCCAGATGTAGGTGTAGGCTAGGTTTGGTGAGGCGTGGAACCACTTCTGGAAAAGATGGCCCTCAACAGCAACCATCAGATGCACCTTGGCAAGACTGAGAGGCACCAGGGCTGGTGTCATGGTCACTTTTAGCAGGGCACGGTAGCCTGAGGCCCTGGAGCTCAGGTAGCACAGGTTTAGGCTGGTGCCTGGGATTTCAACTTGTTCATGAAGAACCTGAGCAGAGGGAGAAAGCCAGAGCATAAATGAATAGAAACCAATATTCCTGAACAGCTCTTAGAGACGGGGACAGGAAGAAAGAATCCCTACTGACTGCAGTCCCATTTCGTAATGCAAATTAAATATGGCGGAGAAACACAGCATGTGTCGTTGATATAATGTGAAAACAATCCAGCTTTGTGCAGCTGTTCAAAGCGCTGAAAATAATTTCCACTAAGACAGATGGGAAGAGGGAGTTACAGGCGATTAGAGAGACACTACGGGGAGTGGTTGCCCTTTTACACTGCTGCGAGTTCAGATCCCCTTGCTCGAATCGCAGGTTCAAGCCTTACAACAGAAACAGTAAAAATGATCTCAGCCAAGGGCGGCTTTCTTTCACAGCTACAGAGAAACACTGTTAAACAGAAACAGGGATTCAAATATATGAATATGAGAAGACAAACAACAGGCAATTAAAGGAATTGTTAGTCTAGGAGTGGGTAATACAATGATATGTTATCATGAAAAAACGCATCACAGCACCATTGTCGGCACTTCTAGAGCAATGAACAACTGCATGCATCATAAAAAAGATAGATTTCGACCAATTATAGAGGGCCTGTAATTAACATAATCAGAAACTGCACAACAATAAGTGGCTGACTAGATTGTTTTTCTTTCTGTGGTCTCTCAAATAGATTGTCTTTGCAATGCTGGATTAAAAACCATGTAGTCACAGTCTTTCATAGCCTCTTTTGAAACTGTTTGTCCATTTTGTCCATTCTAACTTGTATACAAACCTTAAGAAAGCTAATCATCATGAACCACTCAGTGCAATTGGAGATTTTTAAGTATCTTAAAATGTCTCAAGTCTAAAAATGTTACCTTTGCTAACAAGGAAGGATCATTAGCCCCTGTCCACACATATCCAGACATTTAAAAAAATGTTGAATTAAGAGATTTCCCTCCACACATAGACAAAGATGGTAGCATCTTAGCCTTGTAAAGGTCGACTGGACCTTATAAAGAGAGAGACATCAAAACACCACGAAGAAGAGACACAAAGGTCAAATCCCAAATTACACACCACTCCTACACACTACTATGTAAGTCTCAATATGGTGGATTCTACATCTAAATAGAGCATTAATATATATCAGTAATAGAACAGTATTTACATTTATTACTATGTGGAAATCTCAAATGCAGTGCTACCAGTGTGCAGAGGTTGTATTTTCTAGGCCTTACATAGTTTACTACATAGGGAGTAAGGAGGTATATGGAATTCAGCCAGAAACATGCATGCGTTGTGATGTCAGTGTTTTCACTGCTTCACTGTGTCTTCCCTGACAGGGTTTTATCCACCATGAGTGTAATATATTTAAGTATGCTTTAACATTGTGGAACGGCTTGCTTGTCTGTCACTTTAGTGTCTACGTACCTGGGTTTCAGGTATGATGTGCTTTTCTGTGGGGTTGGAGCTGAAGAAGGAAGAGAGAGGAGAGGGCACTACTACAGGGTCAGGTCTGACAAAGCCACTCAGGTCACAGCCTGGGATGGTGTTCTCCTCTGTCTTCAGCACCAGCGTGTCCATGGCGTAAAAGCGGTTCCATGGTAGCCACACTGTGCGCTCCTGACTCAGGAATGGAGCTCGCTCAAAGCGAAGCGTCAGAGATGACCCACCGTTAGCCACCAGGTCAAATCTGAAGACACAGAGAGGAAAATGCAGAATATCAGCAGTATAAAGCAACCTTCACACCTCACTGATGGAGGTTGTACAGATATCTCAATGGTTGTTTCTAGCATTTCTAAAGACTTATACAGTCATATACAGTAGTCAGATCATTCTGAAGATATCTGTAGAATCCATTCAAAAGTCGTGCTTCAGAGGCTGAAAGCCTGCATTAAATTGTGAACACTCACGTGCCATCCTGGCGAGTCATGGTGTAACCATAATGTGGGTATTTCACAAAGCTCACATTAACTCCCACCAGAGGAGTTCCGTCAGATGTTAGGACCTGGCCGCGAATTAGAGATGCCAGGCTACAAACAGACACACACGCACGCATGCACGCACACACACACACACACAAAAACACATAGGTAAACATGGAAATATACAGGTACTTATATTCATACTTATATTTAATGCAACTCGAACTAAGTAGTTCTAGGAGCAGTGTTCTCTTGCTCTGCTTGTTATACCTATGAACTTTTCCCCCTGGACAGCACTGCATGTCTCTCAAAAGAAATGACAACAACCCACAATACACATATTTTATTTATTTATTATTCATTCTGTGGTCTTTGATTTGTTTCTCAATTTGTATGTGGTACTAAATCTAATGCCCATCTCCTTACCCCCCTTGTCCTGGTGTTGTTTGTAGCTAAATCCTGATAACATCGGTCCCATCTGTGTATTATGATTCATATATATATATATAGTTTCTCCTTGTTCCATACACAGTATTTCTTTATAGGTTTTTGTCCTATATAGACGGTCCCTTGTCTGCTTTTCATCTATTCCATTAACTTCTCTCAAAACCTTACTGGACACTCTCATCAAGGCTACAATGTCTATCATACTAAGTCTCTGCACTAACACAACTCTTGCTAATTCACCGATGACTTAAGTCAGCCATGGTGCAAGCATAGGAAAGACTAAAATGTACAGTGCTGGGAAAACACTGCTCAAAAGTATCATCAATGAAGAGTTACCTAGTGTTGAAGGGATTACTGCCTGGTATGATATGAGTACTGTCTCGTCCCACCAGCACCTTGATTCTGTCATAGAAGGAGCTGACTTTCTGGCCAGCCGACTGGCTCTGCTGGATGACCTGTAGTGGGTCACGTGACCCGCGGCATAGCGGATTGGTCAGACACGAAGTCTGAGTGCAGCAGTCTGGATCCATGCAGTCAACCAGGCCATCTAAAAGCAGAACCAGTAGTAATAAGGTACATGAGATTAAGGTGTGGGCATGTCAAAGTACAATTGATACTGCATCCTTTCATATAGGTCCAGCTGACCCTGAGGATTAAAATTGTGTTATTTTGTTAGTTAAAATTCTCACAGCATATTTTCACTGTCCCACAAAAAAAAAGCCTAAAATTCTACCACTTTTCACTTTTTTGACATAATGTGAATGTGGCAGACTGTCTGCACCAACATAAATGCTCCACTAGAAACTGGAAGTTTAGGCTTTTTCTTCTCCTGTAAAAGCTAACAATTTGGGAAATACAAGGTTTTTGCCTGACATACCTACTTCTAGCTGCTGTGTCTACTGCCACTATTAAAGGAAGCCTCCCAACAACATCCCTTTGAGACACCACTGTTAGGTTACTCTTGGTTCTAAGAACAAAGCTGGTTGATAATGGTTCACCGTTGAACGTTTTATAAGTAGAGGATAAAGTTCAATCAGTCGCACTTCCAAAATATTCATTGTTTTGTGCGGCCCTTCCCTTCATCAAATGCATATGCATGAGGGAGAGAAATGTTTCTCCATGCAGAAAAAGCTCATGTGCCCGTTTCTTAGAGAACATGTGCACAGAATGGGTCCTGAAACTGGTGCAATAAGGACGCGTTGCCCTGAATATGACCCGACTGTATGCCGCATTCTTTTTCAAACATAAAAGCCCTTTGATGTCCAGTGCGCAGATCCTCTTAGGGTGAAACTCTGCCATTTTATTCTCAAGGCTCTCGGCTGAGTTGTACTCTTTTCGATTATAGGGACTGCACTGCTTTGATGTGGAGCAACAAAACCAAATAACATGATTAAAAAAAGCCTGCTAAATAAACCCCCTTTTCATCATTCAAATCAGAATGTGTAAGTGTATTTATTTGCTTCTTTCACCGTAATGAGATCAGTTGACAGTAATGAAGAGATGTCTGAACCCTAATGATGTTCTAGTTCAGATTCTCTCTGTCTCTCTCTTGCTCACTCTCTCACCCTACTTCCCCAGCTTGTCCTCTCTTTAATTACATTTCTATCAAACTTACATCAAAGTCACGGAGGACATCACTCACCACCCTGAGGGGCTTTCCTCTTTTTCATCCTCTCACTCTTTTTCTGTGCATATACACTCTTTCAACCCTACTCCCTAAATACATAACCCCCTATCCGCCTGTCTATAACACGCAACAAACGCCCATTGCCGACAACTTCTGCTTGCTTTTACACTTTTTGGACTCCGTCCCTCTGATCTGCACGCTTTCTGTGAAGTAACCCCTCGACAGAGAGCCAAAGAAAAGAAGACAGAGAGAGAAGAAAAGGCAGAAAAACTGCTCTCTCTGTGTGAAAGATAGGGGAAATGTAACGAAGAACAAACAATATTATTGTTCGGAGATGCTGGGTCTCCAGAGAGGATGCGAACCAGATTTATCAGGCCATGGGAGAGTGCGTGTGGGGAGACAGAAAGGTGATGGATGCTGTACCAACGACTGCCGTGTTTAAAACCGCACACCATTCTGCTGTTTACTGAGTAGCAAAATTGAGCAAGTGTTTGTAAACTTACCTGTTTAATGCTAAAGAAAGAAAGACAGGAAATAAAACAAAAGCAAGAACTGAAGAACAAAATGAAAAGAACAGGCTATTTAGATTAGATGGAAAGCTAAAGAGAACTGCAGCTTTAGGGCAGGACTTAGACAGCACATCAGGAGGAAAAAAACAACACTGATCTATCGGTTACATAATCTGTAGCCTGCGGCAGCTCCAATCCCCGCTTTACCAGCCCTCAGACAAGTGCTATTTCATATTGATGGCCTGCCCAGCTCCAGCTATCCATTCACAGAGCCTTTTGATCCTGCCATAAATTGCTAGAAAGAGACAGTCACACTATGAGCTTTGAGTGGGCAATATAGGACTGTGGGTACACATGCAGCGCAGCCTATAAGTGATCAGAGTGAGGCCATTTTGTGTTGCTTTGGCTCTGTAATTTAGAGCACATGACTTAAAATGAAACAGGTCATCAGGCTTGGAAACTGACAGAAATGTTTATTTACACACTGTTTGAGTTATTGGCGAAAATACCTGTATTATGAAAAACGAAACCATCACCTCTCAGGAATCATGGCTTTCTTTTTGTGTTTATCATTATCAAGGTTGTGACTGGCCCATAAAAACATGGGCCATATCTGTGGGTTGGGCAAATAATGATTGTATACGTTTACTGTGAGAATTAGTGTGTTTTGCTATTGGGCTCCCCCTACAAATGTTGAGCGTGATTCAGATTATGCAGTAAATACAAATCACACTTTGCGCAGCTCCTTATGGACAGCTGTACACATGCATTTTACAAGCTGAAAGACAGAGAACTGGCACTGAAAGTGGAAGAAGCATGTGGGCTGACACAGTAGAGTAATATTACAGGATTTTTCACAAATATGACACAGCCCTTGCAAGAGGTCTTGTGTAGCTCCAATACAAATGTCAATGCAGTAATAGTGTAACAGTAGTTCCAAAGCCCAGAGCAAAATTTGTGATTTTGAAGATTGGTAGAAATGCCACATAATGTTTCTTTGACAGTGAAAGAGTAAAGTTGGCCAAAAGGCAAAGAGTTTGCATGTGCATTATATTCATACAAAGTACATTTGTATCTACCTCAGATCATAAACTAGACTTTTGCAGAAGAAGGCAAAAGAAGAAGCACTGATTCATTTTGGAGTGGATGGGAGAGTAGTGGAAGGCCAGCATATAGAGATGGATAGTGTAATAGGGACTATTGAGAAATGGGGTCGGGGTCAGGAGTGAGTGCGTGAGATCACTCAATTCCTGAAGAAAATCAACTCCTGAAGATTTACAAGGGAGCTTTCAGCAGTTTCCATTATGAGGGGAATCTTTCTATCTATATACTTCAGAGCTGTGACACATCTAAACACGTATGTGACCAAAACAGGTCAAACATCCCTCCACACAAATGCAACTTGCTGTGTTTTCACAGTGTTGTCTTAGTTTGGCTTAATTGCGAGACGAAATTGATTTGAGCCCTCTCCTACTCTCACCTCCTTCGTTGTCCTTATTGTCGTTGCATGAGATCTCCATGGCAACGCTGCAGCCTGGCCCCCTCCAGCCAGTGTGGCATTCACAGTGCCAGCTGTTTTGACCCATAATGCACTGCCCATTACCGTTGCACAGCCCTGGACACCCATCTGGGAGAGACGGGAGGAGGAAGGGTGGGGGAGGGAGAGTGGGTGGTCGAGGAAGAACGAGAGAGAGGGGGAAGGAGAAAGAGAGGAGAAGATAATCGATCAATTTTGACATTTGATTTGATTTCCAATTGTAGCAGATTAAATTCGACACCCCAGAGACAGCAAGCCAAATGTTACAAACAACTTAATTATACATAAAACAACCTTGGACAAAACACACACACACACACACACACACACACAGAAGGCATCGGCATATACACATCTATAGGCTTTTGCATCAGTTAATTTTTCTTATGTTACCATATCCAGCACTGAGAAAATTACCTTGTAATATTTCACTGATTTCAGCACTCCAGTAAAATCTGAAAGCCTGTAATATTCTGCTCTTTTCCGGCATGTGCTGAAGAGCCACTTACTGTGGTTATTTTGGAGATATCTACTTGCCTAGAGAGCTTGTTAGAACTGAATATTTCAGAGCGTGGTCGTGTTCCACCAGGGCCCTACTCCAGCAGTTATTGTCTTTAAACAACATGAGAATGGTGGCAGAGAAAGGAAAGTGGGCTCATTAGTATTCACATACACATATATACTCACGCACGCACGCTCTCTCACAGACACACACACACATGTTGAGCCAATGAGGCAGCCCATTTATTAGTATTCTACCTACCACTTTGCACTGTAGCAGCAGAGGCCAAGGTCATTAATATTCTTACAGAGAGGGGGACAGAATCACAACTAGACTTGAAGCAATGCGAACCCATTTTTCTTGTACACAGTCACAAAACATTGATAATGGTGGTTACGATACACCCACTCACCCAGAGCGCACACAAAAGCAACCAGCAAGGTAGATCTCGGGACATGTTTACTGCCCTCATGTAGTATGTGGTGTTTTCTACATGCTTTGTTGTAGTTGCGGTGCTTTTTACAAATCACCTAATGTAATTTAACTGATACGGAGTGGTAATTACTATTCTTCCACACACCAGATGCTATGTACAGTTATGATCTGACTGAGTCACAACATTCATTTCTGTGTATAATTACTGACTCACAAAAGCCCTGAATTGAAGGTCACAGACTTACAGTATCAGCCTTGTTATGCTGTCACAATAAAAGCAAACAAGACTACACAACTCTAGTGTCTAAAGCACTGAACATAAAACAAACAATTTTCTGTATTCTGTGGTAAAATTAACGTTTTAGCCCACCTACCTTCCTGGTGGATACTCAAGACAATGATTAGCCAGTTGCTACAATTCTTTATTACCAGCTGTCTATTGTACTGTTACTACTACTACAACTAAGAAAAATACATTGACATTATATTACATAATCTATCAACAATAATACTAACTATACAACCACTATACACAACTTATTCAGACATTAAAAGATGACGAACAGTAAACTCTGGGGCACAAAAAAATAAATATACATGGTTAACTGATGTGATGATATTTTGTTTAAGAGGCCAGTCTTAAACATTGCTCATCATTTGTACTATACTGTTTCTATATTTGCATAAAGGGCTTGGATCGCCACTTGTGATGTAATTTGAAGATACCTGCTCAACTCCTGTAAAGGCTACCATAGAAATTGAGGTGTTCTACATTCATTTTAGACAAAAGCAAAAGTATTAACTGGTTGTCTTGGTTGCTAACAATGATAAATGACATATTAACCTTTGTTCATCCACCATCACAAAGGTATTGAATGAAGAAATATGAGAAAATGAAACCAGCTTTAACAGCTTACGACACCTGGTTTTCTCTTCACATTTCGGTAATGTTATCTTAGTTCTGACTGGCCCATTAAAATGAAATACTATATCTGTGGCTTAGGTGAATAATGGCATGCGCTGCTGTGTCTGCAGGAGAGGAGGGACTCTACCCAATAATCTCTGAACGAGCCACTATGCTATGCAATGATCATCAGATTCCCATACATGGACACCATGTTGGCCACAGACCCACCGTTTTAGAGATCAGTAAAATGTAATGTCTGCGTATTGCAATATGAAGAATTATAATGATTAAAGAACTGCTGGACTGTGCTGCTGTTAAAAGAGACAGACAGCTGCGTGTCTAGACACAATACACAGTAAATCAATCAATGCACGAATCACTTTAAAGTTTCATGCACATAAAAATGTTGGGCATACAAAGGACTTAAAACACAAGGTGTTACAAATACATATAGAACAACTGATTATAACTCAGTGCACGCTTGTACAATCAGTACAAATAAATCAGTGCAAATAAAATATACATGTCCAAATGTTTGTGGACACCCCTTCTATTCAGCTTCAATAAACATCAGAGAAAAACTACACCAATGGGTATTCAAACCCATATACATGTAGTTACATGTAGTTAATCTGTCATTATCGTTTATGCAAGCTCAGTGATGTGCTTCAGTGTACAGTATGTGTATCAGCTTCCTTCCGTTATGTAGTTGTTAGCCTTATATTGGTAGCATTTAGGAATATATAAGAATGGCATTTAAATACATTATAAAACTACTTAATGTTGGTCTCAGGTGACCCTTGCATTTGCATTCTTTTAATAGGTGGCATGGACAGCAAATAAGCCGGTCACTTACTCAACAGTCATTCTCATAGGCAAGATAAACTGTTAGGGAGATACTATTTTAGCCTTGAAAATACTCTAAGACTTAATGCCTAAAGGCAACCAACAATAAGAAAAGTAAAGGGAACTTTCCTTTGAAAACTCTGGCTACAGCACAAGTCTACAGCACGTCTCCCAACAATGAGTCCAGGTCAAACTGTCAGAAGTGTCATTGTACAGCTTTCTGTGTCTTTGTGGGTTTGTAGTCAGTTAGTAGGGGTTGTCAATGTTGGAGGTTTTGCTAAGAGAAAGAACATGTATCTACTACATGAACAATCACTTCTTTGAAAACAAGCCAAAGCCCAATCCGAGCTCACATATGTACTTAAACAGCAGCTATAGGGGGCTTCACTGCTACCTTGATGAAGCAAGAGGAACAGAAAGAGAAGCAGTTCGTGCTGGGACAAAGACGGAAAGAATGAGTAGCCATCCCTTATGTGGTTCCTGTATTACCCTTTTGAAGTATCAGTGTCATTATTTCTAATACTAAATGAAAAGATGAGCACATCCTCCATTAGCAGCTACTTCATGATTTCTATATCCAAGAAGAATTTACTTGTTATTTATTCATTCATTCATTCATTCAAACAATAAATTGTACATGTTATTGATAATGAAATGTCCTTGTTTATGTGCGCATAAGACAAAAGAAAATCACTGCGACAAATGTGGGTCTGTTTACACCTTTACGCCTGTTTTTGGTGATCGGATCATGTTTGGATTTTACTTGTCTGCATGTAAAGTCAGGTGTAAACACACCTAATGTGCATTGTGATCGGATTATGATCGGATCACTCAACCAACATTCAGCTCTTGGCTTCTCTCTCCGTCTTGCTCTATTTCCCTTGCACTATCTCTCTCGTGTGTGTATGTGTGTGTATGTGCTTAGACCGATAGAGCAGTGTTAAAGAGTTTGTTCTCTTGCTGTTTAAAAAGTCTGTTGCATTTTCTGATAAAGCCATTATGGGATGTAAGAACCATCTATTGATCCACTGTGTTGTAGAACCCCCATCATTTCTCTTAACTGTTCTCAGTCTCCCAGAGCAGGACAATTTTGATGAGAAACCAAGTTAAATGATGTACACGTTGGTGTGATTTTTTAGGCAGGACAGTAAAATCATGTCTCAACTGGTCATACTGGGAAATTTTAATGATCAGTGTAAAGAGAATCCAGTCAAAATAGATCCAAATACTATCCAGATACAAAACTCATGTTAATGACAGGTGTAAACCATATGTTGTTAGAACTCATATGGTAAGTGTGTTTTGGCTATTTACTGTGAATATTTCATTTTAGTGGACTGTTATATGTAACATGAGATTGTGTATATACATGTCAATAAACATGAGCTAACATATATAATACATACTGCACATATATTTATCACCTGAACAACACAACTGAGTGTGTGTATTTACCAATGGTGCAGTGCTCTCCGTTCCAACCTTGCTCACACTGGCATTTGCCGTCCCTGCAGGTGCCATGCTTCACACACTGCGGGTTACATAGTCTCTGGTCGCACCCAGCACCCGCCCAGCCCTCTTCACAGTGACAGACACCGCCCACACACACCCCGTGACTTCCGCAATCTGCAGAACACACCTCTGCAGAGAGAGAGAGGAGAGAAAGAGAGAGTGCAAGCGAAAGTCAGAAAACAGTACGGAATAAACACTATCTCAGAAGATATAGAGGATGAGGCCAAGAACAAATAAGTAAGAAAAGGAGGACGACGGGAAAATGGAATCAATAGAGTTGATGGATGATATTCAGAGAGAGGACAAAAGAAAGAAATGAGCCATATTTCAAGAGAGGGCCCAGAAGAGATGAGAAGATGAGTGAAGAGAGCAGAAGATGAGTGACTAATAGAAATGAGTGTGGAGAAGACAAAATGAGCACAGAAAAGAGGTATAAAGAACAAAGAAGAGGAGTGGAAAGAAGATGGGTAAAGAGAAGAGAAGGTGAGTGAAGAGGAGTGTTGAAAAGAGGAGTGAAGAAAAGATGACAGAGAAGTTGTTGATTAAAGAGATGAAAAGAGAAGAAGAGAAAACAAGAGAAAAGAAAAGAGAGAAGTGAAGAGAAGAGAAAACGAGAGGAGAGAAGAGAAGAAAAAAAATGAGAGGAGAGAAGTGAAGACCCACCTGTGGAGCAGTCAGGGCCCATCCAGTTAGGATCACAGCTGCAGAGGCCTGTATCGGCACTGTAGACTCCGTGGCCGTGGCACTGGTCAGGACACTGTGCTCTGGGCAGGTCACACAAAGGCCCCGCCCAACCCAGCTTACAGTGACACTGACCCTGCAAGCATGTCCCATGACCAGAACACATAGGGTCCAGACAATCCACTGAGAGAGAGCGAGAGAGAGAGAGAGAGAGAGAGAGAGAGAGAGAGAGAGAGAGAGCGAGCACGAAAGCATGTAAGTGAGAGAAAGCTGAGGGGAATAGGAAAGGAGACGTTGAAGGGCCAAGCTGATGCAAAGTCTTTAAAACTGAAGGAGAAATGCTGAAGGACATTCAAGTGGACTTCAAAAAGCACTCCAGATGATTCTGCGCTGTGAATCCTGCACATGCACACGCAAAAGTACCATTTTTCACATCTCCTTCTTCCTTCTCTTCTCTTGCAGCCACTCATCTTTCACCTCACTCCTCTAAACTCACCTCTGGGATCTCTCCTTTTCCAGTGAGGAGCGGCAGCTCATATGAGCTGCACAGTAAGTGGGAGAGTCAGTTTCAGGCCAATTCTTTAAAAGCCCGATCAATAACACCAATTTAATCCCCTTCATAATGCTTATGATGTATGTACCCTAGCTGGTAAAGGTATTGATACAGGGCAGATACGGAAATTGAGAATCTCTTAGAAAGAGGGCTTTTGGGCGAGAGTGCAGGAACTGTGAAATACTGTGTGAGAGTGTGTCTTAGTGAGTATGTGTGTGCGTATGTATGCGTGTTACTGAGAAACACAATAGTTACAAATCAAAGCAATTTTACTATCCCACTATCATTTGGGGGTTTAATGTGTGAGTATGACTTAAGTCCTCTTCCAGCTGGATTCATTTTTCTATCAAGGGAAAACACACCAATTCTACGCATAATTAAGCCTTTAGGATGTGAACAAAGTCATTTAGAGTGAGTTGATGTCAAATGGTTCATTGTAGAGAACTTACCAAACCAGATTTCTTTATAATATTGGTAATAGGAACTAGATGGCTAAATCTGTAAATGCCTCTAAAACATCACAGAAAGTTATTACAGAAAATGGTTAATGTACACAGCTTGATGCCTTAGAGGCTCAGTTAGAAGAATGGGGTTTTAAATGGTGGGCAGAATGGTAGCCAAAGATTTTTTTTAAACAGACACCTTTCTCCAACTTTTTAATATAAGATTTAATATACACTCAGAAGATACATGTTGGGACACTGGTGGTTGGGCTGTAAATAAGCTGGATGTGTGATGAATGGGCTTCAAAGCAGATGTTGATGATTGGCAAATAGAAGTGATTGAATTTGGGTGTGCCAATAGTGTGAAGGAAGTAGCTAAATCTGCAGGTTTATCAAAACATACGGTCGAACAGGTCTACCAGCAGTGGCAAAAATGCCAGTCTACAAGAAATTCTCATCATTCTTGAGCAGAAGTCCTCTTGCATGCCGTTTTGCTCCATATGTTTATGGTATGCAGTTCCCTGCAGGGAGTTCTTTCAGAAATTGGTTCTAAGGGACCTGCGTTGACTGTCATCTAAAGGCAATTCTTGCCTGGAAGTGATGCGATATTCATTCACAAGCCGTGAAGTACCACAGCGGTCCCTGTTCATTAGTTTTGTATCTTGGACACAATTCTGCAAAGAATTTCATTATAGACTGGGAGTTCTGCCACTGCAAGTAGACCGGTATGACTGTATGCTTTGATACACCTGCAAATCCAATTCACACTACGGCCTTGGGCACGTTTCCCATTTTCCACACAATAAACTAGACATTCACTGCACTGTACCACCTCTTCTTAATCTATGAATCCCACAGTTATTTATAGCCCAATCATTCCCATGTAACGCCATCTGCAGTTACTGAATTTACTACCACCTTAAATACGCAAGTTTATCATTTCCAGGGAGCTTATAACGGGTGCCATCAGCCATGACATACTTTGTATCTGAAGTTTGCTTCTTCAGTTTAGCTCTATGTAGCTGATTGAGCAATCAGAGCAATTTTAATTCAGCGGAGTATGCAGCATCATTCCATGTTTTGCAGCGCAGTTTGAATGAATAATGCTCATTGCATCTGAGGTCAGTAATAAAAAAAATGTAATCAGTTAAGTAATGGCAAGAATTTGTGTTTAAATCTGGTACTACTTAAATCCAGGCAATTTTGTGTCATTTAGGGAAATGCTTTATCCTGTAAACATCAGCCAGTGATGTGTCTTACAAAACCAATCATCAATCTTGTCTGGTAGAAGGAATCCAGTGTGAATAGTGCTTTACAGGCTGACGCTTTTGGCTCTCACCTTCCTCGCAGCTGTCACCACGGTAACCGGCTGCACAGGTGCATGTGCCCTGGCTGCAGGTGCCGCGGCCGCCGCACTCTGGGTCGATGCATTGGCCCACTGGCACGTCGCACTCCAGCCCCTTCCATCCACTGTAGCACACACACACTCCTTTACTGTACTGCCCATTGCCACTGCACAACACCGGACACGCGGCTGCAAAAAGAGAGCCAGGAAAGAGTAGAGAGAAGCGGAGAGACCCGAGGAATCAGGACAGAGAGAACAAACAGCTTCATTCAGAAGAGTTGAGGTAAGAAACGAAAACGAAAGGAGAAATCAGAGATTTGAAAAGTTACTGTGTGTTCATGACCCTTCTGAGCTGAGCTGAACTGGTAACAGGTCAGTGTTGATAAGGAAATGGTACAAAAGCACTGGGGAAGATCAATAACAAGCCCTGAATCTCCTACAATAAACAGAATTGTGTGCGCACACACACACACAGCGAGGCATAAACACCTCGTCACATAACCACTTTCAAACTCCCACGGATGTGGCGCAAAAGAAATATGACTCATATATAATTAATCCAAGGAGCTACAGTAAAATCACCAGCAGCAAGTTCTGATAGATACAGGATATGGCATTAAGCAAGCTTCATCCTGCAGCTAGCTGGCAGGCTCCTCTCTCCTTCTCCTTCTCTTTTTTCTTTCTCTTCCACTCTCTCTCTCTCTCTGAACAGTTCTACCTCTGGGACCAAAGCATTGCTCAGTAAGATTTCTGTAACACAGCACAGTGAATGCAACATAACTAAGCATTGACTTAAACACGCTGTGGCGAGTTTTATCAATAGGTTTCCAGCTGACCACCAACATCAAAAGACGTTGTTATCTGGTTGAATGCAAGTTGTGACGTCGGGTGACCTGAACGTCAATTTTATGCAGAATGGTGTCAACAGCCAATGTTGATATTTTGCTGGTTTTAAGTTGTGATGTTAATTAACCAAAATTTAACACCTTTAAAACACTACATTCCAATGGCATTGTGGTGTAAAATACAGTACCAACATTCAGTTGTGAGGTACAGGGAACAAAACCCAACGTCTGCTTAAAAATTGAAATTCTATACTACAGACTGTGTCTACATCTACATATCAGTGTCTGGTTTTAAGTAACCACATTTTGACGGTTCAACATTTGCCTAACATTTGTGCTTGATGTCAAATCAATCTTGTTTTTTGATGGATGTGTGACTTTCCAACCAAAACTCATCATCATCTGTACTGACTCGTTAAACTGATGTTTACTGTAAATTAAAATCAACGGCTTTCTGACATCAAACTGATGTCAGATGACTGCTGGGTTTAAGAGCAAATGGACTGGTTTATGTTTAGAGCAGCACCACTTTGCAACCACTCAAAAAAAAAACAAAGCACGGGTAAGTAACATAGCAAAAATATCCAAACGTTTGCTGCACTACATCCAATTACAGTAAGTATGCACTTGTTATGCTTGTTGCAATGAAACATGCAGTTCCAAACACAAAATGCTCAAAAGGCATATCATAATCACAATAAATTATTGCCATACTGCCTACTATATCACATCATACGGACATCCAATATGCTGTTACTAACATACCACTCCAATACTGCACTATTACAGGCATTAAAGCACAGCCAACAGGTGGATTGAAGGCCACAGCAGAAACCAATAAAAAAAGCCCTTTACAAAAAGCCACTACAGTGAATGGTACCTTTGGAGCAATCCATGCCGTGGAAACCAGGGAAGCAGTGACATACTCCTGACGTACACTCTCCGTTGCCATGGCAATTCTGGGGGCACTCTTGCACAGAATCTGTAAAGTGAGAGAACAGAAGGACTGAACACGCTAAAGACACACGCTGACTTATGTAGACGAGAAGAGAAGAGGCAAGTTTTCAATTTTCTGTTTGTTCTTCAAATGAGAGGAATTGCATTACTGAATATATTAACCATATATTAACAGATATATTAAGCTTTGAAATAAGTCTTAAACATTAACAAATATACCATATACCATTTACCAGTGTTAAAAAGCTCTGAAATTTGATTAACATTTTCATTTTCGTCTGCCAATATTAATGTTTAAGTATAAATATGCTACGATAAATTAAACAAATGACATGCAACAGATTTGTCAGATTTTATGAGCACTTTGCTGTTTTTGCAATTTGCCTTGCCTGATAAGTAACGATAAAAATCAGTCTGAGTGTGTGGAGCCTCGATTGTGTCTGCTTATTCAGAAACATTGGCTAATTAAGACATCTTCTTAATAACACTAAATGGCAGCCAAATTCTAATACGAAACCAATACCATGATTTTAATTACAGGTATTTATCTACAAATGATCCCTTTTAACAGTCAATTAACAATAAATAAACACATTATAGCAGTGGGCACTTGGCAAGTGTCCCTCGTTTTTATAGTTCTGGCCTTCAGCTGAAAGGCTACACTGAGTCTATTTGATGAAAAACAAAACAGGGAAGTGGAGAGCAGCTCAATGATTTCTTTCCTTCTGCTTGTTTACACTTAAGTGCCTGCACTCCATGTGACTTCAGCAAAGCACCACACAAGACACAGGTTTCCATCAGCTCAAGTCAATTACGTACTATTTCTTCACGCTATTCCTTCACAAGTCTCAGACGCTCTAAAGCACTTATCTACCCTTCCGTCTGTATTACAGTTTTTACAGAACTCATTTTTTTGACAACTGTACTGTACTTTTCTCCATCTTTCTGACAAGTTAAAATAAGTGCTGACGTTTTATCTTCCTGTTGTGGAACGATCCATACCGGAAATTGCCAAGGCTTAAAAGCAACTTCTACAGACACCCTTTCCCCAAATGGAAATAGTCATGACTGTAGAAATAGCAGGAACTGTACTTCTGTGTCACACAACTTTGTTAAATATATTTGTTCAAAAAGAAATGCAGAAATCACATAGTCACACTGTTTCATTTTCATTGGTCTTGCAGGGATGTGCTAACACTAATGCTGAAAATGAAATGCAAGATGTTCTGCATCACTCACGCCATGCACAGACAGTATGTGTGAAACAGGCCTGAGAGTGGGATGGGGATGTAATGAAAGGGCATGGCAATGCGCACCCAGAGCCACTGTGCTGAAGGAGACGGCCTCTTTTTCCTTGCCGTCATTGTAGAAGGCCAGGTGCCATGTGCCAGGGTCCAGATATTGCACAAAGATGGCCTCGTTTTGCACCACTGTCTGGATACTGCGCCGCTCTCGTGGAGACTCCACCACACTCCACTTCTCCTTCCCATCCAAACGTTCCATATAGTCATACTGTAGAGAGAGCAAAACAAAAAGAGTATGTTTAAAAAGGTTATTAGATTTAGATTTTAAAGCCACTACTGCTGTATTCTGTTTTCTGTACTTAGCAAGTAACTCTTCTTATCATTGTAGCAAACCTAGCATAAGCCAGAATTGCTAAAAGCATTTATTTCTTCAGACATTCTTGATACCCGACATGAGCTTTTTCACCCTTTAGAACAGGAGAAGTTAGGAGAAGTAGGACTTCATTTGTCAGGATTTGATTGGATGGTGCAAAGCAGGTGTTTCAAAACAGACATGGATCCAAACCATGCAAGATTACTCGCCTCCTGCTGCACAAGATCGGAGGAGGAGGAGGATGAGGAGGAGGATGGGACCAAATCATTTGAGTCGGTGCATGCAGCTGTGAAGGGAGGTAACGCCTCTGTGTTTTTAACACTCTGGTGTTTTGCTCGCTGATGGGAAGGAGAGGGAAAACTTGCTGTGATGATGCTGGTTATCAAAATTTTCATTCAGAGACAGGTAAAAGTCACTGAACATCACCTGAAGATCTCAGAAAAACAGAAAATTTGAATTTCGAATGTCAAGGTCATGCTTAAAATGACCAAGGACATGAACTAAGAAGTTCCATTGTGAGTTCAGGTTGACTTCAAAAGAGAAAACAATGCAGCTCTACTGTACTGTATGTATTTACTAAAATAAGACTGGTGACAGTCCCAAGTCCAGTGTTTGTTAAAGGGTCCTTTCAAGAGTTCAAAGGTGTTTTAGGCATTAGTTAGCCAGGATTATGTTAACATCTGGAGAAGGTATTCAGGGGGACTGCTACTCTACCATCTTATGAAAATTGAGGATGGATCTGATGTTTGATCTGAGAGCAGAGAGCAGAACAGGATGCTAAGCTCAGGATGTTGCAGCAGGTTACAGAGCACAAGAGGACCTTTAGAGAGGTGAGGACAGTGTGCTGTGGTGTGTGTACTGTAGCGTACCTGGGCATGTGAGGGTGGCAGGCCTTTGCGCATGTAAACTCCAAACAAGGCGTCCTTGCCCAGGGAGATGTTGAACTTGAGGAAGTGCGGCTGACGTAGGTGCAGCAGTGACCTCCAAAATACGCCCGGCGGAACCTCCTGACTCACCCTCCGGCCCACCTCCAGCTCACCACTGTTTATACTGCTGTTCCTCAACAACCACGGCCCTGAGAGAAAGAGAAAGAGAAAGAGAGGGGGGCAGAGAAAAAGAGAGGGAGACCAGAAAGATGAGAATCAACAATCAACAGTATACAGACAAAGGGGAGAAAGAAGATAAAGAAAAGCCTTATTGTCAAGAGAGCGAGACAGAGAGAGCGAGACAGATAATTTTCTGCTCCATAGGAAAATATTTGCAGAGAGCCTAAAAAGGAAGATCAACACTTTTTATCCCACGGAGACTGTGCTCTGTACTAATGAGTGTGCAGAGTGGGCTGCCAAGCCATCAACCCAAAGTCTAACTCTGCTTTCTCCCATGAGAGTATACTGCAGCCTCACAGAGCTGCCCCCGTACACACACACTCACGCTCCTCAAGTTCCACTGAGGAAGAAACTGAGAAATAAGAAGGAGACAGTGTGCGAGTGAACAGACAGAAAGAAAAGAAAACAAGATGCTGTTGCTCCTACAAAACGGTCTATACACCTGTTAGGCTCTATTCATTTAGAGAGAGAAGATGCTGCCAGTGTAGATACATTAGCTGTTGATGAGGGTCAGTGGCAGACCGCCGACAGGAGTCTGTGCTTGTGCCCATCACAGTTGGCTGTAGTTGGTCCTTGTCAGCACCGTTTTGGCCGACGGAGCATTTGAATCAGCGTCGGTGGCGAGAATTGCGAATCAGCGTACGAGGACAGAAACCAAAGTGAGCAAAGCAGCAAATAGCAGTTTTGAGAATGCACACACACACACACACACACACACACTAACACACACAGAAAAGACTTCTTTGTTCTCAGTGGTTCTTAGTTTGGTACACATTAAAAAATTCTAAATGCACAAGGCCAGATTTCTTTTCATTCATTTTCTATGTTTATTCTCATTTCAGACACCAATCAGCTTGAGCTAAACTTAGTATGGCAGGTTGCCAACGGCTTACAGCTTAAGGCAGGACGCACCTGTATCCACGTTTACTCAGTATACTGTTCTTTGCATTAAAAAACTAAGAAAAAAAATCAATAATGGCCTGTCTTTGTTCCGCAGGTATAAATGATGCATTCAGCTTTAATCTTCAGTGCGAACACATTAATTCAGTGCAGTAATATTAAGACATGCTTTGTTTAGACTAACTTGGTTCCATGTTGTCACCTATATTTTCTCTAAGCACAAACTAACTACACCACTGACAACAATTTTTTGTTCAGAACGTGCTTCAGAACAAGTTTGGTGGATAGAGAATGAGATGTTAAGCAGAGAGCGGGGTAAAGCCCTGTTTTTGTAATTTGTTGAGATGTCTCACAGACTTTGTTGGCTGACGACCTCTCCCAACCAAAGATCTTATGGGACTTCTAAGGTCTGCCCCACCTTTGTAATTGCGAGTTTGCCAGCAGAAGCTAGTGGGATTACTTTAAATCAGACGGATATGAAAACAGCCCAGGTGTTTGTGTGTTAGCCTACTGTTGCTAGCAACACAATGCTCTATGTTCTGCACTTTTTGGTTGCATAACAGTGGCATGGCATCATAACCCATTCATTTTCATGCCACGGTATACCTAAAATCATTATACCACTGCAACTCTAATGAAGATGTTAAGAAACTGAACTGGGGTCAGTTGGCTGCTCTGTATGTGATCACCCTTACTGTCTGCATACAGCTTCAGTGATGTGTTGCAGGGACATAAGCAGTCAATGCAGACCATGGGGATTATTTCTCACATGAGTCTGGCACATTCAGTCTCACTGCTAACATGAGCACTTTGGAAACAGGTGTGCGTGTGTCAAATCTTGTCAAATTTGGTTACACATTACGTTCATCAATAAGTGTACATAAATACTGAACATGTATACTGTGTATTCACCGTTCGACTGCATGCAAACCATGGTCGTGATGTTAACCATTTTTGCAATTCAAATGTTTGACTGTAAATGAATAGTATTTAAATCTCATTCCCACTAAGAAGCTATAACATCAAATAAAGCTTAGGGTACTGTGTCATTTCATGGAAGCCCTTTACTTTGTCAGTTAACTGCGGAGACAGCCTATTTGATATCAATACTTAATGAACATTCACTTTTACATAGCCTTTTCCTTTTTTACCCAGCCTCTCAGGATAACAGCGCCTTGCTGTCACTTTCACACAGTATGTTTAGCTTAAACACAGGCCTCTGAAGCTCCAAGCAATATATTGTTTACACGGTATGTTACAGTTTTACTTCAGCTCCTGCTACAGGGAGTTGTTCCCTGTTGTGCAAGCACATTAAGTATGTGTGTGTGTGTGTGTGTGTTTGGGTCGTCAGCTGTAGGCTGTGCGATACAGACTAAAGTTGAGCTGACCTAAACACCTAAGATCATCAAACAGCCTTAGTCTGTGTGGCGTCTTCCTCGTCAGCTTTGTGTGTCTTGTGACTGTTTTATTTCTATGTGTTTCAGTTCCTTTCAGACACAGGTGTGCATGCTACACCCAGTAAAACCATCTACTTTTCTCCAGTGGTTCTGGGAAAAAAACCATTTAGGGTCTTGGGTCATTTATTTTTGTAGCCCCAACGTACTGGGTGTTTAAGTTGTGCCTATCCGCACAAGCTGCAGACCAAATTAAACCAGGCCAACTTGAATGACTTAAGGCAAAAGTTTGTATAAACCATTTGAGAAAACTCTCTCGAAACTAATTAGATTTTACGTAGCACACTCGCGCCCACACACACACACACACAACCAAAACACTCACACATACTCTCCATCACATGCAAATACACTGCGGGTTGTGAGGCTGGCGTGTGTTACAGCACATGACGGCTCTCCTCGTGTTAACTGTCAGTCCCCATGCTGTTCTCTGTGTCTGATGTACACTGATAGGCAAAGGCTCACTATTTCTCTGCCTCCAAAAAAACTCCCACTGCATTCAAACTAGAGAGAGCGAGAGAGAGAGAGAGAGAGAGCGAGAGAGAAAGAGAGTGAGTGAGAGTGAGGAAGATACAGATTTAGAGAGAGAAAGAGAGAGAGACAGGGTTAGCGCAAGAGAAACAGCAGGGGTTCTATCCCTACACTGATCAGCTCTTGTCTGAGCTGTAGAACACACACGCAAGCACACACACACACAGACTTGCCCAGGCGCGCACACACACACACACACACACACACACTGACAGATTTGAGTGGCAGGCCTGTTAAAAGCTGCACTGCCTCCTAACCAGCAGGAGTCTGCTCCAGCCCCCCTCATTAACACAACACATGGACAGAGAGATATGCAGAGAGAGAGAGAGAGATGGTGGAAAGAAAAGAGAGAGAGAAATGGTGAGAGAGAGAGGCTACCTAAGTAAAGCAGGACTTTTGCTCTGTGCTGACTTTAGCTGTGGGTTCACTCTCCTGACATGAGCTTAGCCGAGCAGAACCTCTCCCATCACAGCCAATAAAACCAGGTCCTGTCCCTTCTCCTCCTCACTCTTCCCTTTCCTTCTCTCCTCCTCTCATGTAGAGAGAGCCAGGCTGGGTTTAAACTCACAACGCAGTTCTACTCAAACCAAAACGCACGTCATATGGGGGTCTTATACACAACAGAAGCACAATAGCAGCTAACATAGAAGAGAGATTCAAGCCATACTAGCCTTCTGAGACACGGCAGTAAAGGCCAGAAGCAGAGAAGTGGAATCAGCTGAATCCTTATCTTGATGGGTTATTTATACAGTGCTGCTTAGTTTTTGGGTAGCCCAACTGATGGGGTAGGGTTATAGTAACTACCTGGCCAATGGGTTCATTTTTAAACAATAACAGCATGCGATAAAGAGATTTGAATTACATTTTGGTTGTTGGTTTATCCAGAGCCACTTGTTTTTAACTCATGTTACACAGGTAGATCAATGTAGCGTTAGGAGTCTCCTATTGGAGTAGTTCTTATTGGTGGGCTCGTCTAATAGGGAAATAAACCCTATTCTATTATGGGGAGGGCAATGCTGTTGTTGCCGTGGTTGTGTTGGATCCAGAGTCTTCTGGCTTTTTTATATCTTATTTAAAATAATGGTGGGTCAAACATGGACTGTGTGTCGGCGCTGTTGGACAGTTGTAAGGTAAGTGTGTGGAAATGCTTACCCACCACATGAGGGCCATACAACACTAGGTGGGGCACACTGTAACTTGCCCAACTGTCTGTTCAATTAATAAAAAGAAGCCCAGTCTTCTGAATTTCAGAGGTTTTGTTGCTTTTACCCTGCTGTTCTGGACGTGTATTGAACAGTGAGGTCCAAACTGCAGTGTGAACTGAAGTGTGTCTTGATTCTACAGAGAGCTCTAACTATATACTACACAGTTTGGTCTGGCCCAGTTTACGACCTGTGCTTTGAGCATAAGTGTGTGCATAGCAGAAGCCCATTTCCCCTATCCACTCGCTTCACTGGCAGAATACATTCAGAGCACTACGGCAGATTTGTAACTCCAGAGCAAAACTAAACACTCCAAACATGTCCTGGCAACACATTTTTGTATCTAAAGATCACATTTTCTATCTAAAGATAAAATGATGATGTTTGTCAGCAGTGTGTAGAGGCCCTCCAGCTCCACAGTCTCCACAGCAAGCTCTCCATCAAAACCCTTTCATGAGACTGCAGGAGAAAACACTTCACAGAGAGAGAGAGAGAGAGAGAGAGAGAGAGTTAGTTCCCACACTCCAAAACCATTTCACACTCCATCTTCCTGCCCACGTTCCGCCTACATTCCTCCAACTCTACACAGGAGAGCTCCGTTCCACTTCTCGACAATTATGACGCGCACGCACACACCATGACCGGTCCATAGTCAGTCCATGTGTTTTGGGCTCATTCACACTCTCAGTATGTCTTTCTTCGTGGGTGTATTCAGAGATTAGTCTGAGCAGAGGAAGAGAGCCTCTGTGGTGTCGGTGTGTGTGTGTGTATGTGTGTGTGAGAGATTGTGTGTGTATGCAAAATGGTCAGTGTCAATCCTTGCTTATGAGGAGTGGGAGCTGCTGTCCACTGAACATGATGACACTAAAGATTAGTGGTGGGCGGCGTGACAGTACGGTCTCATCATCGTGTGAAATTACATTACAAGACATTTGTTCTCAGCGAAGCAGGAGTACTGTCAGCACGGTCTACGACACTGACCACGGCACAAAGCTTTCTAAAAAAACACATTTACAATAAGCAGGGGTGTTACACTGTCAAATTAAAAGTGCACAGCAACCCACTTGTCTTGCCTTTGTATTATCCGTTTGACTGCAAACCACCTTTTGGACCTGGCTTGAAAAGCACTCATTTACTCAGCCAGTCAAATTCAGCAGGCTACAGATTCTCCACAGAGGGTGGCTATAAGTTTTAGTGCGACCACTGTTCACCTATTGCTTTTCAGTTATTTAAATAGGTGCATTAATCAATCTCTGAATGTATTGAATGTTAGGACGTGCTTCTGTTCTATAGGTGCCCTGAGTCATTCTCATAACCATACACAATATAGTGGCATGTCAAGGCATGGTAACGCCTTGACATAATTTCTGTGGATAGACCTCAAAGGAGCAGTGCATGCAAGACGGCCCAGAAATCTCATAAACCTAGAAGCCTTTTGCAAGGAAGAATGTGTATAAATCCCTCAAACATGAATGAAGGACTCGTAGCTAATTATAGCTCTTAGCTTTGATACTAGAAAGTGGGAGTTACTTATAATTGCCAACATGGCCATGTCAGATCTTTCTAGCAAGTTCAGCCCAAGAACTGTGTAAAGAAGTCTCCAACAATCCTAAAATGTCATCACAGGACCTACCAGCAGCTCTCACTGCAGATAATGTCAAAATAAATGAGATCTTTTTAATCTCCTCCCAGAGTCAAATGCATCTACAACCTTCTTTCAGAAGGTCTCTCTCCTTCAGAAGGAGAGCTGTTTGGATCTGGCCATGGTTTAAATAGGACAGTTAGATGGTTTAATAAGACCGGCTCCTCCAAAATCCTGTCTAATGATGTTCTTATCATCTGCAGCTGACAGCTGCACCCGATTCAAATTTAAGACATTTTAAGTAGTAAGAAATGTGGGGGCGTCCTAACTGTTTTATTGCATCACTGTTATCACTGTTTTATTAATCAATGCTACTATTTTTACATATTTCATTTGTATGTATTTAGTTATCTTACCACCACCTCTCAATTTTTTTCCAATGAAGATCAAATGTCTGTATGTTTAAATATGTTTTTATAAGGTTTTCATGGGGTGTCCTACTTCTTTCACATGATTGTATGTGCATGTTCAAGGCAGTATGGGTGGTGTAGGAGGGGAGCTAAATGCATGCAGAGATTCGTATGTGAGCAGCAGGAGTTTGAATTGAATGTGTAGTTGGACGGGCAGCCAGTGTCACTGAAACAGAATTAGGGTGAAGTGGGCAGATCTTTTTAGAAATGTGAATTTTGGACGTATTCAAGTGAGCAGATGGTTTTGTTTGGTATACCAAAGAAAATGGGCAGTAATCTAGACAGGACGGTGCAAAAGCTTGGACCAGTGTTTCGGCGCATCATGTGTGGCATGGATGGGCTCAAGATAAGCAATATTATAAAGGTGAAAATGCCAAAGTGGTGTTAACTAGAGACCTTACTTGGAGTGAAGTGTTATATAATATGATATGCCAACCAAGATTTCTTTCATTTACATGAGTATGTTATATATATATATATATATATATATATATATATATATATATATATATATATATATATATATACATATACACACACACACAATCCACCAGAGCAGCACGAATGAAATGAAGAACGGTTCAGAATCTGAGAGGGGAAATTCTGCAAAGGAACATGAGGCTTAACTGCTTTATTTGTCTATCAAAAGTCAAAAAGAGAAAGAACAAACCAAAAGTCACTTATCATTGTGAAGCAGCAGACAGGCACGTCCCACTCCTGCTGTCTCCAGCTTCAAAAGCTTATTCGCTGCAAAGCCTCAGATTATTCACGTTAAATCTTACACATACAAACACTCACATTTGCACGCACATACACACATTCCACTTCCTTCTACCCTAAAATTTAAGTCACATGACTTTTTTTTGTTGTTGTGGGCGCCATGTTCATGACCTAGTTTAACAACAGGCGATGGCAAACAGTCACCTAAGATGAAAGACATAAACAAAAAAATAAAATGACATGACGAGTGGATGGTGCTGCTTTCATCTCCACCGTATTGTTGCGCCCAACAGCACAACATACTGCTGCCTAGTTTTATACATTATATATACACAGTCAGGAAGGGGATAGCAGCTCAGAAACCTGTGAGCTTACCCATAAACAGAAGCTGCCATGATTTCTTAAAATGCATTGACATCAATAACTGTTACAGTTCTATCATCATTATTATTTTTAAAGAAATTTTGCTTTTCAGATTTCTAAAATGCATCAATTCAATTTAATCCACTACGTCATTGAACTCCAATTGAAGTGCTAGCAGAAGTTGGCATTATCATCATGGTGTTAATACACTGCAATGCAATGTGCTTCTCTATGGTATTTTAATTAAGCATGAAAACATTTATTAAATTTGTGTGCTACTGGCCTGAGCACCTGCATAGCTCTTGTGCGTCCTTGATATTATCCATAATGTATTATCTGGTGACTGAGATCTGGCTACCATAGGCTGTCAGTATGGCAGGCAGCTCTCACATGAAATTCATGGATAAGATGTACCATGTCTTACTTCTGCCTGTCTCTAGACAGTGTAGTACTTAACAGTCATTGAACAATCACTGCTTCATGTGGCCAACCAACCTACCAAGCAATCTACGTTGACAGTATTCAGGCAGTAAATGATTGGTAACAACAGGCCCAAAGTGTGGCAAGAAAACATTTCCCTCACCATTCCACCACCTCCACCAGCCTGGGCTGTTGATAAAAAGCAGGTTGGGTCTCATTAGATTTATTAGACCAGTCTCCAGATTCCCAGTCTTCAACTGTCCAGTGTTGTGTATTGTGTATTTTTCTGCTCACCCCAATTGCACAGAGTGGTTAACAGAGTTACTGGTGCCATTTGCTGTTGAGCTCCCTCTTTAACAAGGCATTTCTGTCCAGAAAACTGCTGCTAACTAGATATTTTTTTTATTATTACACCAAACAAGGGAGCAAATGCATAAATGTAGCTGTTGGTCCTACCATCGCTGCAAGCCTTTTCAGAGCAGTAGCAAATCTGAACAGGTCAGAAATCTGGGAAACTGCCACCAATGCTGAGTCACCCACATCGCTACATTAATTTCCAGCAGCTGGCACTTTGGATACTGAGATGTGTTGGCACGTGTGCTGTTCTTACCTCTGCCTCCGGAGGGCACTGCTGCCACATCACCAGTGCCAGGGATGCCCGTGCTGAGGCCGGTACTGACAAGATGCCCATCTGTAGGCTTCAGACGCCAATTCAGCCCAAGCAGATTGAGAGCTGGAGGTTGGGGGAAAAAGAGAGAAAGAGAGAGAAAGAGAGAGAAAAACAGAGAGAGAGAGAGAGAGAGAGAGAGAGAGAGAGAGAGAGACATTTACTAAAACAGAACATGACAGTGTATCACACCTCCATACAATAGCATATATGCATGCCTAACCCAACCTGACAGCAAACAACTCACTACATCCACACTGCTACTTTAGCCACCATCAGGACATTTAAATACACTCATTATGCACACTACAAGTTGTGGGAGACACAGCTCCAAGCAGGCTCCGTGCCCAGAGAGGTTTAGTTAAACTAGACTTCATTTGTGCAGCTCCTGGGAGAACCCAGCTTCAGTCTAGACACCAAAGCATCAGCCTCTCCCTGATGACTCACTGTGAGAGTGGGTGCTAGGCTGATGTCAAGTGCCACATGACGGGATGTCACAAAAAAAAGGTGGTTATCTCAACGTACCGAGGCAAAGCAACGTGAAGGAGGGACGAGGAAATTGCTTCCAAAAAGATGAAATTAGTTGTTAAGTTGCCGACAGCTGCATTTTTCACTGTTTTTTTTTTTTTTTTTTGGGGTGGGGGGCCTTATTTATTTATTTATTTATTGGTTTTGCCGAGGCGGTGAGGGACCTGGCACGCTTCCCACAGTTTGATGTGAACCCTGCAGGAATCTCTCCAGTTTCAGCACAGAGTGTACATTTGGATCAAACATTCTGGTGGAAGGCTGGTAACTGAATGATCTCAAAGCTCATGACAGACTGGTTTATGTTTAAAAGCATGATGGCATCATAAAAATGCACTTTTGGAAAATGATTTAAAAGCAAGCAACAACAGAATAAAAAGGTGACGAATACGAACATGTGTGATCCTTGCTTGATCCGGAGGAAAATGCCTCGGTCGACACGTCTTCCTCACAGCATAATGTAGCTTTCAAGGAGCCTAATTTAGCTGATATCGATAATTTTTGCATGGTGCAATCTGCATGCCTAAATTATCGCACATGTGGGCAATAAGATTTATAAGACATTTTATTATATTGTTTATTGTGATAAACGATAAGCTTTTCTGAGTGGTTATCAATGGGGTGTCAATGATATATACTGTGTAGCGTGAAAAAATGCCTACGAATATCGTGATACAATGCTTCTGCCTTATAGTCCAACTACAGTGCAAATTACCCTGCAGCAATCGGGGGTTCCCAACGCACCAGTGTTGGCTGGCTGCCAACTCACTCGCCCAAGTGGAACAGATAGTTTCAACAACTATGAAACATTGGAAAACCTTTTATATATATATATACAGTTCTGATGGTTATTAGAGCTCCTTGAAGAGAACTTTTTCTTTGTGTTTCTCATATCGCAGCAGAGCCTCAGCAGTCTAAAGTGCATGAATGGCTCTTCACCACACCAAAATCCCCATACTGGACTGATGTTGCTAAGTTTAAGTGAGCTCCTGAGCTGCCAAAACTGCGCTTAAAGGATAAAGATCAGTGAGAAACCTCAGCTAACAGCATTCCATGTAAGCTAGATGACATGGAGCAATACTAGTACTGTACTAGAGTCAAGGCAGGTAAATGTAAGATTATGTATGTGTTTTTTTTAGAGAATATTTAATGTGTGTACTACAATGGGTCTTGGTTATTGATTCTAGTGTTCTTCCAGGGTGCTTCCAAGCTACCAAACAATGATTATGCTGAAGATCCCATGGATGGTACATGCTGAGTGGTACCCAGCAAAGGTAGCTACCCATAAAAAAGGGAAATGCAAACTAGGGGAAGAGGACGTTTGCTTCACACATGGTTCCGGTGCACCAACCATGTCTGTAAACCATGTTCTCTACAGCATGTAACATGTATGAGTGATGCTTTAAGGTGTACCAGCCTACTGTTGATGTAAGTGTTAGGATAGCAGAACGTGAGGCTCTGGCAATGCGGTGGCGGTGAGATATGTAGATATAAACATAAATGACTCTGTTCTGACTTTCCTCAAAGACTGTAGAGAAGTCTTCTGTGTACATGCTGGACTATGTGTCTTGTGTGATTGTGTGTCTGTTGCTTAGTTGCCTCGGACTGTGGATAGATTAAATAGGTGATGTGGTTTTACAGTTTGACGTGATACAGTAAGAGCCTAGCTTCTTCCCATGCTTACTATTATACCAGAAATGACTAAATGCTTTGAGTTTTATTGTTTTCTTCACTCATTCCTTAGTTATGTTTATGTATTTTTTTAAAGCAACTGCTGAGCCAGATTGTCGACTTGAGTTCAGCAAAGACAATAAATCATTATCATGTTTAAGCTGGCTGTGGGAGTGTGAACGCTGGGGAACCAGAAGGACATGGATATCTCTTTTTATGTTGCAGCCCGATCTAGACCTCAAGGCGTAGTTTAAGCTATATGCTTAGTTGACTGGCTTGGTCACATGACTTGGACTGTGGATGGGTTTAATAAGTGATGTGGTCTTACAGTTTGAAATGATACAGGAAGAGCTCATTATGGGGAACCTAGCTTCTTCCCATTTCTGGTTTACCATTATACCAGAAATGACTAAATGCTAAAGGGAGTTCTGGAATGGGGGTGAACGGGACCAAATTACAAAAAAATGTTGATAAAATACTTTCCTTAATTTAGGAAAGATAAATGCATTACATTCAATTCACAAAATTCAATTCATACAAAAAAATCACAAGTCTTATAAGCAAATCCAAGTTTTTCTACATTAAAAAGTTTGGGCAGAACCATGCTAGGATTCTGACTGACTGGCTGTTCATATGTCTATATGTATGTAAGGCAATGTTATGAAGTCCAACACTCTTAAAAATATAGGTGCTAGAAATATAGTGTCTGCCATAGAGTGATGCCATAGAAGAATATGAAGAAAATGTGAATGTGTGTGAAGAGCCTTTTTTACATGTCTATGGTGTCACTCAATCTTTTATAGCACCTTAATTTGTAAGAGTGGTTAATCTGGAGTTAAAAAATAACAGCTTAAAAAACAGGCCTTTTTCCAAGGACCTCTCAGAATTTAGATTTTGATGCATTTTGGTCCTAATGGTTAATTAGGGTGTAGAATGTAGATGGATGTAGAATGACTTGCTACAAAAAATAAAAAACAGTCTACGACACACACACACATCCACCCACATGTATACACACACACACACATCCAGTTCCACCCCTGAGAGAAGATGCCGATGTCTGCAGTCTCAGTGATAATGACTCACCTCCTCAGTCCTCCATCACCCCTAAATCTCATCCCCACAAAATCAATGCCATCCTACAACCCTCAACCCCCCCACCCCCACCCCACACACAGACACACACACACACACAAGCTCCCTCTTGCTCCAGAATGAATGTAGCGGGATGAAGGCCCTCTTATCATTCCCGTGTGAAGTGTGTGCTCTGGCCAAAAAGAAAGCGCTGACTCCTCCAGCCTATCTGCTGCTCCACTGTCAGCTACTCTATTGTCACAGACACACACATATGTATACATGCAAGCACACACACACACACACACACTTTCAGTTTTCCTAATCAAAACATCTTATCTTCTAGTCTTCTAATCAGCCTTATCTTACACTCTATCACTCCCTGCTCTTTCTCTTCCCTTCACCTTCACTTCTCCTCCCTCTCTTTCATTCTACTGCTCTCACTCTTCTGCTCTTCTAATCCACAATCCTGACCTCTGTCAGGAACAGCAGAGAGAAGAAAGATAGGCAGCATTGCCGCAGCAGGCTATCACCTATACACGGAAGCACAGATGGCAACCAGTGAGGAATCCTCTGGTTGGGAAAAAACAAAACAAAACAAAACACAGTAGCTGGAATCCCCCACTGAGTTTTTCCTTACGCCAAATGTAATCAAGACACGTTTGGTTTTTAATGTTCACTTCTTCCATTTGACAAGACTACTGCGGTAAAAAAGAGTAGGGAAATGTATGTCCATTGGTTAGAACTAGGCAAAAAGATGCCCAAGTCTTCACATACGGCCATCAAACAGCTTATTGTTGACTATAAAAAAAACAATGATATATAAGTTTTTACACTGTATATGGTTCTTTTAAGAAACCGTTGTATGTAGGGCTCAGATACCTCATTTTCAATGCTATTTAAAACAATTTTTGCTTTGATTGTAGAGAACAAAAAGTCTTACAGGGTCAAAAACCACAAAAAAACTTTTTTTCAACCTTTTGACATAACTGGACCAATAGAAATGCTCCAAAATGACTTGGAATTAAACCTTTTTACATTGACTTGCTGCTTTTTCCCCCTGTAAAGTTGCCATTGTGGAGATACAAGGTTTTTTGCCAGCAACGACATGCAAGTCTGTTTGAGATTACTCAACCAGCTGGAGCCGTTTGAGGCAAGTGTGTAATGGTTTAGTGCAGTTTGTACAATGCTAACAGAGTATAAGCTTTTTTTAATTATGTGCCAACCCTACAAAACAGGGTTCTTAAAGGTTCATTAGAAGGCAATAGTTTAACACAGAACCATGACAACTTAAAGACCCATTTAAGCGCTTACGTGGTTCTCTGGTCTGGTTAATCAGTTCCTTTCTGTAAAGTAAAATCTCTTGTATGGCTTGGAACCCTGTCTGAATTAAAATGTCTATGTAAGACATGTAATGTTATGAAATAACAGAAATTTGGAACAGTAGGAACATGCCTGAAGCCCCTCCTCCTTCTATATAATCTAATGTCTTATAAATACCATCTGTACCTTATTCATGTGTCTATGACAAAGTTTTCGCAACCCTCCAACCCTCCACCAGCCCATCTTCTCTCTTTTCAACTCTCTTGCCATCTCTCATTCATTCTCCCTCTCCTCTTATTCAAGGGCCCTTTTTTCTCCCCTCTCTTCAGTCTCCTCCCAATCACCATATGCTGATGGCATTGTCTGAACTAGCAAAATCATGGCTAGACTCTATAATCATGACAGAATACATGACATGTTAAGTGTCTTATGTCTGTAAGTTAATAAACTGTCAAACAGTGTCAAGTTCTAAGGGTTAAAAGGTTCTGTAGGACACCACAAGGGTTTAGCTATTCTTAAGAGGCAAAGGACCCTCAAACAGTACTCTACAGAACCAGATGTGCTTAGACTGTGAAACAGCCTTGCAGCCCCAGTGTAAAACAAAACAAAACAAGCAAAACAAGAGAACCAAACACAACTCATCTAACCGGCTACATTCAGAGAAAGGTTGTTTAGAAGATTAGCTTTTTTGTTAGCTTTTTTTTAGTGCTCAGTGTTACAGCTGCAATGCCAGGCATCCAGAACAGCTAAAAGACACCTGGATGTGGTGCAATCCCACTGCGGAGTTTCGCTGTGAATGAGAAACTGCTTGGTACTGCTCATGAACCTTGACTGACGACAGTAAATCCTGCCTGGTCACGCGTGTGTGCTTTTTGCCTTCACTAGAAGAAAATCACTCAGTTGAAAGCTCTGTCCTAAAACGATTACGGCTCAGTACAATCACCTGGACATCGCGGCGGCTCATGCTGCTGCAGACAGTAGGAAAGCAAGCTTAGCCTAAATCATTACTGCTGTGACATGCTACTGCCATGCACTGCCTGGCTGGTCTGTAGGGGGCAGTGTGCAGTGAAAGTTGGAGCACAGACAGCGATACAAGTCCTGACCACTTCAGAATCTCTCCACACACCAAACAGAAAGACAGAATATCTGTGGGAAGAAAACATCTTGGTCTATATCGGCTTTGCGGATGTTTCATCATGGCGGGGTTTTAGCAAGCGAGGGAGATTCCTTTCAAAGATAAGCAAACTGAAAGCTTAATTAGGCTCTTACACTCATTACAAGCACACCCATTACAAATAAGCCCCGTCTTATTCACTATTCACACTCCGGTGTTTATGCAGTGGTAGATTTATTAATAATATGCGGTAATGGGACTAGGAAAACAAACCGGCACACACACACACACACACACACACGAGGTACACGCTTCATGCGACGATAATAAAAAGTAAATAAATCCCACGAAACCCAACGAAAGCACATCTGTGCACACTGTAAACAACGGCTTGACAAAGTGTTTGTTTGAGTTGAATAAAGTCATTTCGGTCGCTTGTTACCACATGAAGCAACTTCGGGAAACAAACAAGAAAACAAACCAATAAACAAACAACTGATCCGATTGAGGCCAGTCCAGGCTCGGCATTGTGACGCAGAAAGCAGGCAGTGATAGCGTTACACTCTGGAGTGTCGTTTCAGTGCACTTAGTCTGGCTAATCACATCTGGGGAAAATCTTCGACAAACTCATTTTCATTTTAAGCCCTCGCAATAAGCATGAATTATTAAGAGGAAATGTGTTAGATGAGAAATTCATGAGATGGCGCATAACACTTTATGTAATCTCGATGTATAATTCACTTCTTCAAAGAGATGTATGATATTACCTACTGAGAGAGAGAGAGAGAGAGAGAGAGAGAGAGTATACATGGGCAGAGAGAGAGAGAGAGAGAGAGAGCGCGATAGAGAGATGATTGCAGAAGAATTCCCCTGTTTCGGCTGAGTAAGTCCATTTACTTAGCTCACCAGTGAAGTAGCAGGAATGAGAATAGGCCTTGGCCATATGGACTCAGGGTACGGGGAACACGCAGCGGTGCAGAACGTGTCAACCACTCAAAGACTTCTCATTCACAGCCAGCCAAACAGGACCTCCTCGCTGCTTTTCTTAACCATGTGTTTTACAGCCCATGCGCTCACAACTCGTTACACATCTGTTTCTATTCAGATGGTGTGAAGAATGCTTGCAACATACACCCATTCCTCTTTTCTGTGTGAAATGTGAACTGCCGTTTTTAAGTGTGAATTAATAAAATGCTGAAAAGGAGAAGCGGTTGACAGCCGTGCTTCATGCGAGGAACACAAGCAGGATGATGGAAAACTTCAAAAGGCCTGGGATAATGTGCTGATCTAGGGTCAGTTTACTTTATATTAATGTTAGACAAAGAGTACATGTGTAAAATGTGTGCACACACACACACACACACACACACACACTGTGGTGAAATGTGAGATCTCATGGTGCATTATTAATTGCAGTGCATTACCAGTAGCTGTGAGCTAGACTGGTGATGTCTCGGATGATGATGACCTCATGGTTTATGTGCAGCAACGTGGAATGAGGAGTCAAGTCTGATGAGCTGTGTATAGTCTAAAGACTGGAAGGGTCTAAAGAGACAGTGGTGGCCTGGCCTGACAGTGGGTGACTAAGCCTGAGCTATGCAGGGCTGAGTCAGGCAGCGGTGAACTTTGCTGGGAGGTTGTGTAAGAGCCAGATATAGCTATAGATGATCGTACAGCAGCAGCCAAAAACATGGACACCCACTACTTTTTATTGGCTCTCATTATTTCTACTATTTTCCACATTTTACAAATAATAATCATCAAGGCATCATAATTGAAATTGACAGTGACCAAACAAAGCAATTTCTTATATGTTACAGCTTTGTTGAGGCTTTAAAAGTGTACTGTCTTTACTGATACTGAAACCTTGAGTAGTGGCCTTTACTAATACTGATAGTTTTTAAAGTATTAAAATGAGCTCTTCACTTAAGATGAGCATCTACTATTAGACTATTGTGCACAAATTCCTCACTCCACCACCCCACAGGAGGAAACGCATAGCTACCAACATGACACAGTGTGTGAGTGTGTGCTATTTTAGGCTTGATTTGTTACAGGATTGATTCTTTTTTTCTCTCCGATATCTGATCCTGCATTTTTGCTGACAACAGTCTGATACTAATATCCATCGCTACCAACATACCATCTCTATTGTTAATGTAGGGGAGAGAGAGGGTCACAAACTGCAAAATGTCTAAGTAGCTAAACATGTTTTTGGTCATCGGTTCATAGCTATGCTGCCTGTGAATTTCACCATCAGTGGGATTTCTCAATATTCGCCCACTTATTTCAGAATCCACACTTATTCTTTAGCAGCTGAAAGACAGCACTGTATATATGCACTGTTTTAAAACATGTAAACTCATAGAGAGAGTCAGCCAGGCTAAAGTACAGCCTCCACACGGCAGGGTTAGTTTTCACGCATTGTAACAACAAAGCCTCCCAAATTAAATAATGAGAAAAGTCTTGAAAATCAATATTCAACTCAATAAGTATTAAATGCCTAATATTTCAACACCTAATCTTAACCTTAACGTTAACCTTACCGTCTTAGGAGGATGAACACTAGCAACGTCAACGCTTAGTGTAAGAATAATCTAACCTTGTAGAACGTTCTTGATTAGCTGCAGAGGCTTAAACACGTCAATCTATCAGATGGTGTTTTGATGTACCATCACTTTACGCAGTACTAGTTAAGATGCATACGACGCTAAGGCGCAACTGAATTTTTGCACACTAGTTTGAGGTTTAGGATAGACTTTACACCTTTGCCTACGATCAAACCTATGTTCAGCTGGTGCAACTGTGAGATATTTTAGCGACTGTTACGATGATGAATTTTGCCCAAATCAACTTTAAAATATTAATCAAAAATCACAAGCATCAGTTGTGCCCCACTCACCCTTATATTGTTCCTGTCTTAAGAAACCTTCCATTTCTAAAACAGTAAGTGTGTGCAGTGTGAGTGTTTGAGGGTACAGGAATGCTGACTCACGAATGGCTAGAAGGAGGCACACACACTTCCCACACACAAACGTTCCTATGCCGTAGCTCTAAGTTGTTCTTACACCCCCTCCTAGCAACCTTTAACCCCCCTCCACATCTCACGCCCCGGTCAGCCACCAGCAGCACGACCACAAACGCTCGTAACCGCTACAATCAATAATCACCGGCCTCTAAATTATTCAAGGGCCCTTTTCACTTCGTATATACGAGCGGACGCGAGCCCTGTGGAGGAGCTGGGCTGTTCCCCACAGGCAACGGTCCAGCAAGCAACAAACGGCTAAATCTAACAGGCCTTTGAAGTGCAACTACAAAGCATGGAAGAGCCAGGGGCCAGGGAGCTGGCCAGAGACAGACGGGCTCACACTGAGGAGAGCGGCCCAGAGAAGAAACCGTGCTCCTGCAGCTCCGCCCCTGCATCTCTCCAACTCTTTCTCTGTCCACACCAAAGTTTTGACATGCCTACCTTTTGGAAAGCTAGTCAAAAAAAAGTCCGTCCTGGGCAGTGAGGCTATACTTGAGGTATTTTGCAGACTTGTCGTGGTGTCAGTGTGCAAACTTTTCAGGGGCCTCATACATAGCACTTGGTAGCTATAAGCAAGTTTAACATACACTACATGGACAAAAGTGATCAATTTATTTACTGTTTTTTCTTAAATCATGGGGGATTAAAAAGGAGCATTGCTGTGAGGATTTGATTCAAGAACGTTAGTGAGGCCAGGATGTTGGATGATCCCCAACTCCTCAACTCATCCCAATAGTATTGGTGGAAGCACCATCCTCCATTTCAGAGAACACAGTTCCACTGCTCCACTGCTCCCCCTAGCTCACGCCTTGCATAAGGCATGGTGCAAATAGGTTCATGGTTATCTGTATAATATCAGATTCTTTTACTTTCAGTGGCTGTTCTATATCGTGTCAGCTTGTACAGAAATGCCCGTCATTTAGGTGTGGTAGGAATTGGTTCGGATTCCACTTCCCGATTGCAGCAAGAAATGCCAATTCTCGCATAACTTGCCTGGCTAAAGTGTTCTCTGAGTGTCTCTACATTTGCTGTCAACACGTTAAAGCAGTGTTCAGCATTTATTATTATTTATGAATTCATGGTGCAAATAAATTTGGCAAGACTGACGAGTGTTAACTAGTTACTTCATAGAAACTGTACACATACACTTTACATACACATAACTGGTGAAACACAAACCACCTATCGTACAAAAGATCTGCAATATATGCTTAAAGCTGCAGTTTTAAAAAACGGACAAATCACCTGCTTCACACTAATAAAGACTGAAGGTGAAGTCTTCTGTCTTAAGGTTAAAACAGATCTTTACTGGTTCTTACTTGCTTGCTTAATTGAATATCAACAAGAAAAAATAAACAGAAAAGTGTCTGAAAAGCCCAAAGCAACTGATGATCTAATGATGCTGATTATGGATCTAATGATATGACAGTGTGACTATTATGGAAGCTGTTCAAATGATAAATGTAAGAGTTGTAACTTTATTTTGTATTTCTGTGTCTCCCTCAGGCACAGGCTTTACCTCCACGTGCTGTTCTAAGGAAAACAGCTATTGGAGTGTGTCCCTGAGGAGCGAGCACAAACACACACACACACGTCTCTACAATACCTCACCTAGCCTGATGCAACTCAGCTCCACTTCACAGCAATATTTGGCTGACCTTACAGAAGCCTCTCACACAGGTGATCATCCCCCAACCCACCGCTTCCTCCGTCACCATCTACACACACCCTTAGAGAGAATGTGTGAGAGTGTGAGTGAGAAAGAGAGCGAGATAGACAAAGTGACAGAGAAAGAGAGAGAAAGAGAGAGAGAGAGAGAGAGAGACAGACAGAGAACATACAAAGCATTGGCAGGTAAGACTTAAAACACTTGTCATGGTAACTTGATTAATCTGGATTATATAAATAAATTAAGTATTTTAAAATGCTGTCTTGTCTTTCATGTTTCTGTACATGCTTTGTTACGACACACACACACGCCACCACTCAAATGCTCATTTAAGGTGAAAATGCTGTTTTCAGCCTAGCTAATCTCCCTGTGTGTGCCTTTGATGTGTGGTTGATTTTGAAGTTCACAGGTTTGGCCGGTTGCGCTGATGTGAATACAAATCACAGGCTACAGTGCTGCAGTGAGAGACCCCCAAGGACTCGCTCTATCTGATTGCATCAGCTCTCACTCTCTGTCACACACACACACACACACACTTTCTCAGTGTGGTCCCTATTGTCTTTACTACTGACCTGAAGGTCTCTTGCGTAGACAGCGTATCCGTATAAATTTACGTAATATTTTTCCATGGTAAATTAAGTAAATAAACAGTAGTTCTGCTTTAGAATGTGCAGGAGTGTGTCTCTGGAGAGGACGTGAACGTGTGTCATTTTACCAGGAGAATATCTCTGTTGCTTTTTTTCAGTAAGCGCTTCATGGTGCCGAGGGTGCTGAGTTATCTTCTTTCAGTTGACAGATGGACAGAAACACCTGTGGCTGTTTTAGATCTTTATTTTCTGCTCTCTATCGGAGATAAAAACATTAGGTGCTGTTAATCTGCTGGGGACAGTTCCGGTGGTCCACCAGGTCTGCTTCAACCACATACATTCCTTTGACTTTCTCCTTCTTGTTCACTTTATTCCGCCATGGCCATTTTACAGAGTGTGATTTTTCGGCCTTTGTGTTGTGATTTCTGGTCATTTTGGGCATTATGGTCGTATCGTATTTAAAGTGACTGCAGTCTGAAGTAGGCTACTGCTGCGGACACTGATCATAAAGTGTAACCCAACATTCTAAAAGGCTATTTATCGTTATGTAGAGCTGTAGGTCTGTGATAACTTATATCCACCGCCTTTTAAAGTAGAGGACCTGCGTCTGTGGTTTAAGCTGATCAATTTAAAACATCCACCAAATGTCCATATGTCTGCTTTTGTCATTTTGTGAAACTAATTTTTAAAGCTCTGCTGAAGGGGATGCATCGAGTGCTTGTGTCTAAGGCTGCATTTACATTGCTTTGGTGCGATGGCGGATGTAAGTGCACTCCCCTCCCTTCAGCTGTCTGAATGTGGGCTTTAACAACGATGCTCCCTGCAACGTCTAATTGAAATCCTGTCCTGGTAAATGCATATATATATATAAAACAAACAAATATTTTTAGGGATGATGGGGCAGAGGTGATTAGCGCTTATGTTCAACATTATGTTCAACAGCTATTTCATCGGATATTTACATCCAACCAGATGTTTTCTCACTTGGATTTTGGAGGGACTGATGTTGAGTATAAATATGTGGATCAATGATGATTGATTCCCTGTAAAATGGTAGCAATGGATCAAGAAGGACAGGGAACCCTAAAACTGTGATTCTGAGTTTTTCTTCGATGCTTCCCCAGAACATTTGAATATGGAATGTATGTTTTTAAAAAATTGAATATATTATTTATTATGACACTTCTTGTGCTATATTCTAATGGGATAGATGCATCACATTGGCCGAAGCTGAGCTTCACCAGCACCTGACACAACTGCTTCACTGGAGCTTCAAAACCGAGCCATTTTTCTGGGTAAGGATGTTCTAGTGTAGGTTTCCTCTTCACAAAATGGTTAAAGCAGGCATGTGGAGGTTTGGGTGGATGTTTTAGACCACAGATACAGGGCTTGCTCTTTGGAAGGGGTGGATTTGTTAAATGGTGCTCCATAACACTCTGATCTTTTTGTGTTATATCTAGGGATCTGCAGTGGCATCAGAATTTCTAGATGCCTCTTCCTTGTTGTTATTGAAGACAAGGTGAATACCTGTGGACATTCTTATCAAAGAAATATGAATAACCTCCTGAAAAATCAATAACTTACTTGATGGCTGTTTTGACTGGAAATTAAATAAATGTAAGATGGTCTATAACACAGTATGGTATATAAATACACGGTCAGGACCAGTTTCCAAAAAGTGTACAAACACACACATCCACAGAACCTCCTGTGTCGGTGGCAAGACAAGATGGATTCGATCTATTTCACTATGTTTGTCAGAGCGCAACAGTTAGTCCTGACACACACACACACACACACACACACGCACACACACACACACAGAGAGTCTTGTCTGGTCCCTATCCACCTGCTTGCTGTCCTGCTCAGCGGCACCGGAGCAATCACTGGAACGACAGTGTTTGACACCCCAGCTCAGGTAAAAACGGCAGGGCTCCAGTGACTTAAGCCCCGCGCCTCACATTATCACTCTGTGCCTCTGTACCATGGCATCACAGAACACACACACAAGCCCACACACACACACACACACACATAAATGTCTGCCTACCGCTCCAGCCACAGCAACACAGCTCTCCCTCACACACACTCTTCTGCTTGTATGATTCACCCAGACAAACAGCAGGACGAAGAGGAAAGGAGAGTGAGAAAAAGGAGTGAGAAAAGGAGAAAGTGTGCGCACAGTGTGTGGAGTGGGGTGTCATTTGTATGTGCTTGAGGCGAGCAGGGCTGGAGTGTGTTAGCAGCGAGGCAGGCAGGCAGGCAGACAGTGCTGTGGGCTGTAGGTTAGAGATTGGCTGGCGTGTGTTTTATCTCGCAGAGACAGAGAATCTCCAGAAATCTCGATGTGCCTGCGCATGTGTGTGTGTCTGTAACAGAGAAAGTGTGTGCGTATGCCTAATGGCACGGGGAGTGTATGATGAGGCTGCCTCATGTAATGGAGGTCAGAGAGCGCTATGGCAAGAAAACTGTGGAATGCAATGCAGTGTGTGCACACAGTGTGTGCGCATGTGTCACGGCTGCAGGTTATGGATGAAATATCATGTGGAGACTGTACTGATCTATATGATTGCACCATGCCTAGAGTAAAGCCACACTTGAAGGCCTTGACGTGGCGTGGTTATAGGATGGCCTGCATAAGACTAGGCCAAAAATATTTTTTTAAAAGGCTGCAAATATCAGAAAACTCGTGTAGACGGGCAAAGCACAGCTTTCTGCAAAATATGAAATCACAATGTTAACTTCTGCATGATTAATGCAGACTAGCAACTGAGGCTGTGTATAGGCAAGAACCTGGTGATGCGATACATATCACGATACAGGGGGTGTGATTTAATATAGTGCAATATATTGCGATACTGTAAATATGGACATTTATTTGTTGTCAAGTTTTAGGACAACATGCGCAGTATAAAAACACACCATCCTTTGCATAAAATCTGAGTTAAAGACCAGTTTACATTTTACACAATCAGAACAGTGGAATCTGAAGAGTAGAACACTGCTATCTAGTGGTCGGGGTTTAAACACAACACAAAATGAACCACTGTCTGCCACCAATCTTTACATATAAACTATTCGTTAAAAAACGGTTCTGTGTTTTTGAGAATTATTTTCAACAAAGTTTACTCTTTCATTACACTGTGACAGAACATCCTGTGCTTAAGAGTGTGTGGGTGATTCAGAGACAACAGCGTCACCACGGCAACGTAAGAAAGCACTGCAGAAGCTTTCTGTGAGATGTTATAGGAGTTATAGAGCCCTCCTGCTGGGCTGGCATTGTCACATGACCGTTTTGTGTCTTTTTTGTGGACGGAGAGTTTTCAAAAATATCCGGATACATGTAGATGGGGTCTAGAGCTGCAAAGATTTCTTATTTATATAAATGCAAAAAAACTAAATCAGAATTATTTTTATCTGTCTGCTACTTGAATGATGGCCGATAATTTTGTTTTAGCTCACGCCACTACTGAAGCAGGGTTGGGAATTTCCATTCTAGACCCAAACAGCACTCCCTCCGCTGGCTGCTCCGCATGGTTTCAGCTTTTTAATTTGCAACAGACTGAGGATGGTCTCTTATCTGCCAGCTTCTCTCCTCAGGTCTCTCTCTGCTGACTATTCTGTATTTTCCTGTAATGGCCACTGATGGCCATAATGCACTGACGTAATTTCTGACAGAAAATGTACTTTCTTTCAAAAGAAAGAAATTGAGTTTTTCACTAATAATATTTCAGCAAACCATATTGATACACATTTATATGTCCCTTTCTTTGTGGCATGCTCTTCAAAGGCTCAAACTTCGGGATGGTTTAGATGTTACAGTACATTGTGAGACGGGTGTGGAGACTGACCGAAATGATGGTGACCTATATATCCTGAGGTATAGAGACTGGTTTAATACATGAAAAAAATGTGTTTTCATAGCTAATTTAGCTGTGTTGCTTAATGCAAAGCCAAGCTCATGTTTAACTGTTATTTCACAGCGGTCAAAGCACAAGTGCCATTGTGAGTGAGAGAAGTTTACAGACAAAACTAGAAGCACATTATATAAGCACATATATTTCCACTAACAAATTAAATTTCGCTAACGTATTCTAACTTCACATTACAAATTGAAGTACAAAGTCATAGCTGGGTGGAGCTCTTTCACTAGGCAACTTTTAGCTATGATGACATGACATGTGTCACGCCCGCGCCGCCGCGCCCGCCCCAAAGGCGGTCCCGGGCCGCGGCTCACAGGAAGAGATGAACTATTTGTTACTGAACCATGTCAGGTTTATTCGAAGGAAGGACTTTTATGTTGACATGGACTTTTGGGTTGACACCCCTCGTCACCATTTTGGTTTCTGGTTTTGTTTGTCATGTGACTGTTCATTGTCTGGTTAATGTGTTACACCTGTGGGCTGGTATATTTAAGTAGGGCTAGGGCCAGCTGCTGGTTGTTGAGGATTACCCTTAGTGTGCCACATGCACCCAGGTTATTCAGTTAACGGTATAGACTCAGTATTCACCGGTCTGGTCTGTAGAGTGCATCCTTGTACAAGAGGACTCTCTCTCTACCTAGCTATCTTAGCAGGGGAAGCTAACTAGCTAGGCAGCTCTCATCTCAGGGTCCATTAGGGAGCTACTGCAGGTCTGCGGCGATCTCTCGCCAGGCTTCTTCGGGTCCTGGAGCTCCAGGAGTGAGCGACTCTCCAGCTTGCTTCAGCAGTTAGCTCTCCTCACCGTCGGACCGGAACAGTCGTCTAGGTTTGGCGGCTGACTCCTCATGCTCTCAAGTTCAATGCGCCTGACTAGCGCTACTCTATATGTCCTAGTTCATAGCTTTCCCAGGCTCGGATTAGAGGTTTATGTTTCTGAGTAATGGGATTGGCTCAGCCCTGGCAGCTAGCACTGCCCTAGTGCCTCACCAGCCCCAGGTGTGTTCCTTTTGTTTGCCCAGTATGGTTTGTCACAGTTTTTAGTTCTTCCTTATCCCTAGTAATTGGTGCTGCATTTCTGTTTTGTTTATGGTTTATTGTTATCAATAAACTCCTCGCTTCGGTCCATCCCCTGCGAGTGTTCTCCTGTCATTGTCAGACCGAGTGGATCATGACACATGATGTCTAGAGTCTAATATTAGATTCATCAGTTATTCCTTATCTTTCATTTTTCTTGTTTTTATTACATTCTGTTGTGAAATAATTTCATTTCATTCATGTGTTTGTTTATTTATTTAATATGTATTTATTTGTTTGCAATAAGCGTTAATTACTGGTTATTGCATCAGTCCAGAGATTTCTATACTGCAGCATCACTTCACAAAAATTAAACATCTTTCATTTTTACCCTGATGAAGGCTCATGCTGAAACACTAATAGCTTTTTTTTGTGCTTAGCCACATATTAATTCTTTATCTGTCTATCTGATATCGTGACAACATCACAGAGGTCAGATTAGCTGATTAATAGATTAATAATAGCTAAGTAAATTGATTCTAGAAATATTCATTAGTTCCACATTTTGACCAGTATTATTCACATTTGATGGATCATGTGAATGACTCACCAAACCCTCAGAACATTCAACAACATCTGAGATAACATCTGACACTAAAAACTAACATTGGAATACTGCAGTTTCAGCAGTGCAATGACTGACCCCGCCTTAACAAACAACAAATGACATCCTCTCCGGCACTACTGCCCAGTGAAAACGTCTAAACACAGGGTCCTCAGTGCTGTAGTGGCTGGGTCACACTGACACACAGCACATTGCTGCCTGTCTGCTGACGGATATCTGATACAGTGTGTCACTGACTGATGAGACAGAGTGGATATGAGTAAGTATGAGAAGAGGATTGACACCATTATGTGAGTCACATCTTGACACATTTAATACCATCAAACTCCTACAGAATAATGATAATGAGCTCAAATGTAATAGGGTAACAACAATCTAATAAACAGGAGAGGTCACTTCCCTCACACATAATACATGTTTGATATCTGAAGTGTGCTTCTTTAGTTTAGAATGAGAGATGCTAGTCTAGTATTACTAGTCAAGTACTGGACTTGGGTTGTCCCCAGTCACAATTTGGCAAACAGATGCAAGAATTTGTTCAAAAATATGGAAACAAGTAAAAACTGCTTAATAAAATAGCACAGACCTTTAAACACTCAATCAACAATTGAAACAGTTCCTCCAAATGACTCCGAATCACTCAGCTCTTTGAATAATTTTATTTACATTCATTTCCCGTCAGCAAACAAATGTATTTTTTTGACCGGGTTGAGAGATGTTCTTGGGCCTAGAATCTCTTGTTGTAAACAAAAAAGCACATGCCAGATTTGCTATTACAGATACTATTCATTATACCACTATATTTGAAATAAAATGATTAATTTCATATAAAAATATAAATATGCAATGTACACTGTGTGTATATATATTAAATTCAAATGCATTTAATGACATAAATACATTAAAAAGGGTAGTGTATCACTACAACAGTACTGGGGCACCTTCTACATCCATAGGCATTAATATGGAGTTGGTCCTCTCTTTGTTGTTATAAGAGCATTTTGGGCAGTTACTGAGTCAGCAGAGCGTTGGGGATGTTTATGTACTATGAGCCTCAGCACTTGCCGACCCCATCACTGTAACTTCATGTGGTCTGCCACTTCGTAGAGTTCCTGTGGTTCCTAAACGCCTCCACTTTTCAATCACACCACTCACAGTTGATGGTGAAATATCTAGAAAGGAAGAAATTTCACCAACTGACTTGTTGCAACTGTGGCATCCTATTACAGTACAAAAGCTGGAATTCAGTGAGCTCTTCAGAATCACTCATTCTTTCGGTAATGTGTGTAAAGGCAGACTGCATGGCTAGTGCTTGATTTTATACACCTGTGGCAATAAGACTGAATGAAACACCTAAATTCAGTAATTAAGTGTGTCCCAATACTTTGACACTGTCCACACAGTGAATGTTGTCAAAATCAGTCATTCGAATTATGGTCTGCCTGTCACACATAGGCAGCATATTATCTGAGGTTACACATCCTGCTTTCAGGCTGTTGTCCTATCTGACCTTGTGTCATATTATGGCAAATATAAACACCTGATGTAAGCACTCTTTGTTTACAGCAGATAGAAGCCCCCCTTACTCTCTCACTCTCTTCCTTTGCCTTAGTTGGTGAGGCTACAGTCATCGCCAGCACCTGCTAATGCCACAATCAGTCCCATACTGCCCAGGTCCACATCCATCGCTCTAGCAGACTTCATGTTCAACCTAACAATCCAGTAATCTCTGCAGTCCTTACAGCACACCAACCCAAGTAAACAAGCACACACATTTCTATGAGTGTGTGTAAGGAGCAAGTGGGTGGTGGAGCACTTTAGCCCACAGATACTGATCATTTATCTCTCCCCTTTCATCCTCGTTCACCAATTAGCCCAGATTAGTCACAGTGGCCTTCCTGCAGCCAGAGCCTCACGCAATCCCCCCGCCCCAAGCCCCAAGTCCCACTCTCTCTCACATCAGGACCGCAACATTCCGTCTCCTAGCAACCCGCATCCAGCTCTATCAGCTGCAGAGGATGCCACTGCTGAGGCTCTGCTGTTGAAATGCCAGCGGAATGACAAGAAACTGCTGTCCAGGATGAAAAATATACATGAAGGAATCTGCAGAGGATTGTATGTGTGTATGTGTGTGTATATAAGCTTTGTCTTATTTTGTTAAAGAGGCAGATCTGTAATTTCAAGGTCAGAGTTCGGCGGCTCTGTCACAATGACTGCCTTGTGGTAGAGAGCACAGAACAAATCAGTGTTTTAATAAAATACTTTCACAGACCCTGCAGTGACATTTTACCCTTATAAAGCCAGTGTTACACTGTTATACAGAAAACCTTTACTCTCTACGGGGTTAAACCAGGGTTAATTTTACTTCTTGCTTTTAGCACATGGAAAAAGACTTAACTCAAACAGACAGCATATTTACTTCAGATAATACACAAGAGAAAGGGACTTCAGCTGACAGTCACTCTTTACAATTATGGGTCTTTGTACCTTACTTACAGAGAGAGTGAGAGGAGTAGAAGAAGGATATATATATATATATATATATATATATATATATATATATATATATAGAGAGAGAGAGAGAGAGAGAGATAAAGCAACAAGGAGGAAAAAAGAGTGACTGAGTATGAGAAGAAAGGGGAAATAGGGAGAGGAGGACAGAGAAAGGAAGAGAGAGGGATGAGAGACAGAGGGAGAAGTAATGAAAGGGGGAGAAAAAAGATGGAACTGAACAAGGACAGAAGGCGAGAGAGACAAAGAGAGAGGGAGAGAGCAGAAAGAGAAAAAAGGAAGACATGGAGGGGTGAGAAGGAAGGAAAGAAGAAAGGGAAGAGTAAAAGAAAGAGAGTGGGAAGAGAGAGATGTAGAGAAAGAAAAAGGCAGAAACATAGACAGAAGACAACAGAGACAAACATAGAGAGAAAGTGAGAGACAAAGACAGATAGACACAGAGAGCAAGAGAAAGACAAATAAAAGAGACAAAAAAGAGAGAGAGAGAGGCTAAGAGCAGTGTATTCAGTGAGCTGTGGTTTCTCCCACTGAGCCTCAATGTCCTCACACACTCCCACAGGTACTGCAGGAGTTCACACCACGCTTCACACACCACCGCATATGCACACCAGCTCAAGAACCCACACACATGCACACACACACACACACACAGTGAGCGCATACAATAAGCTAACACGTCGTACACTGTAGGTGTGCGAGTGTGTGCTTAACTGCATAGTGAAAATACACTCAACCTTTTCAACCTCCTGCTATAAAACTCAGAGCACAATACAAACAGACCAAAAAAGAACTTAATAACTACAACAAGGAGGAGATGCTAAATGTGGAGATGTGGAGACTACTCAAGCAGAGCTCTGAAAAGGTTGTTTGTTTTGCTGCTGTAAGTGGGTGAAGATCTCTGCAGTTGGCAGAAAGTCAAGGTACTCGATGACATTTAATATAGACTTCAGTGCTGGAAATCAGCCACTTGCCCACTCATAAAGTGCCCATATCCTACCTGTTGCGTGTGAGGTTCGAGGCTTATAAAATGTGTGTGGGTTCATGCCCCAAAAACAGTCGTAACTCATTTTTACAGTACTGTTTTCCAACTTATCTTTATTGTGCTTTATTTCATTTCTAAAATCAATTTAAATGAGTAGACTAAATGTTAGGGTGTTTTCACACCAGAGCTTTTATCTGGCCTCAAGTCTGCTTGCTTTGTGCATTTGGTATGTTTGGTCAAGTGTGAAAGCCCGGGAGCAGCCCAGAGAATCGATCTCTGGTCCTCCTCAGGTCTGTGGTCTGGGATTCGCTTCTAGTGAACTCGGGTGGGGTCTTTTACAGGTGCGGAAGTAATCTGCTCTCTTCAAGTATGGCCCGGCTTGACCCGCCATCCCTTAAAAACCACAGAAGACAAGCGCCCAGGCTTTTTTCTGTCCTGGCTCAAAAGTGGAGGAACAAACTTCCCCTGGGTGTCGCTCGCTGTCTTCAAATGCAGACTGAAGACCCACCTCTTTCGAGAATACTTGGGCGAATAGCAGAGTGGTCACCTTATTGACTTGTGTTTAGTAGGGTCTAAGATTAGATCTTTGAATTATTAGTCTATTTAAACTAGCAGAGGTTATTCTTGGGTAAACAGCAAAGCACTTTTGTAAGTCGCTCTGGATAAGAGCATCTGCTAAATGCCTTAAATGTAATGTAATGAATGAAATTCTGTGTAAAAGCAAACCAGTAATAATGAGACCTTTCCCCAATCAAGCCCAGGACCGGTCCAGGGTGCGGACCTGTGTATTCAAGACACGTGTGAACACGCTCATTGGCTGAAGATTTAAAGGTCTCTGGTTTGAGCCTGGGTTTCGGCAGAAAACCTCTGTTCCTTTTCCGGTTGTTCTACAATTGCAGGATCACACTTCATGACAATTTTTAACTTTAGTTTTGAAGATCGCAGATCTGAGGTAATATCGCTGTGTGAACTGCTGAAAGATGCGAAACTCGCCAAGTGATAGCTGATGCCTCGCAAGTCCCCGGCAAATATCTCACATGTGTTTTTGTGACAACACACGTGTTTATGGAGAGTTCCTTCTAGTAAAAGATTTTGTCATTTGTGACCCTGTGTTGCTGATCAGCCACAACCACAAGGCATCAAGTTGTGTAGTGTGAACAGTACAATGATCGGACGACTCTGAAAGTCGTGTAATGTAAACACGGCTTAAGGGGCCTAGGGGGCGTGAGATGAACGGTATGTTTTCAAATCAAACTCTTTTACAACAAGCGTGAAAAGATGTTCCCTGATATGAAACCTTGTGCATACACCATGCACGTGAAGGCAAACTGCTGTTTCTGTCATGCTTATTTAATGTATCGGATCCCTATATTTGCTGCGATTGGATGGTGCTAAAGCAAGCACATACAGACCTACTCACCAAACCGCACAATTTCAGTCTCACTGCTTCAAGAAACTACTGCTTTGCCAATCACTCCCCAAAGACAGCAGGCCAGCAAGACCAAGCCCCCAGCCTTCCTGTACATCAAAAAGCCAGCGCGTGTTAAACAGCAGATGAAGTCCATCCTGCTGGATGGCTTCCGCCTCTCTGAGCACAGGGCGTGTTCTCCACGATTGTAGCACAACAATGAAACACATCAGCACTTTATCAAAGGCTCTTTGAAGCAGTCAGTTCTCTGCAGCAAATGTCAGTCTTGTGAGTGAGTCACGAAAGTGTCTTTTTAAAGGCAAGAGGGCAATATGAACCCTGATCACAGCGGTCTGTCACAACACTGCTGACTGCTAATACATAAATGACTAATCAGAGATACGGTGACTATATGCCGTGATGAGTCAGAACATCACAACTACTCACCACTCGTGACGATGGCATATGTCAATGTCTGGGATACATGCTAAATGGTAAGCGAACAGTCAGTTCTCGTAGTTCATGTGTTGGATGACTTTGAACAAGACCAGATTGTCATGGCCAGATGACTGCGTCAGAGCATCTTTGAAACAGCAAGGTCTACAGAGTGCTCCCAGTCAACCGTGGTGAGTCTCTACCAACAGTAATGCGAGGAGAAACAAACCACAAACATGCGTCAGGGTGTTTTGCGATCAAGGGCAAAAAAGGCTAATGATGGTCACAGGAGGAATGCATTACAGTGCATCCAACCCAGCTGCATATGGGGCTACAAAACCACAGACAGATCAGCATACCCATGCTAACCCCTGTCCGCAATCTCCAACGCGAGCATCAGACCTTGAACCTTGGAGCAACGGATAAAAGTCACCTCCTAATTCCAGACATCCCACTCTGAAGGCTCCGAGCTGTTTTGGCGGCTTTAGTGAATACAGCAAATACAGATCCAAAACGCCTTCACTCAATCACAGTGAATATGCTAGTTTGGCATTACTGCTCCTTGATTTGACAAGTAGAGCTACAGGCAAGTACAGGCAATGCTATATTCTATGAAGTCAATACAATATAGTATTGAATTAGGAGCTAGGTATCATAGGAGATGTGCATTCCGTGTGCATTAAAGAGAACTAATTGAAATTGTGGCGGTAGAAAGAGTCGTATTTCACTTTGGAGCTCTTGTTCTGCTCAAGGTCATTACAACAGAGCCGTACATTCACACCAGATTCCTCTGCTGCTCTCCTATCAGAATTCCCTCACCAAATCTTTCAGGAAGGTCTCTAGCAGCACAATTAGCGCTTTCTTTTTACTGCATGTGTTACACAAAAACGAGTGAACAGATCTGCAAAATGGCTTGTGAACAGAGTCATTTCATAAGAACCAGCTCTAAAAATGTCAAGCTAATGATTAACACATGCCATATGCATCCTGCCATGTAATGCGCACTTTCACTGCACAGAAAGCATCCATATCCATGCAACTGTCATAATAGGCTGCACAGTATCGAATGTAAGGTATTCATCCTTATGAATCCTATGAATGTTTACTGTAAATATGGAAAATATTAAACATCTAGCAGCATAACCTTAAGCAGTAAAACATTTGTTTTTGGAAACAAGTGCTGTGGGCCAGTGAAGTCCAAATAAAACTCTTTGGTCAGAATCAGCAAAGTTGCGTTTTAAAAAAAATGTAACTGCAGTTCATGAAAGAAATACCTTGCCAACTGTTAAGCATGGGAGTGGATCTGTCATGCTTTGGGGTTGTGTTGCCACCAGTGGCACCGGCAATTCTGCAATGAATTCTGGGACAAATTCTGGGATGAGTAGATTCCAGAAAATACTAGCAAATGATGAAAAGAGAATGTCTTCTACAACAGGAAAACGATCCCAAACATACCCTAAAATCCACCGGGAAGCTTTTGGAATGACCCTCACAGTTCCTTGACCTAAATGTCATAAAGATTGTGGATTGACCTTAAACAAGCTGTGCGTGTCAGACAAGTAAATAGCGAAGTACCCTGTTTTGTTAGAAGTATTAAAAAGAACATCTTAAAAAGATGTAAGATCTAATTATCATCTTTATCACCATTAGCCCTAATTATCACATAGAACTTGACATTACTGATACTGCTGGTCAATTTGAAGTCTGATGACACACTCTTTCAGTCATGTGACGTAAATAAGAAGCAATCATTTTCAAGATAACTAATCAATAACGTTATTAATGATGAATGATAGATAATGCTGACACTGCTAATTTTACTCAATTTCTTTTTTTATTATTATAATTTTTTATATTTATTGTGGTATTTCCCTTTTGGCATGTTTTTGTCATTTTCTGTCACCTCTTAATGATAAATCTAAATTGAATTAATTGTGTAAATAATTATGAAGTGCAACTACACAATTATGCAGTTACATTTAAATATGGATGCAAAATGAGAGCACTAAGCTAAGCACAGACCTGTAGTGAAGTTCTACTGATCAAAGCATACCTATGAAGTAGGAGAGAAGCACAGCCAGCAGCACAGCAGCGGCAATGGCGGAGACAGCGGCACATTTCCAGCTGCAGTACTTGGAGGGCTTCTTCAGCTTGAAGGAGCTCCTGGAGAAGGTGTTCCTGGGCAGGAGACGTGGCGGTGGAGAATAGACAGTGCCCCCGGTGAGTGGGTAACCCGGAGAGGAGCTGCTGAAGAGAGGAGTGCTCCCCGATGGTGTCTTAAACAGAAAGTGTCTGCAGGCAGAGAAGGCAGAAAACTGTCAGAACATTCCCTGGCAAAAAAGCAGAAGTTCACAATTAGGTGCCTGGATGACACACGCAAGCCGAGGCTGCATTAAGGAAACGTGAGGCTATTAAGATTTAATGATTGTTAGCAGACTTGGACTCAGTGAAGTTGCACTTGTACTGTTGTACTGAGAGGCTATGCATTAAATGAATTCGTTAAATGGTCTATTTAGGGGAGCAAATTGCATCCTCAGGGCTTAAGTGAACAGTAAACCAACTATTATCTAAATAGCCTCCCTCTCATTTGCAGCACTTGTGTCAGTGCACTACACAGCTAAAACTGCAGTTTTGCCCTTGTACAGCACCACAGAACAACCCAAATTAATTGGTTCTAAAAAGTTCTCATCTAAACATAACTGGCGCTACAAAAAGCAGCTCGCTTGCCGACTGAAGGCCTGTCACTGTCAGTAATTGGATTACTAGTCAAAAAATGTACCCATTATTTTTATAATTGGTACGTAAAATGTAAAACAGTATTTGCCCGATTCCCCCCCAATCATGTGAAAAAACAGACCCCTCTGAGCATTTGATCGTCATTTGAACAATATTGAAAGGTAATATGGAGGTAATATAACTAAACACATATAACTGAAGAAACACATTTTAAACAGCACTGTAAAATATAACAGAAACAGAAAAAAATTTTCTTATGAGGAGAAAGTTAGGACACCCCCACATTTATTATTACTTAAAAAGTCTAAGATTAGAATCAGATGCAACACATCAGCTGCAGATGATTAGGACATTGTTGGAGAGCATTTTGGAGGAGCCTGTCTGATTTAAACTTTTAGTTTGGTTTTTCTCTTAAAGTGAGTGGTATCTTCATAGCCAGATCAAAAGGGCTCTTGGAGGCCTTTTAATCATAACGTACAAGTAAAGAGCATTTAAAATAACTACCAACATGGCCAGGTCAGGCCGCCAGTCCAAGAGCAGAAGATGCACTAGTCTCCAACAATCCTAAAATGTAGATAAATTGCTGCTGTCCAGTGTAAACACGCATGTTTTTCATTGGACAGTGACGAGATATATATATATAAGTTAGGACAAGTAACTGGAGTGGGAGTGTGTGTGTGTGTGGGGGGTGGGTGGGGGGGGCTAAGGTAAAACAAGTTTAGTTACCATATATATTGTAGTGCTTTGGAGTATTGCTATGGTAACTAGACTTGTTTACCCTAGCCCCCCCCCCCCCACACACACACTCCCACTCCACTCCCTCCTCCTACTCACTTACATTCAAATTTGCCATTAGAGTGATTGCTGTTATTGTAAATTGGTTGCTGTTATTGTAGCTAAATGCAAGTATTTTAAAATTACTTTAAAATGAACCTAACAATAATAACAAAAAAATCACATATTTCAAAATACTTGATGAGTATTTTGAGTCCACTGGGCTCTTCATACTCTTCATATGTGCATTATCATTATGTAACTTGCCATCTAGTCACAGTCAATTAATCAAGAGGATAATTGTAATCAATTATTTATATAAAAATCGATACCAGATACGTATTTCTGATTCAACAGTCGGTCAGATAAGATAAGATAAGATAAGATAGTCCTTTATTAATCCCGCAGTGGGGAAATTCCCAGTGTATCAGCAGAAAGGGATAGCAAGACACTCAGTTACAAGAATTTGGATAAATAATTTACACTATATACATAATATAAACAAGAATTAAAAATTAAAAGAGCAATAAGAGAAGATCAGACTGACTGAACTGATTCTGAACTGAGACCACAGTGTTGAATGAAGCTCAGCAGGGGACAGTGTAATATGGCTCTCAGCGTGCTCAGTATGGACCCCCCAAATCCTCAGCAATCCAAAAGCAAGCACTGAGGCAACAACCCACGGCCATGAGGCTGAAGAGAGACAGAGACAGTGCGTAAGAACACAAGAACATGGCTGCCACGCAATCTTTTGGTCTTTGAGACAATGCCAGTGCAGTGTGTGTACACCAGGCTTGGTGGTCGTGGGCAGAGAATCTGTTTGCGTCTGTTTGTGTGTGTGTGTGCATGTGTGTGTGCGTGGAGGGCAGATGGGAGAGGGATGAAAGTGGGGGACAGTTGACCAGGCAGCTTTGATGAGCGATAGGCCTGGCTCAGGCCCGGTTCCAGCGTTAAAGTAGCCTCAGATCTGTTTCCATCAGTGTTGCTGAGGGTAGGAAGTCCAGCCTGACCCCACCTGGCCTGTGCTTGGACCCCCTGTTGAGCCTCCAACTGCTGCCTTTACCCACCTCCAGACACACAGTTAGACCCGGTCACACCAGCCAGCTCTAGCACTATCATGTGTCGCCCTTATGTTAATGCTGCAGCTTCGTCACAGAGCTAAACCTGTTCCTTGGTCCTGGACTAAACTACGGGACTTCCGTGAATGCATATTGAAATATCAATAACTTCCCTCCAAACACACCCATGAATTCTGATCCAGTGATCAACTGCCCTGCCTAGTTTCAGCTATTCTTTGTCCCAGCACACCTGATCCAGATCATCAGCTTATTAAGATCTGACTGAGCTGGATCATGCATGCTGGGCCAGAAAATACATCACACTGTTCAGGGCAGAGACTCTGTAGGACTACTTTAGATCAGGGACCCCCAAATGGTCCAGATTTATTTTTTATCCTTACGTAAGGACAGAGTGAAAATATGAATAATCTGAGGCTTCTTGAGGTCTGGTTTGAGAACCATTGCTTTAGGAAACTATTTCTGTAAATGAGACAGAGTGTGAGACATGAGTGTGAAGAACCCTTTTAGTTTTATGCTTAGAACAGGGTGCTAAAATGATTCAGGAATCAGTATTGAAATGTAAGTATGGGCACTGGTATCCATATTGAAAAATTCAGAACAATACTCAGCGCTAGCAATGGACTACAAAGCTTGAGCAGACATCCTCACAATGGTGAACTGAAGTGAGGGCAGTGAGAGAGACGTGTGTGTGTATTTTTTGTCTGTGCAGAGTGTGGAGTGGATGAGGGCACTCAAGTGGACAGAGAAAATCCGTCCTTCCCCTGCCCTATTGCCTCACTGTGTGAGTGTTTGTGTACATACACGCGTTTGATTTGTTGGACACGGCATTAATATATTGAAGATTGACTCTGAAAGGAAAAAGAGACTGTTTCATTCGGTCCATGGCTGCAATACACCACAACATGATACACTATGCTTGTGTTCTGCACTATGGAGAATTTATTTTATTTATTTATTTATTTTGGTGGCGGGGGGGGGGGGGGGGGGGGTGAATCAAACAGCACATTGATTCACTAAACCTAAAGGCACCACACTGTCCACTTATGTAAATTAGGTTAGGTTAGAGTTTTCTTTTTGATCATTGGACATGATATACTAAAAAAATCCAAAAAAAAAAATAAGAAGAAGAATTAAGAGTAAATAATAAGAATATGGAGCTATTTCAACATGTAAGCAAACAAACACAGACCTTTTAAACAGATCTTTACCCAGAAAGCTCTGTATGACTGTAGTACAAGACCAGAGTGGCACAGATCCTTACGCCTGCCCTGCCTTACGCCCGCCTGCATTCCACAAATCAATTTTAAGAACAGATCTTGAAATTTACTGCCTAAAATGTATATCCTACCCCAAACGAAACAGGCAATGTCATACAGTTAATCTGTCAGTGGTTTTAATGTTATAGCAGGTCGGTGTATGTCTAACAAAGAGCCATTAGGGATTCACTTCATGTGCACAGATCCCTACTGGACATAAATGTACTACTTGGGTGTAGAAGGGAGGGGGGAGCCATTTGGGATTCAGGCTCATTTTGACATTCATTACGCACGTGGCTGATTCGCATTACGATATTGATGTGGATGTGCGCGTGTGGCCCGTTTCGGGGCGCAGGGACATGAACCATTGAGATAGAAAGATCGGATCTGAGCATAAAAAAATAAAAAATAAAGTGAATTGTACAATGAGGCTTGTAATGTGAAAGTAGCCATTGTGCCCTTGATAGACATGTAAGAACTGTACAGAGTACAGAGTGAAATATAGACAGCCTTAAGTGTTCTCTACGAAAGTAAATGCTTTCATAAACCCTCACGATACTGAAAGTAACAAAGCAAGAACCAGTAAAGAATAAATAGTGTATAAAGCAGTAGTCAAAGAGGCTAATGCAAGAGTGCTGCAAGTCCAAAGAGGCCAATGCAAGAGTGCTTCAAACATATGGAACACAATGGAAGAGCTTAAACAATCTCCATCCACCCCAAGGATGAAATCTTACGGCAGAGCCGTGGTAGGACAGAACCAGAGGGACGTTTAAATGAGAAAGATGGATGGAAGAACTACAGGGCCAATAAAGGTGTTACAGCAGAGACAAATTCACACACTGACCTGCGGTTGTTAACCCCGGCACAAAGGAATACTGAGCAGCAGCTTCTATTCAGGCTCTCTCTGTCTCATACATACACCCATGCACACACACAGGCAAAGATTAATGACCAGGTAGACAGTGTCAGTCAGGGCTAAGGCCATCACCATCAGCCTTTAGGCAATATCATGCTTCATCCTTCAGCGTTAGACAACCACTAATTGCAACACGGCGAGCAGGCGGTAAATTAATTGATTACTCAGATCATATTTTATTCATCGCTACACTGTTGACTTTGCAATTCCTCACAAGCTTTCAAAGAACTGAAAGTAAATAGCTGTATACAACATCCAAACAAGTTCTGGAAACATGAACTGCTATAAACGCACCAGAGCAGTGCCGGCATCAATGTAGCGCGTAGAGCATCACTTAGGGAGCATTTTCAAAACACAGAGGGAAAGCCACGCTATAAGACCCTGTGAATCAAAGTGAAGTTCATTAAGCTAAACTGCACATCCTGTTCTAAACTGTAGATCTGAGTCCCTCTGGTCGCTCGCTTAACAAGCGCTCGGGTTTCATGCAACATCATCTTCCAACAATTTCCCTAACTTTCCCCGATCTCATTTGAAACTTTCTGCTCGTTTTTAATTGCAACAAATTGTTCTTGTTTTCTTGCGCTCCGGGTAGCGAACCAACCGCAGCATGCCAATCAGAGGATGCCCGTCGCCCCACTGAGACATCTCACCAAGCAGCCGCAGTCACCAGCCAGCGCAAACAGAGCAAAACACCACAAGCTAACAACAGCAAGGAAAAGCCGTGAAAAGTCTCGCTTTCACAGTAAACACCTTTCCTTTCCTCTTATGGGAAACAGGGAAGGGGCCAAAGCAATTAACAAGTAAACAAGAGATTTAACAGATAACACACAAAAACACAAACAAAAAACAGCTCTCGAGCTTTATTAGTAATCTGTGAGGGACGGTGGTTAGAACTGTTTAGGGCTGGATGCTGCCCTACTTCTGCCTCTTTGTGCCAGTAAGCCAGAACGCTGTGTATCTGATTAAACTGTTAATTAACCTGTTTGACTCCAAATTAAATGATATTTACTTTCTGAGGAAGAAAACTTGTGTTTAGAAGTTTAGAATCTGCTGTTACTACTATGCTGTGTTTGGTGAAGGTGTTGGTAGGCAGGAAATGATCGCTGCAATGAACCAAGTAACCAAATCATCAATTATAAAAAAAAACAGGCCTTTAACTGCTTCCTTTCGTATTACAAATATAAGAATACATCCCTCCAATCAGCCCAAAGACAAAGAAATGCAGCTGTTTAGAAATAAACCTTCACATCACGTCATGGTCATCCCATCCCAAAACACAGCCATCATAGGAATTAAAACCCTTTTCATTAGTAAAACAAAAGGTGCTACGGAGAACACGACAACTCAAAGAACCACCTGAATGCATAAAAGGTTCTTCAAATACAAGAAAAAAAAAATAGATGTGGATAAAAAAAGAAATGAAAGCTCTAGTGATTGTACTACCAGGAGACTCACATGCTGTGTCACCTTTCCCTTTCCCTTTTTCCAATAACCAGCTTCCACCTGCGTTTAAAAGACCTCTACTGACACACCTATTTTGGCTGCTTTCAGATGCTGCTGATGTTACATTTTTTGCCTCCCTCCTCCCCTCCACCACCAGGCTGGTCCTGCCCGGTCTCCCAGGGGGTTGGCTCCGCCCCTGCCTGCTAGGTCCAGCTGTAGCAAAACCCGGGCCGAGGATGAGGCTAACGCCAAAGGCTCAAATCCTGCAAACATCTTATGTATATAATTTATATCTAATATAGAATTTGACAAGATTTATGTTTTTCTTGCATGCTAAAGCAAAATAAAAACCTTTACAAACACTTTAAAAGATTTGCAACAGCTTTAAACATAATACACTTTACACAATATGGACAAAAGTATTGGGACACACTCATTTTGTGTTTCTTCCAAAATAAAGAAACAAAATGTCTCTGTCTATGTCTGCTTTCATTTGAGTGACTGTCTCTACTGTCATAGGAAGGTTTTCTACCAGATTTTAGAGCATTGCTGTGCGCATTTGATTGCATTCAGCGTCAGTGAGGTCAGTATGCTGGATGATCACCACCCCAGCTCACTCCCCAAGTGTATCACAACTCTCTGTACTCTGTATAAGCATCTATGGTACACTACGCATTGAGAACAGCCACATAGACACATGAGACGTGTCACTATGTCTGCCATGTCCACTTGATTCTCTCGGCTTTCTGCTGCTACACAAGTGTGTCTAAGAGCAATGGCCATTCCACTCAAGAAAATGCTGTTGCACGACATTTCATAGTCTCCATTTTATTTGCCTGGGAATTGAAGCTTCCACACTGCGCCCATTGAGAGCAAGTAAAGGCAGCTCCACTGAGCCTTAGCCGAAATTCTTTACAACTACACAATAGGCCTTAAACACGGCCTAAAAAATTGCACAATGGGTCCTAAACAGGGCTATAAATATGCGTACACTTGGTGTAAAGCGCTCAGCTTAGTCATACTGTAAACTATGGATCCCTTGTGAGACAGTATAATCGTAACAACACTTAAATCGAGTTCATTCATTATGCTGTGCTATTGCTAGCTAACAGCACAAGCATTCCAACACTGGCCAAGGTACCCAGGGAAAAAGCTCTAGCGGCTCTATCCCCTTTGCTTTCCGGTTTTCCCTCTACATCAGCCATTTACAGCTGTCACATTCCATGAGAGGAACGAATAAGAGGGGGGGGGGGGGGGTGAGAGAATGAAGGATAGAAATGAGAAACTAAATTGAAGAAAGTGAGAGAGAGAAGGAGAAGAAAAAAAAGAAACACTACTACTGAGAATATTCACCTTATACATGCTATGCTTTGCTAATACTGTACTTAAGAGGTACTTGCTGAACTGACCAGGAACGAGAGACACAAAAAGATAAAGGAGAGAGAGAGGGAGAGACAGAAAGAGAGTGACTGCATGAGAGAGAAAAGTTAGAGTGAAACAAAGTAGGAAAGAAAACAGAAAAAGAAAGAAGGGAAAACAAGGCAGCTACATGAGGTCTTGGCCGGTCACTAATGGAGCTCCTCTCTCTCATGTCGCTTCAGTGAGAGCAGCTCAGCGTAGTTAGCTCCATCTCAGAGGCACCGCAGGAGCTTTAGCCCCAACAAACCACCTCTAATTGGGCTGCCTCTCCCTTAGCCCCCCAGTTCTTCCTGGATAAATATAGAGCCAGCGGAAGTGCAGGCTCTGGGCCCTGAATCCGAGGATACGGAGCAGGAGAGAATTCCCAGCGCTGGGCTCTTCTCACTCTGCACTCCGACACTCGGCTATTAAGGCACGCGCTCATTTGCGTGCCACACGAGAGAGGGAGCGGTGGAGTGTTTGAGGATGGAGTGCCGTCCCTGAGGAATGAAGGTGAAGGAGAACAATACTCGTTTCCACCTTTGAGAGGCAGGGGAATTTTAAATGCACAGGAAGACCGAAATAAGACTGGAAATCTGCATTTTTAAAGGAAGGCAAAAAAAGAAGAATATTAGGCATGCCACCTTCTTCTTACAATAGCTAAATAGTAGGAAATGTCTGTTTGCGAGTGTATATACAGTACTGGTTAAATGTTTGGATGAGCCGACTAAATGTATGTTGTGTTGTTTTTCACTTTGTGAATCTGGCAGTTGATCTTTACAATGTTAAGATTATTGAATCAATAGAAATATTCATATTCGCTTCCACTAAAAGTTAAAGCCTGAGAGCCTATGTTATGCTTAAATGCCTGAAATCTGTTCCTAGGATGAATAATAAAAATGTTTTTGCTTTGTGTGATTTTATTTCCAAAAAAATAAATAAATATATGAAATCTTTAAGCCTGTTGGCCACACTATTAGTGAAGCTGCTTGAGAGATCTCTGTGTTGAGAGTTGGGTTTGAGCAAAACTGTGGTCTACAATGCCCTGAGAATCGATCTGAGAACCACTGGCCATGAGAGTGTAAAGCTGCATCGAGGCAAAGTAGGACTATTTTGAAGAGTGTAAAGCTGTTTATTTGAGCACATTAAAATAACTACAAATAAACCACACTAGGGCTGCAACCAACGTTTTCCAGAATCATCAGTTCATTATCGACTCTGTTTTGAAGCTTTTTTGGTAATAAGTAACACTGAATACTTTGCACGAAACACAATGTTTTTCCCTTTTGCATAATGCTCTTTCTGGCTTATACTCCACCTTCTAAATAATATTCACAAAAAATGACAAAAGGATGTTTATCAAGGGTGTAGCAACAGATCATGCTCTTAGTGCTATTGTAATCAGTGTGATCACCTCACGTTACGCATATAATTCATTAAGCTCGACATACAACACAGAAAAAAACACTAAAACACTGTTTCTGTGCGGACGGGAGGTTGGAACTGTTTTTGGGATGTAATAATGAAGAATAGAGCTACAATTTAGTCTAGCTGTTTAGACGAATTAATTTAGCCCTTCAGTCAACATCATTCATTATTTATTAATTAAAGCAGAAAATGGCTTGGTGCATTTACCTTTGTGATGGTTTGAATGCAGTTTTAGTATCTTTGTTACTTTCTGTACTAAGATGTTTATACGTCACACAGGAAAAAAATTGTTTAGATTGTGTAAAATGAAGATTAAGGATTATTTGGACTGTCTAGTACTGCATTCTTTGCCATCTGTATTTTTAGTCTTTTACTCGAATGGGAAACTAAAAAAACGTTATTCGCTCTTTAAACCAAGTAACTGACATTTTCTCTGTTATCGTCGTTATCACTGATATTGTGATTTAATGTGTGTATGATGGTTGGCTCAACCATTTCCAAAAGTTCTTCTCAAGGAAACCTCATTTGACTAAATGGAATCAGGCTGTACAATGTTTTATTTTTTTATCATGTCAACAATGAACACATAGTTAAAGGTCATGATGACAGAATGGATCACACACAAATAGTGTGCTTTCTTTAGCCAAGGCTTGAACTCTGCTCTTCCAGAGCAAGTGATTTTCAGCCCTCGATTCACAGCTTCAAAGCTACTCTAGCTACTTTGCCCTATTCTATCCTTACCCTTTAAAACATAATGATTATTCTTGATCTCAGTGCTGCGTGTTAAATGTGTGAAGTACTTACTGCTATTGTCACAACAAACCTGCATTACCATAAAGAGCTTATTAATGTTTTTATTGGCCTACATATAATATAAAGCAATATATTCATTTGTTTTTGAAATGCATTTTTACACAAACTTTTCAGGCAGTGCTGACTATTTTTTTTTACAGTTACACAAAAAGCACACAAAATGTGTGTGTGTCTCTCTGGGAGTTAACTTGTGCACATGTATCCATTTCTCCCAACAGTACTATGATAGACAGCAATTCAGAGTTGAGGTCAAAAGTCAACCTTTCTGCCCCTGGTGAAACACTGCATTGTGCTTTTGAAGGCTGAACTAAATTGCCTTGGTAAACACCCCAGTGGTATTAATGGACAAAACTGCTCTGCGAACTGCTGGGCTTGCACTTTATGCTAGACAGGGCCATCTGACAGACAAAGCAATACAGAAGTAGAAGGTGTGGAGGTCAAGTCCATATGCCCTAACAAAAGCCATTCTTAATCTGCCTGCTGAGTGCATGAGTGCTGCGAGCTTAGAACTGTTTAATGCTTAGAATGTCCATTTTTTACCAGCAATAATAAAAAGAGTATAATATAAAATGAATTATTTCTCAATCATAGCTTATTGAAATCAACAGAGAAATTTAGCTGAAAATTCTAAACTTTCAATCAATACTACATTTGTGTTCATGTACAAAAGGACATTTCTGTTTTTGTCACTTCTTGACATTGAAAAAAAGCCAGAAGTGAAGAATTATCATACTTAAATAAAGAACCAAATGTGAAAATCCTTCATTGTGTAACTTATGTATTTGGTATTCGATATGAATAGAGGAACAAAACATAAGCCTATGTTTTATTTTTTTTTCTTGTTTCTGCAAAAATCGATTTAATCTGTCAATATTGTCAATAATTGTTTATTAGATTTTTTATAATGGTATGAATTAATTTCAAAACTGATTAATTTTATTACTCTGAATGTGGCAGGTGGTGCAACCATATATTAATTTTACATTAATCATAGTTGTATGTTAAATACATGGAAAGAACAAAGATTATTATTTTGTATCAATAAATAAAAAATATTGCCTGCACACTACTAAAAGGTCAGACAAATCTACGAATATATATCACTGATAACAGCAAGAAACTGAAATGTTTGCTTGTTTTGTGTCCGGCTTTAAGTTAACTACATAAATAAAAATTAAAAAACATAAGAAAAAACAAATAGTCTTTGCAGTTTATTCTTATTATTGTTTTGGTTTTCCCAGCTTGGTAAACTGAAATAGCCTAATTATGACTAAAAAGTAATTAGTATTAGTCAAAAGGCTACTGACCTTAGCACTGCACCATTACGGTCACTTGGAGTCTTATGTCAGTTGTGTCACATTAGTAAATCAGAATTAAATTTTATTTTCAACAAATAATACCCTATATACCCTAATAATTAATCTATTTAGGTTTTTTTTTATTTACCCTTTTAATAGTTCACATTAACTGCATATATGCTGCACCACTGCATCATCTGACTTTTTTAGAATTTGGGAATAATTAAATAATTATTTTTAAACTACTGCAAAGGTATACACAATTGATTGCTGATTAAAGTAAACAGTGGGTCATGCTTTTATTCATCCATTTTGCAGTAAAATACTGGACCTGGACATAAAAAAAATGCTTATGACATTATTGGCCCTGTTTTCTTTTTTTTTTCTAAAACGTGCTGGAACTGTCCAAGATGCTCCATGAATGTACAGAAAACTCTTTTAAGGTACTAACAATTAGTAAAAAAAATAACCTTCTTTCATCTCTGGGCACAAGCTTCTATCCACACGGGCCTGAGCTGCCCTTCCAAACTTTTGTGAGCGGGACACTCCATCTCTTATGACAGCTGCGCATTTCATATTTTTCTCAGGGACTCTGTACCAATCTGTCACCATATGGTCTGGTCCACCTGTCATTGCCAACACTCTTTAAAAAAAATAAATAAATTAAGGAAGAAAGAATGGAGAGAGTGAAACCTTTCTCATAGGCCGCAATGCTTCAGTATTTCAGCCCTATTTTGCATGCCTGCCATAGCATGACCTATTTTTCAGACTCCTCCTCCATCTGAGAGCGAGTGTCAAAATATTTTACACAGGGAGAAGAAAAGTGAGAGAGAGAGGTACTGTGAGGCTGGGTGGTGAGCGCTGGTGATGGATTCTGTGGTGAATGTGCAGTGCGTGAGAGTGAGTGGATAGTGATGGATCCCACAGTGTGAAGGTTTGTGTCGACAGGATAGCAGACACACGGTTGTGTGTGTGTGTGTGTGCAGGGTGGAGTAGAGGGACTGGGCTGTGTCCTGTATCAGAGCATATGCTGAATAAAACATCTGAGAGAGAGCGAGAGAGAGAGAGAGAGAGAGAGAGAGAGAGAGAAAGACAGAAGCTCATGAATAGTGTATTTGGCATGTAGAGGGTGTGATGGAGGAGCAGAGGGGAGCGACCTCCACCCTGTAGGAGAGAAGGAGCGGCCCAACAAACAAAAAAGAAGAGAAAAAAACACTCACCGGGACATAGAACGAGAGAGGGAGAGAAAGTGTGGTGGAGCTCTGTGTGTATCATGTGTGAAGGTGTCCGTGTGTGTGAGATAACACGCTGACTGTGTCCACAGGTGACAGATTGCTCGCTGAATGCCTGTGTGTCGCTGGTACGTGTGTGTGCAGCAGAGAGAGGTAGTGATGGAGTCCATGCTGTGAAGGTGCGTGCTGACAGGGTAACCCTGGGTGTGTGTCTCTGTGTGGGCTAGGGGCACTCACACTATGCTGAGGGGAAGGTTGCGCTTGATTTGTTCAACCTTATTTTTGACCTAAAATGAAAATTCTTCACTGGTGTCACAATATAAAATACATTATGTGAAAATGTATACAATATATTTCACAACTGTGCACTACATCTACACTTACACCTGGTAGATTATTGTGTTTTTTATATTTGTTCCTATATTTTAGCATAATTTATGTTGACAAATGCAAATTCTTGATAAATTACAAAAAAATATGTAATTATAATATTAGAATGTATTAATATTAGAATAACAGCACTTTATAGGACATCCCACAAAAATTAAATACAAAATTGCCGTAATTAGAAGTTTTGTATATACATAGATTTTTATATTCTATAAAATAATAATTAATAAATTTCACATCCTGTGAAAAAAATCTTAAATTCAAAAATACAAAAATTCCTTATCTAGCTGTAACCCAACAACCACAAACACCCAGTTTGGGATTTCACAAAAAAAAGTACTTGTAAAAAGTTCTTGTAAATGTAATTCTTGCAATTAAGCTGGATTTATACAATTATTATTAATTCATAATTTTAAAGCAAATATATATATTTTTTTTTTTCATCATATCATAAAAAAACACCCTAAATTAGAAAAAATCTCTAAATTAACACCTGCCATGTTCCACTGTATTAGAATTCAATACATTTACAGCATTAGAAATCTTAGCATCTTAAACAGCACAAACAACTGGTGACACTCTAACCCATTTCCCTCATAGCAGTCTTTCACAATCAGAATTTAGAATTGAGAGGACTGAGAAAGTATCAGTGTAGGTTCTTAAATGCAGAACTTACACTTCATTAGTCTTAACTAAACTAAAAAGTTGTTGGCATGTGTTGGCCAGTGTACACCAACAGTACTTTTTTAAAACATATAATGCACTGGACTGACACCTTTTCTGCAAAGATGAAAATTTGGTCTGGCTCTATCTTCAGCATATTTTATGGGGCTAAAAGCAACCTCATTCAACTTCATTTGGATAAACTGAAAATAAAATTAATAAAACACTTTACATTTGAAGAGCGCCTTTCATCATTATCTTAAAATAATATAATTTTTTTTATCCAATTGACCTGCACTAACTTAAAATTGAATCGTCTATGACATAATTCTAGCAATTTACTAACTGCTTGCTAACTATGCAGAATTCTTGTAGGTTGAGAGGGTGGGCCTTGGGTGCCCACAACTCTGTCCTGGATCCACGGCGATAATTACTGTTGATTAACATATTAAGGTAATTCATGCTATTCACTTTCATTCATGTTTTAATAATATGAATCGTTGTGTATTCAACTATATTTAATATGATCAGATGCAATGCAATAGAATTTCGGAACCCTTAAGAATTTCAGAATTATATTTGAAATTAATAATTGGTTAATGGAAAATTAATGTTTTACATTTTACATATACAAGTAATTATAGTGTGTAATTAATAATATTATAAACAATATGACATGCTTTAATAGTATAATATGCTTTCCAAACCCAAATAATGAATGTACGATTTTAGTCTAGGGCAATGAAATATGTAGCATCCAGGGTGGATTTAAGACTGTGTGGAACCTGACTAAACAGAAAATGCATTTATTTATTTATTTATTACCCATCACCATGTTACCATGCACACAAATACATTACAAGCCACAATTAAATGCTATAATAAGGGGCAGTGTTGTGAATTGGGTTTAAATGAGGTGAGGAAAAGACTTGGCTTAGTCCTCTAACAGTTAAATGAAGACTGAATTATGAATTTATTGCAGTCAGTTTTACTGTTGATTACTGGACTAATGATTTGCAGCTGATGTTGATTAAAAAAACTGTTACAGTTCTCATCTTGTCTGTTCTGAGTGATGCATCAAAGGAGCAGATTTTTTCAAATCATTTTCTATCTAACCAGGCTGGTCAATTAAAAACGAATTAAGAACAAATTGTCATTCCCAATGACAGCCTGGCAACGTGCTTAAAGACATGAGTCATTACGTGGTGTTTGTTAGCCAACACATTACAATAGGTTTTGGCTCCCAGCAGTGAGCGAGAGGGATGTGGGACCCAAACTGACCGTGTCTCGAGTGGAACGCTGCTGTTGAGAGCCCAGCTGTCCTGGAGCTGCACAGACTCTGGGGTGGAGGGCCCGTCAGCAGGGGCTGAGGTGGGTGTGTGGCTCTGAGGGTTCCTACGGCTGGCATGGGTGCTGCGGTTCAGCGAATTAGCCGAGGATTGGTGGTGGTTGTGCGGAGGGGGAAGAGGAGGCCGCGGAGCCAACTGACTGTGATGGCTGGATGGACCTGAGAGAAAAGAGAGAAAGAATTAAGAGGGTGAAGAAAAGAAAGGCCTCAATTACAGCATCTCTCGCTGTTTGTGCAGCGCTTTTGGAAGCACGAGTTCACCACCTGAAACTGCACTGCTTTCACATTGGCTTAATAATCAGTGTGAATGTTTTTCTTTGGCTTCTGCTGTGAATGGTGCAATAGGAAGGAGATAGGAGATGTGAAATGTCAGAAGTTTAGGAACAGAGAGGAGGCCGATCGCTGTGAAATGAAATCTGCACAGATAAAAGGGAAAAACCTTGAAAATATCTGTAGTTGAAAAAGGCATTTAATGTTTTGCTATCTAACTCCTAAAGCCGGTTACCATTCATGCTATTAATTACAAAAAACAGAAGGAAATACTGAAATGTTAAATTGGTCAAATTAAAGTAAAATAAGTCAAAAAGTAAAAACTAAATTAAATAGGATTTTTTATTTGTAGTATTTGTAATATTTTTTTAGGAAGTGAAACAAATGATGACAAATGATGATTTTAGCCCCATCAATCATTTATCAGAAGTCATCCCTATAACACATCACCGCTTCCACTGTATATGTACAGAAATATGGTTATATTAGGATTTCAGTTTTGTCCACTTTCATCCACTCACATCTAACTGCATTTTCTAAAATGCTTCACCTTAAAGAAGACTTAACTTATCATGCCGGGCAGATCCATGTCATGTTATAGATCACTGAAAAAACATTTTGTGGTATCGAACTAGTATCAAACTAGCACAAACATTTGCTGCATGTTATATAAGAAATCACTGGCTAATGCTGCTTTCACTTGGACTTTTTTACATTTATGTGAATGGTCTTCAATATATTTTAGTTTTTTTCTGAAGAATATCACAGAAGGATTTCTATTACATTTGTTATATTATTAATTTTATATTATATTATATTTGCTAATGATTGCAAAATATGTGACAGAATGTGTACAAAATGTTTTTTTTTTTTTTTTTAAACTAAAAGACCATTTTGAGCATTTTACTAATAAAATGTGTATAGTGTTAAAATGTGGTTTCAATGTATAGTTTTATACATTTTTCATTAAAAAAATATGTAACAAATATTTTTTATTGTTTTCACAATGAAATATTTAATTCTAATATTATCTACTTTTAACTACTTTTAAAGCTTACATTAATTACATTAAAGCAGATTTTGTCAAATGCAAATCTATTCGTATCATGCGTACTGAATATTTTAAGGCTAAGATATGTGTAAAGAAAAGAAAAGAGATGTAAAAATAAAATTAAACCAGTAGACATTTAAAAATATATGTTTACTTTCGGAAATGTGATATAATCAAATATTTATTGAATAAAATAAACATTTAGTCTTCAGTAACTCATAGAGGTTTTCTTAGCATGCCTATTTCTTCAGTCGGCATTTAAAGGCCTGTTAACCATGCAAACAATAAAACTACAAAAACATACATTCTAAGCTGGCCATGAGTCTCCAAACATGCATTATAAATATACATACATTCAATTCTATACACGCCACTGAATAGAGGGAATATTTCTACCCTAACAATACCTACAAAAATACTGTTTAAAAGTGCTTGAAGGCTTACTTGACACCTCCATAATCCACGCAGTTTACTATTAAATTCAATTATCCACAGTCACTACAACAAAGCTCTAAATGTATTCTTAACTTTTGTTCCACCTGTCTTTGTTTGCTTCAATACAACGCCCAGAATCTTTAAGAAAACACAATAAATGTAATAACACTGGCATGGTTCACACGTTCTACAATCAGTCCATGCATAAACCCTCTTTTCCTCCAGTGATTGGGCAGAGTCAAACAAATTTAAATTCATCCAAGGCCGTTTTCCCAACACACAGGACTGTGGGCCCTGTGAAGAAGGCGTAAGCGAGGGATTCAAAGCTCTCTTCCAACCCGTGAAAAGAAAAAGCGGTAGGGAGATGAAAGGGGGATTGGGGCCGAGAAGAGATCGGCTACGGTCTGAGGGCCTGGGCCGTGTAATCTCCCCTTGCATGGTTTGCCAGAGCAGGCCAAAAACAGTCTCGCAACAAACACAGTGAAGGCACAAAGCCCTCTGCTCTCTCTCTTCGCTCCGAGGATGAGAGAGGAACTCTGGAGGAACTCAAACTCCTAACAATAAGACGAAAACACTGGATTATGGGCCGGCAACATGTCCATCAAAGCTGACCCTAGGCAGCTCTCGACATTCCCTCCTTCCTGCACAAAAGCATTGTACAAGCATAGTAGGACTCGCAGTTTTAATATGCTGTGATATCCTTAGCCAGTCTCAAATCCATAGCGTCCTCTATTGTTTTTCACCTTCGGACTTGCCGTTGGAGCCCAAAATCGAAGCGACAGCCGCTAAAGGGACTACTGAATGGCCTTGTGTGGCACCGGACTTCAATAGAAACACCCGGCTGTGTAAAAAGAAGGAGAGTGGGACCGTCTTTCCTTTCACTCAGGAGAAGAACGCGCCAGGAGCCTCAGTGTGAAGCGGACGAGGCAGTTGGAGACAATAGGGTCGCTCCTGCACTTTTACAAAACGCACCGCAGAGCTTGCGGCGCTGTGCTAGGGAGGAGGGCTCAAAGTCAGTACAGTAATGCAGAGATTACAGGAGACTACTGTTATTAGGGTGCCACGTCACGCCGAGCTCGGACACAAAGAAGGCCTTGATGTAATGTATATTTCCTGCTGGGTGAGGAGGTGGTAGACGGGTCGGGGGGCGAAGGTGGAAAAAGAGGAATGAGCAGCGAGTGAGTTCAGCTGTGTGGGGGAGAGCAGTAGTGCTCGCTCGTCCGACCAGGGGCTGCTCCCTTGAACTCCCTTCACACAACGGACACAGAGATTTAACCAAGGACAAAGGAAGAGATGCAACAAGGTGGGGCAACCTTGAAGCCTTAAAGTGAGAATTGAACACATCCAGCCTTTTCACACTTATACCCAAATGGCGCTGAGAAAAATGCAACTGGAAAATTATGGGAAAGATGCTTTGAAAGGACCTTAAACGACCTTAAAAGAATGTTATTTTTAAGATTTATCCAATAATCTGAACCAGAAGCAGTACTCTGTTGTATCAATTTGGCTATTTTATTTTCTACTGAAAATGTGCGCTATTATGTAGAAGGATTTCTCGATTTCCATAAAATGTTTTTCGCTGTACCAATAGAGACAGTTAGGGCTAACATTGAATTATTTTCATTTTTGGAAAATTTTGTTTATCGGTGCTAAATTTACACATTCAAAGCAAAAGGCATGGTTCAATTATGTATAAAAGAAAACTGAGACCACAGCCAAAAAAAAGCACTTCAACAGGAATGTTGGACAATGTGCCATCTACAATATAAATGCATAAAATCAGCAGAAATCAAGCGCATTTTTGCAAATACTACTTGAGTTTTCGACAAGGTGTAAAAAGAGACCAGACTATTGTCCAGATGGAAGCTAAGGCCTGAGTGAGACTGAATGTGGCTTTGACCTAAAATAGCGTTCAGTTCTGGCATTGCGTACAGCAGTTGGCATGTTGCGAGAACTGTGAAAAACTGTGCCAAGAAGAAATGCAATTTCCTGAGCATAAGCAATTTAAAAATTTGTCTTGATAAACAAAGTATAACCACACAGTCTCATATATTACATTTCGCATCACACTCTCTTACATTTTTAGAAATGATGCTGTCTGCAGGCTGAGTGAATACAAATGAATGAGACACAAAGCAAGGCTCTCCTTACTCTGTTCTAAAATAATACATCTTCGATTGTGCCACATATATTTATCCATCTCTAAAGTTAAAATGGAAGCCAAGTAATTAATCACTCAAATCCAAACGTCTAAGACACAAATAGCAGAGCCTAGCTCTATTTTCCTAAAGTCAATTCAATAAATTGTGTGCAACTTCCTCTTTCACCAACTTTTGAGTTGAAGTTTTTAAAGCAGTCTTTACAGAACTCTCAAACAGGGCTTAAATCTGCATCCGGGTTCAATTCTTTCAAGACACTGAGGCTTTGCACAGCTCAAACAAGGCTCTGTGCTGCAGTCAAAGCTTGCTGCCTTTCTGACATTTCCGCTTGCATCACAGGCTTTATGATATCCATTTTATTGGAACATGAAACAGCTGTGAAGCCATTCCGTCTTCTGCCACCAACATTCATTTATCTCCACCAGCCTCTCTCTCTCTCCCTCTCTTTTCACAAGCCCGAGTTTCTTTCTCCCCGAGGTTTCCGTTCCTCGCCATTTAACAGTGTTTATGAATAATTGAGTTTTGATTCAGTGAACAAACGGCGGTAGCAGACAAAATACTCAGCAAGCAACACAAGGAGGGAGAGGCTTGACACTGGCATGGAAAAAGGCCTATCCACCCCGACTGTTACGTTCTATTCCAGCAGCTGCTGTTCATCACCGTAATAACAAAGAGACACATTTACATTAAAAGCAAATCAATAATATATATATAAAAAAAACAGACACACAACTAACCTCTATTCTGCTCCTTTGTCTCACTGCACCACGTGTACAGCAATAACAGAAAACAAGAGCCTGCCTCCAACGTATTATAATCACGAAAAAAAGGCCTCTCCGGCTTCTGCTATTTCCAGAGAACTGGACATAAAAAACCTGCTGTTGGTAATAATCTAGGAATTGAATTTGTGTTTTCTTCTCACTCTCCTTAGCTGTCAAAGATCCATGTCAGGGGAAGAAAAGCAAAATAAAAAGAGAGTCAGAGAGAGAGAAACCGCAAAGCTAAGAGGAAAAGAAAAGGCTAAAAGCAATTACTGGTGGGGAGGTTGAGGCGGGATGGGAGGCAGAGAGGGGAGAGAGGCAGCACTACAGCTTCTGTGGGGCGGCTCGCCGCTGCTGGTGCATGGCGATGCTGAAATTACCGCCGCCGAGCTCCGCTAGGCTACGGGGCCCCGTCATGACAGGGATTAAAATAAATTGCTCGACATGAGCGGTGGGAACCTTGGAAAAACAATACGAGTAAAAGCATAAATGTCAATTTGGAATGATAAAAGACACAATCTAAATGTGGCAGCAGGAGCCTGGAGACAGAGCCGGGGTAATGGAGCTCGCTGCTCCGCTACTGACTCAGACTGTTTACTGAGAGAGAGAGAGAGAGAGAGAGAGAGAGAGAAATGCAGCTTGATTGGTGGACAGCAGCCCTCTGTCTTTCTTTCATCTGTCCATCCGCTAATTCTCTGCACACCAACCAGGCAATTTTTTTGTCTTCTCCTTACCCCACAGTTTGCTAAGAGATATGACAACCGACAATATCAGAGTATTTTACTGAGTATAGACACAAGTACCTTCTCAACAGAGCCCAAAAATATGAACGTTGATTCTTTCCCACATAATTGTTAAGTAGTTAGCTGAACTTTGTTAGTCAGCTAATCTGCTCATTATTTTTGACGATAAAACGAATAATCCAAAAATACTCCAAAATTGTGACAGACTCTACAGACAGATTTTATAAATCGAATATTGTAAAACCAGTCTCGAAATAATTCTGTTCTGCACAGTTTCAGTGTTTTGCTAGTGTGGTTGCATTTAAACCAACTCATCAACAGATTACTAAGCCCTTTACAGTCGGATGGTCTAGAGCACAGAAAGAATGGCAAACTCCCACGATCGAAGTTGAGAAACAGTGCTTTGAAGCATTAGGGATTGTGTGCCTTATATATGCATTAACTCTGTATGATGGCAGGGCTGACGAATAGACCCAAATATGGGCCAATATTTGAAGTTGACTCTCAGAAGGGTTTGCTGGGTTTGACACGTCAATCAGGTATTTGCAGAGGCTGAGGGAGCTGCACGGGTCTGCAGGCGGAGCACAGAGTGTGTAAGATCAGTTTCGGGCTCTGCAGGAGCTTGTGGGGATCTCACCCCCTCTGCCTCTAAAGAACAGTGGATCGGCAATGGCCCAAGGACAGCTCTGCTTAGCGCTGTCTCCAATGATCCTTTTTTTTCTTACTAAAGATTTAATTAAAAAGGGTGAATAAGAGAGTGATATAGAAACAGAGCAAAGAACAGAGAGAGAGAGAGAGAGAGGGAGAGATATTTTAAATATTCTACTCACATCATCTTTTGGCCTTGGACACTCATCTGGACTAATTAGAGAGTAATAAGGGAACTCTTACACAACCCTGAGAACCAGCCTGCAAACGCATCTTAAACACAGCTGTGAATGTGCTGGAATTACTTTCATTGTGTCACTATCATGATTTCTGTCCATAATATAATTTATATACATGTCTAGGTGACATGAGTAAGAGCAAGATTTTTTTTTTGCTATTTAAGTAGTGCTCAAAGGAAAACTGAGCAATCAAACATTCAAGACACCACACAAACCTCTGGTGATTTCCTTGTTAGGATTTTTTTTCCAGAGTGCAAAGACACCAGAAATAGCTAGGAGAAAGAGAAACAACATATGAATAATGCATCGGTAGTATTAGCACGCTAAAAGAGCAGCTCTTTCCAGGAGCTGGGAGCAAGGTGATATGCAGAAGAAGAATGGAGCGAAGGCCATGGTGAGGTGGAGAAAGATAAGGAAAGGGAGAGCGAAAGAGAGAGAGCTAGAGGGAGAGAGTTTGGAAAAGGGGCACGTCCCACGAACGAGTGTTCGCTTCTAGCTGCCTAAATCACCTCTGTGTGGATGACACATCTGACTGGAGCAAGAGCCATCACGCTGCTCTCCCTAATACTGCAGGATGGGCAAAGACACAGGAGAACATCAATGCATACCAATTACACCAGCATGCAGGCCTGCAGACTAGATAGAGCAGGTCACAGTCACTTGCAGTTAATGCAGGGAGATACGGAGAGGAATGTGGGCTTACAGCAGCAGTGTGCTCCCTCAGCACACGTCCCTGCAAGCCAATTCCAAACGTTCCAACATGATATCGATGCTGACACCTCCCTATTCACTTCTACTGTGGGCCAGAAGATATTAAAACATAGGAAATCTCTAGAATTGACTGGAGTTTTATTAAGTCAAGAGAAACAGGTTCATTAATTGTTCAAAACCAAGAAATGGTAGGATTGAAAGTAGGCATTCCAACAACAGGGTTATGGAAAGGGCCAAGCGATATCATAATATTTACATTTGTTAGATTGTCTAAACACCTTAAACTTGTCAAGATGACCACAGCAGACACAAAAAACACTAAGATTAGTTAGACATACTAATTTCTCCAGTCTGATTTGCATACTAATACTCTCTGTGTACAACAACTAACAAATCACATCACAACAACGACAATAAAAACAATATACTGTGCAGCCTTAAGTGAACAAGAGCATTTCTGACTTACGGCCTGTTAAGGTATCATGCTGGGCAACATCTATTACAATCGTTTCGGCAAATGTCCCTTCTGCTCATGTGACCTTTCTAAAGTATAAATTACACTGAATGCCGTGAGTCAAGTATTCACCTCAGTGATTATGTGCTTTATAAGGAAGTACCAAGGACTCAAAAGTCAGTACAGAGTTGACATAGCTGGAAGAACATGAAATATGTGATTTTAGAGGATCAAAGGTAAGTAAGAAATTATCCTCTGCAAATTCAACGTCTGTAAGGACTTATTTCTATCCTGAACATATGCTTAGGGATAGCACCAGCCTTGTCCCTACGGTAATAAAACATTATTATCGTCTTTAACAATCAGGAATGGGAACTGCTGAAGTCGTGGTGATTTTATAACTTTGGTATTGTTACAATTTCTGAAATCACTAAGGGTCTGCCACTGTCTCAGGGTTTGGATGATCATGAAAATGTGATTAATCAAAATATCAAAGTCCTCTGTAATGCAGGATTTTTCTCCATATTTTAAGTCCACCCTAGAGAATACGAGGCAGCCTCTGTTTAATTAACAGTCTGCTGGCATGAGGAACTTGAAAAGAAAATGCTGCTGAACCCAGTATGCTCTGAACGGATTCAGGATATATAGGCTTAATATGAAATACCTCATCTAAATAGGTACTCATCAAATAGGAGTGTTCATAAACTATGATCAAAAGAGGTCAAGAAAAAGGGGCAATATTTGCTAAAAACATGAATACTTTATCATATCTCTCATTCTGATCCCTTGTATTAAAAGATAAGAACAGGTGATTGTTATATTTTGGAAACCTCAGCAGCACTAATACAGGTCATGCCGTGTTAGTGTGTAATGTCGAATTATCATTGAATTCTCTCTGTAATTATCATTCCCTGACGTATCTGAATGTCACCTTAGAAAATAATTGGAATATGATTCTAGCTGCTCAAGAAAAAGGGCTTTAGAATTTGTTGAAGTGAAAATCTAAAATTCTATACAAGGAAGCTGCAATTCTAAGAATAAAACAATATATATTTACAAACATTGTATATCAGAAAATAAATATCTAAGAAAATTATGACCAATAAATAAATTATAAAATATCTGTGCATGATACAGTAATGAGCCAACATAATAAAATTAACATCCTTCCAGCCTTAACATCTGTTAGAAAGTGTTAATCTAATTATTGTCTTTTAACACCGAGGGTTAAAGATGTGAGGTCTATTAATATTTGATCATATTAACAGCCTTCATTTTCAAAATGAACTGTGAGGGGATGACAAACATGCAGTGCATGCTTTAAGAAGAGATTTACATAGTCTACGACAGCATTATACTGTATTCACCTTCTTATAATTGAACATATTTATGGTATTTGCAAAACTTTGTTCTTCATTTGTTTTCATTAAAACCATCCTACTGGGACACCAATTACGTACAGACCTGGTCACAAAACCATCGTGATCTCCATATTGTCCGGTTACTGCCCAAGCTTCTTAGAAAGTATTGAATGGCCTTAGATACAGTATATATACACTGCCAGAAGAAAGCAGCCTAAATACACACACACATACAAACACCCACTCAAAAATGCACACATACACAGAAGAAGACAATAAATAACAACATTCCAGATATTATAATGTGAGTGAGTTCCACAGTTTCTGAATCTAGACTAGTCTATTCCTGGCACGCTTAGTTTGTGTGTGATTGATGCTGCTGCACTGTACTGTGAAGCAATCAGCCTGAATGCAAAGCCACAGGAGAGAAAATACAATTGTTATGCTAAAATTTGGAACTTCCAAAGCAATTCAAATAAAGCTCTGCTCCACTGCAAATACCTGAAAAAGCTTATCTTGTTAACCACCAGCACTGCAGAGAAAAGGGTATTTACTTAATATGAAAATCAGATTTAAGTAAAATAAAGAGGTTTTTATTCACTGATTCACATTTCCTAATACATGATAAGAATATGCCTTAAACTGAAATTCAATGTACAACATGCAAAACGACATACTGTACTGATGGTTAGGTGAGTACATGCTTAGCTTAACTACTGCCTTTTAAGGACATGCATGTTTTTCCTTTGTATTCTCTTGTATTCTTAAAAGACAACATGTAACTCTCTGCAGAAATCAAAGGCCTCCACATGATCAGAGCTGGCTCTCCCTATACTTATTCATCTTAGGGATTAGCAAGTCACTTTGCAATGGACAAAAAGTGTAAAGTATGTGTGAGTTATTAGGTGAGTTATTAGGTTTTACCTCTGTGAACTGAACCCCAGCACCACAAATAACGCTGTCCATCATTCACTACTCTCATTAAAAATATGAAAACATGTTTTTGTACTGTTTTTTTTTATAGTCGTACTGTTTTTAAGTACTGATATAATTAAACTGTGAGTAAATGCAAAGGCTACAATGTAATATCTACACATACAAAATAAATTATATTTATATACATGAAACCACAACATGAATGGCAACAAAATCATTTCAAACTATGTTGACGGGTGTAAGGTTTCCAGAGATGCAGAGATGACTGTCTGTCATGAAGTCCCGAGCAGGCCAGAGCTGATTTATGAAGCAGTTTAAGATTAATGACTGGCTTCACTGGCTCGTTAAGTAATGACAAAGATAACGTACTGTCTTAGGTATGAAAGGTTTCGGGAAGCGCTTGCACTTTAACAAGTAATCTTAAGATGGAGTTTACGATGCACTTAGCACTACAGGGCTTTCGGGAAACTGGCCCCAGATGGTTTTACAGCAGAAGCATGGAAAGATTCCACACTCACCGGTGTTCATTGGACGTCTCCATGAACCACAGCTTCCAATCAAGTACAATTTTTTTGAAAATTAATTTGAATAAAAAATGCAAACACATATACTTAGATGTGGCTTCTAATGAAAAGGAAAGGAGATCTATCGTAGATTGCTTGTTTATACTCAAGAGTGAGTGGAACACTGAATAAGTATGACATTTAAAAAATTATATAATATTTTATGAGTATTTTAAATATACTGTTGTCCTTGAGTATCATGAATATACTTTTTATGTTTCATTTTTAATTTCTGCCACTAAAAGGTACTACACATTGTTTTATTCCTTATACTAAGGAATATTTGTAGGCATTCTGTATATAGCTCTAAAAGGAGTGTAATTAGTCTGTTATGTTATTAATTTATTCATTGGGACTAGCACAATAATAGTGTTGAAGACAATAATTAAACAGTTAATTGCACTCTTTTGTGTGAAGTGTATGTAATTTGCTGGACACAATTTCAAGACCAACAGAGCTCTATTTGCACAGCTCCATATGTAGCATGAAAGATATAAATGAACAGAGTGAACAGTTTACTTATCACAAGTTCCCAATAAAGTAAGGCTATAATAGAAACAGATGTTTCAATAGTTTGGAATTTTGAAGCTCTAGTGGTGAACATCATGTAGAGAACGCATGGTATTGTGAGGAAGTAATGGACTGGAGAGCATATTATGTATTTACCATTCATAACCCCCCCCCCCGTGCTGAATTACACACTTGACAAGACACTGAATTTCTGATCAGAGTATGTGATTGGATATATGAACAGATGGCCTATGTGTACACAGTGGAAAGGCTGAAAATATAATGATTTAAGACAGACAAATAAATGTGAATGACATATTTGGTTTAGTTATATCTGTTTATAACTGTACATTTTAACAGAACTTTAAACAAAGGATGATGCTTATGTAGAGGATTACGGGCACAGATGTAATGAAACAGCAGGAAGAAACAGGCTGGGAGTGAACACAGCATGTGTCAGTGTGGCAGCGGTGCGATTTTTTTAAATCACCTTCCTTACACACAGCTCACCGACACTTTTATACAAAGGGTTCAAGAGTCACGTCTCAAACTTGCTTCAAGGTCAGATTATTCATAATCCCATATGGTTTCTGTTATATGTATAGTAATAAAAATAATTAAGTTAAATAAGAACTGTATGAAAATCACAAATGTTTTTCACAAAAGTCATTATGTCAATGTCCTATCAACAAAACAAAAACTTTTAAAATGTGGCTTAAACATCATAAAGTGCCCAGATTTGCAGAATTTACAACTAGCATATTGTTTCATTTTTACAGTTTTTTATGTTCTGATATTATTTGAATCTTTTAGTGTGACAGCAACGATACAGAGCTGTGAAGTGCTAAGTGAAAATTGAGATCTCACTAATACAATTGGATACAATATGTACAATACAATATGTTGGTCACTATGATGCAATTCAGCTAATCAAAGAATACCCTGATATTACACAACAATTGACTATATAGACTACAACAGTCTATATGTCACGTCACAATAACACTAGTATTATTGTATTATTCTTCAAATTTTACTAGTACACAAGTAGACTTGACAATCTATGACAAGGCCGTAACATGATAACCTGCCTGAAAACACCATAAAAAACATAATAAAATGCTTACAACTTAAATAATTGTAATCCATGGTAAAACCACGCTATTCAGCATCCATTATAAACTTATTTTTTTTAAATGAAGAAAATACTTGCAATTAGCATCATATATTTTATCTATCATATATTTTACCTGATATTTTAACTATATAAAAGGTATAAGTGAACTATATCCAGGTTAGGCCATTGACAGACTTTTAGCAGTGAATGTTTAAAAGCTATGCGTCGTTTAGAGGCTAAGCTCTGGTGGAGGTGAGAGGGATGGAAAGAGGTGAGGAGAAAGTGGCATGTCATGGGAAGTGACAGTGTGTAATCTCTTACCAGCGGTGGGGGGCTGTGCACGAAGCAGGTAAGAGTTGGGGGAAAACTCGTCGTCGGGAGGGGGATCCAGCATGGCGTGAGAGGAGCCGCTGTCCAGCAGGGGCATCTGGCACTCCCTGATGGACGGAGCAGCGGGGTTGTGAGGGCCGGATGGGGGAGGAGGGGTGGGGGGAAGCAGGCTGGACGACGGTGTGGGAGGGAGGGGGCGACCTGAGGAGCAAACACACAAACACACACAACACATACAAGTGGGCAAAGCATTTTACTTAGTGGTGAGGATGGCTCAAAGTGTATGTCAGATGAAATTCGGTGTGAAATTACGGCAGCATTCCGTCACCACAGGCACATTTAGTTTGCGAAACAATGCCAACATGCAGACACACACACTTAAACACAGTCCTGAACAAAAATAATAGTGCTGTTTTTTCAATACAAAAAATGTTACACAACTGTCTAAGGCTAGCTCCACTGTCCAGGCTCTGACTACACACTGCAGGTTTTCAAACTTGGGAAGGTTGCTCCCTCTGCTACAGCACAAAGAAAGCGGGGCGCAAACAAAGAGACAAGAGACCCTGGCTAGACAGAAAGAGTCATGGCTTTGGAAAAGAAGGAGCTTAATGTCAAAATATCTCATTGAAGAGAGAGAAAGGAAAAGACACCCTCACTCTTCCAGATAACCTTGCTCTTTGATGCCACTGAGCTGAAAGGAGGTCAGCTTTGATGTGCTATGCTGCTTTTTTAATTAATCATGTACTGTCTTTTATTAGTTAATAAAAAAGAGAAAGCAACTTTTTTTTTATTTGAATTAAACCATCTGACATACAGTCAGGTCCATAAGTATGGATCAATGGATCAAAATTAACACATTTTAAAGTGTAAAAGTTCACCATAAATTCAGTCTAACAAAATGATTGCTTTCACCATTTAGAAATTACATATTATATATATATTTTTTCAAAAGTCCATCCTTTTTGGGTTGCAGCCATAAATGCCCATGCCATAAACATGCCACCACTGTGTTTGACAGATAATGCGTCAATCTTTTTCTGCTTTTTCTGTTTCATAGTCAAGTACTCTTGGTTTTTAGGTGTTTTTTATCAGTTGGATCAGGCTTCACACTCAAACAAATGCAAATGAAATGAAAACTTGGAATTAACACCAGACCTTTTATGTCTATGAATGAATTAGTTAATTAGTTGTAAAATTACTTTTAAACCTGTGAAAATGTAAAAGGACAATGTAAAAAATTGTAATTCCGATTTCGGTTGATGCAGTATTTTTGTTAAAGGAGTAGAACGTCTTAACTTCAATCATATCTTGATTGCTTCCTTTCTAATCTGTGATGTACAGAGGCAAAATTTAAAAAAAAAATTACTACTATTGAACTACTTCTACTACTTATTAACTTATGTTTGTAAGTTATAGCCCTGTGTGTGTGTATTACTTCAGTCTGTTTTACTGCTATACTTGGATGTGGATAGGTGGGGCCAAACTTGTTAATCATTTACCCATGTTGCTATTTAGAGGTGGGCAATATGACGTTATTTTATCATTGTGAATTTTTTCAATCTTATACAACTAGTGCATTTTGTCAGTGTGTGACACAGTGTGTGAAAATGTCTTTAAGTATCGTGATATACAGTTTTTTCCATTTTGCTCACTCCTAATGCTAATACAATCTAGAAAAATGAATCACGCGCACATCTATCACTCAATACTAAGCATCAGAGGAGGAGCAAAAACATCACAGCAGCTGATTATACAGAGTCACGGCCCTGTGTGTGTGTGTGTGTATGTGCGCTTATGTGAAACGGCCTCTTGATGACTGCTCTGGTGTGATGGAATGGTGTCATCGGGGCCCTCCGGCTTTTTCTCTGACCACAACAAAGTGCTCTCAGGCAGTGTGAACACTGCTGCTAATTTAATCAAGCCTATCAAGCCTGCTCTCACCGGCTACTCTGCCGCCTCCGTGTAGCCCCGCTAAAGATGAGAATCACACACACACACACACACACACACACACACACACACACACACGAACACACGAACACACACATCCTCACACACTCTAACTCCGGATGTAATGAGATTTTGATTTCACGTCTGCTTTCGGCCCGCTGCAGCGAAGGGAAGGAACAACTACACCGTCACTTCTACTGGCCACCATCAGGCCTCCCTTCAAGCAGAAAGATGAAGAGATGGGAGATAAAGACATGTTGAGATGTAGTCGGACAGAGAGATAGAGTGACAAATCACGCCATAACAAGCGCAATTTATCACTCAGCAGACTCCTGTTTTCTCTTTTAGTCAACATTAACACTGGAGCACCTTACAAAGAGAGAGACTGTGCAACAGGCGGCCTAGAGAGCTTGGTATAGGGGGCAGCATGAAGCCATTCTTTAGCTCACAATGATGAATCAAAAGCAATCTTGCCGTCTTGCAGCGGACGTGAGAGATGTTTTCTCAACAATAAAAGTCAATACGGCATGAGGTTGAATGTATTTTAGCATGTTGTACACATTAACATTTCTTTAGCTGTTAGTTGGCTTGGTGTTTGTTTCTGGGCTATGGTTGATTTGAAAAGATTTTAATAGGTAAACACTAAATAAATATTTAAATAAGGTAGGTTTGCTGTTTGTCCTTACATATCAGGATGTCATTATGACTGTGCCAATAGAAGTGCTCCAAAAGTACATTAGAGTACATTAACTTGAAAGTTGAGTTTTTGTTCCCTTCTGCTATAAAACTGCCTTGTTGGAGTGTTTTTGTGTGACAGCTACCTTATAAACATTGTGTTATAGTGGTATGTGCCCAAGAAGCCAATGCCCTTTTTTAGCCGCAATGCATCTCAACTTTTATATAATAATACGAATAATAATAATAATAATAATAAATACATCTCATTATGGTCTAGATAGTGGAAAATGGAACCCTAGGTATAATGTTCAAAATAAAGCTTTACCAGTAACCACTATAAGATACAAGCCATTCAGTTACTACTGTAACTCCAAGGCATGCAGTATGCAGTTGATGGAAGTCTAAAACCAACACATGGTCCTTTAAAAAAGTTTAAAAAGGCGGAGGGAATAAATTGTGTGAAAGAGAGAGTAAGTGAGCATCCAGTATGTTGGCGTTGTCAGAGAACAGCAGGCTTACTGCTTTACTCTCTTCCAGGCCTTACCCCCACAAGTGGCTGTGCTCCTCTCCCTGCATTAACACAGACAAACAGCTGAGCTCATGCTAGTCCAGCTCAATCCACTCTTTACTCCCAACTCCCTGTTTCTAAGCCCTTTTTTACTTCTCCTTCTCAATCCTACTATTATCTATGATCATCTCTCCCTCTGCCGTCACCTGCCTCTCACTTCCTCGCACTTACCCATGCCCAGCAACCTGGTGTTTTCTCCTCGTTTCCCACCCGCCCGCTTGACCAGTGGCCACCTCGCTTTCTCCTCTCTTCTGGTATCCTGCTGCGACTGTGTACACACACGAGTTTGGTCTGTGACATTTGCAGAGATTTATCATGTTGGTGTCCGCCAAAATAACAAGCAATGGCAAAGAGGACCACCGGGACAAAGGGAGAGACGGAGAGGGAGAGAGAGAGAGAGAGAGAGAGAGAGAGAGAGATATTCTGACTCTGGCAGAGGCTCACTGGCATGAATCTGAAATCGAGACAGTCACGATCCAGGGAATTAGTCAGAGCTAATTGCATTATTACACCACTGACATCCACTAATATCAATTTCAATCACTTTTCAGAAAGAAATGTACCTGACTATCGGCTTGCCAAGTCAACTAATGCATGTAGTTTCTAGAAACGTACGATGATACTGGAATTAAACCAGCATCAGCAACTAACCGCTAAAATAAATTATTGGCAATTAAATGTGTGACAATGTGTTTATCATACTAGGAAAGAACAGAATGTTTAGATATGTATATAAAAAAATAATGGATATCTGCATCAACCCACAATTTACCCATATTGGTACTCTTCAACTTTCCTTTTATTCACACCATTAGAATTTCACATTTGAATGTAAAATAGGAATTTGTATTTTATTACCTTTACTGTGCAACACATCACCTGAAATTGAATTTTAAACTGGAACTAAACTGCATCTTAAATTTCAAATGAAATTTCCTGCTTGAGGACAGGATTATGTTACCAACTTATCGTACAATATATAGACCTGACCTCGATCATTCTTGCTGACCTCAGTATTGCCCATTGTGAGGAGAGCCCATGAACGTGAATATATTTTCATTTATTTATGATATTAAACAACTAAATGTCCAATGTCTGAGTGTCAGGCCTACTTGAAGATGTATGATTGAAAGTTTGATTTCAGTTTATTTATTATTAGTTAAAAAAAAAAAATTGGTTTACTAATTTACAGTTTTAGATTGCTTTATATATAATATCATCCAGGTAACTTTCAGGCAAACAGAATCCCATCCAAACATTTTATTCTCGTTCATTATAAAAAATAATTCCTAATAACGACTTGATTAGTTGGCTGATCTCAAGATATTTGTTATTATCATAACATAACCTATTTCATGGGATACTTTTTTGGTTATCACACATTTTCCTGAGAGTCAATGCTTGGCTGTTTATGCCTACCAAGATAGGCTTACTTTGAAGGAAATTTAAAAAAATATTTTAAAATATGTAAATTAACAGACACTTTTCAGCTGTTCTTCTCCAAGCGTGAAAATCAGTTTCAGAGTTTGGTGAATTACTTTACAAACCACCAGTTTTAAAGAGCATTATGCAAATTCACAATAATACCATTCAGTCACAATTCAGATGTTTTTAATGTCACGTTTCTTAAAGTTCTCCTTTAAGATGGCTTGCTTCAAAAGACCTACACAAACCTTAACACAAAGATATAAAATCTATTATGCTAAACGGGCACTGCCACAGCATTTTAATGTAATCAATAGTCATCAACTAAGCCCGTGTTTCACCTTGGTCGTAACCACTTATCAAATAAACGATGCTAGCTTAATGCTGATTGACAACCAAACCACAAATCAATCCACACCTAACTCTTAATTGATGTCAAGTGCCAAAGAGAGCGAGCCAGCACCACCCTGAAAATTGCTGGCAGAGAACAGGTGCAGGAGCTACCTTTTCATCCCTCCGTCTGCCTTAGCCCATCTGTGTTTCCTCCCTCCCTCCTCGCCAACCCCCTCCCAACTCATTCCATACTCAGACCTGTTTCTTCTCTGCAGCTAACAGGCTCTTAACACAGCTCCCGTTTGCTGACAGTAGGGTTCCCACTAGGGTCTTCTGTGTACTCTCGGGGGACACGTTCACGCTCCTAAATGCCCCGTGTCTGCTCTCTCCACACAGGCTCGAGCCCTATTCTGGCTCCCTGGGTGATAATAGCGTATATGTGGCGTTAAAATAACTGAGCCATTTGTGTGGAAAAATCGCCCCTGTGAACATGTGGGCTTTGGTCCATAACCTTTCCATAGCCACAAAATGGGCTTTATTCCTTCAGCCATTTCAAGGATCTATGACTCTGGGAATTGTGCAAGGGCTTCGGTTTGTTTGTTCCAGTTTACAGATTTCACTCAGTTTTTGGCTATTTGGATATTTCTGTGATTCTCGTGATCAAACGACAACTGTCTAATGCACTATAATAAGCTTTGTTGTGATTTAAAAAACAACCATGTGTTTTTCCTATATGCCGAAAAGTAAGCTAGCGCCTTACTAGCATGATATCCTCCAACATGACGTGACAGTGGGCCATAATGTGATTTGACACCGGTGTCAAAGAGATTGGACCTCCTTCTCTGAAAGGCCCCAGAGCTAGTTCACTGCAAAAGAAGCTCACTATTTTGGGGAAAAGCGCAACAGTTCTGGGCAACAAGGTCACAATACTGCAAGCCACGGGTCACAGTCTGACCAGGGACCTTCTCACACCACTCAAATGGAACAGATACCTTTCGTAATGATTATACTAGGCAGGGTTACAGCTGCTTTTGACTCTCCAGTCTACTAAAAGTCTACTATCAAGACAGCTAAAACCCTCTTTTCAGAGATGAAATCTCAGTTTTTCTGGTTTCCTTTTTCTGACTTAATTCAGCTTTGCTTAAGACCAATACCAATATCATGACTTATCAGCCGATCTGCAGAGTTCCAGAGAAGAATGCTGAGTCTGCTCTCACTTGCACAAAGCGCCACTTACGTCTGCTGTCATCAGCTGTTGGCTCTTAATGTACACGAGCGTCTGAATTACTTCTCGTTCGAGCCTCCGCCCGAAGCATTTTGAAGTCTGATACCCCGAACAGACACTATTTTTATCTGGTGTCAAAAAAGAAACAAAAGTGTCCTACTTTTTCTTACCCCTCCTTCATCACATTTTCATTTTCTCAGAAACAACCTCCCATCTCTTTCTCTTTTTCTCTTCTACGTCCTCCCATGATTCAGACGCCTTCTCCAATCTGGATGCTTAAGAACTCCGTGGCCTCTCCGGGATCAAAGCAAAGAGGAACGGGTTTCATCTGCGAGCCAATGAGAATGTGTCCCTTGCATAACAACACTCAATTCCTCCAATCCGATTCCACCATTTCTGTTTTTTTTTTTTTTTATCCTATCTTGTCTGTAGTCTCTCTGCGAAATCACTGGCACGACTGAATGAGTTATTAGTCTATCGTCTCTTATTGTCTCTGATGTTAACAGGAACACATCGTTTTCTCTAGAGCGGTTTATTTTGCTGCGGATCGCAGACAGAGAGGTACCAAATCAAAAAATGAGGATTACTAAATTTAACTGAGGCCTTTGAAGTGGGTGCACTAGATTCGGTCACAGACACACTACATTGCCCAGAGTTTTTTTTTTTCTTATAGCAGGACTCAGCAGTAATGAGTTTATGGCCTCGGAGGACGTGATTACCAGCGACCCGGTATATCTGTTAATTTAGCTCTTTCTGAAAATACAGAACACTACAGCCGTATTCATTTCTAATATTAACTACAAACCTGAGGAATCACACCCAGCCCACTAGCACTGCACGTAGCACAGGTGTCATAATATAAACGTAATCAAAATACATTTATTACGTTAAATAATTCAGGTGACACAATCACGGCTTGAACAACAAAATTGTCATAATTTCCAGAGAACTCATTCACAGCTTGTGGATTCTTGTTACAGTGGAGGGAGGCTCTCAAGGAATACTGTCACTATCACCGAGTTTTCCATGGTTCTCGTGACTACTTACAAAGTGGTTTAAAATCTGGATTTCAACACAGAGCGTGTGAGCAGCTTGTCTTCAGTCTGCACTACTATGGGTGGTTCAATAAGTCAAGTGATTAATCATATCAACCCACACACAGATATATTAGAAGGGCTGTGTATTGGCCATTACCTGGCAATACACTACATACCACTGTACGGGGTATCGATTCAATACATTGCGATATATTGTGATACTGTAAGCAAGTTGATATATTGTGATTACATCACATTTTAGGAAAACACCATAATATGTATAACATTTGAGTAAAAGAAAGGTTTGCTTTTTTGCAGAACAGTGGGGTCTGAAGACGACTGTGGGTTTAAACGAAATAAACAAAATGAACCACTCCCAAAAATCTTTGATTTTAAACATAAAATCTATATTTTCTTATGGGCGTTCATATTGCATAATGTATCAGCGGCCATTATATTATTTATATATAATTAACAGAAGAAAAATACAACAATTCAACAGCGCAAAGCATGATTAGTATTTACAGCAGTGAAGTAAAAGTGTTACCTTCTGTAATTACTGTCCACATTAATTCAGATAGAATTCTGGCTTAACTATATTTTAGTCAGTTAGATTTTAAAAATTTGCAATTAGTAGTTTTATGGATTGTTTAAAGTGCCCCGGAAAAGTTTAGGTAAATCTGGTAGAATCTGGTAAACAAGACACCAGCTATAGTGATGACTCATCATTTGAGCTTCATCATTTTGATATATTTCCACTTTGTATTTCGAAATGTGAAGTCTACCTGGAGGAAGTTCTGCTGTAAAGCTACATGCATATCACATTCTTTTTATAGTCTAGTTTCAGGTTTTATCAATGGACAACATTGTGTTAGCCCTGATTTTGTTACCCCCCCCTTAAGTTATCCCCCCCTTTTTTCTGGTATTCCTGCAAACACAAGCACAGAGTGAGAACTACCTCCCTACACCTACATCGAATCACAGAAGCAAACCTTCAGTTCTGTCTAAGCAATGAATTATTAAAATCAGCTCTGCCTAATATAGCAGAGTTCATGCCTGTTTAGGTGCTCGAGCTGGGAGGCAGATGTCAGTCAAGGCTGACACGTGTGACAGCTGTGCGTGTCAGTGTCCAGGGGCGGTGTGAAGGACCCTGGGGAGAGCCTGTCTCTGGTCATTAGTGCGGAGCGGGCCGGTGGGCAGGGTGAGCCCGCGTGGGGGCTGTGACGGATGACATGCGGCCTGGACCTGGGCCCGAGCCCAGCGTGGGCTCAGCAGCACTGCACTGAGGCAAACACGGAGGCGCTTTGCATCATCTGACCCCGAGGAGAACTCAGAGCACTGTTGTTCAGCACAGCTCCCTCTACAGAGTAGCGGGGCTGAGAGTGATGCAACCCCAGCTAGGGAGCATACACACACACACGCACGCACATATGCACATTGACACACAACAACAGAACCATGTATGTGAACTGTATGTATACTTGAATACAAAAGGCTTGTCCCATAAGCATATAATGTAAACTGTGTGTCTGCTGAGGAGAATCGTCATAAACAAGTACAAACGCAAAAGCAACCGTTTCCTTCCCTCAACACACTTGACACAGAGCATTGTTGCAGAAGGAGCACTCAAAAGGAAAAGAACAAAGTGCTCGGCGTAAGACGCAGAAAGAAAGAATGCAACAAAGCAAGCAGTGGGCTTGCAAGTCAGATGGAGAAAATGAACTTATGAATATTAATATTCTAATGAACTATGTTTTTTTGTTCTGTAGATGAAGGGAGTCTCGTTCTATAAGATTCAAAAGCAGCACAATTGAAGAAATTATGAACATTTCCATTACAATGGAAGCGCTAATATAGACAATGCTCTGTGCATTTATTCGACTGGGAGAGAGAAAGCTAGAGAGCTAGAGACTTGGAGAAAGAGCGAATATGAAGCTTAGCCTACTTTGCATTAATTAATAAGGACTTTTAACAGCTAAATGAGATGTATATGACCTAGATCACTGTCTATAGGCTTGAAGCTGTGCTCTGCAGGCCTAAGCTCAGTAAACACAAGGACCTTAAGAATGACTGGCGTAAATTCTCCCCAACTGAGGGTATCAGTTGTCTCTGTCTTTTAAAACACTACCTCCCTGACCCCCACAACTTTATTAAAGCTCAGCGAAAACCAGCAATAAAAAAAAACTTGACAATGAGTCTAAGCCACGTGAGAGAGCCTAAAGTTAGGTCAGCCTAAACTCATTGTCAATTAGTGATGATGGAGTGGGCCTTTGAGACACGGACCATTAGGCCAGAGGAGCGAGGAAGGGTAACGCAGCAAATGGGTACCATCTCTCACACACCTCCAAACGACAGCAGCAGAGATGACAGTCAGAGCGGTGGCGAGAGAGAGACAGAGCGCAAGAGAGAGAGAGAAAGAGAGAGAGAGAGAGAGAGAGAGAAGGAGAGAGGGAGGAGAACGAGGAATAAGGGAGACATGAGAGCATCCCTAAAAGCTGAAGGCTGCCAGATGATGCCAGTGGGAGAGCGACCAAGCCTGATGACCACATGCATGGTCTCCGAAATCTAGGCCAGCCGCGACATGAAGCAAGCGTCCCAAAACGCCCTAAAACATATAGCTACAGCAATTAAAAAAAGACCGCATGAGCCGAGCAGCAGAGCACCCCATCTTCCTTTAATACACATTTTTCCAATTTGCAGAGACAGACCCAGCAGTAGAAAAAAAGCCATATTTCAGATGACTGTGTAATTTGTAGATGCCTGATGTAGCTAGATAGCTAAATGACTAAGGATCTGCCAAGGTCCAAATGATGCAGCAGAACATCATAAAACGTTGATTATGTTTGGTGTGTCGTGTGGAATTACACCACTAGAGATTGAAACTTTGATTGCAATCAAGATGTTGTAAGTAAACTTCACATCTGGGAGTGTCTACTGACATAATCAAGACCTCACACGAAATCCACGAAATGAGGAACGAGGTGTTTCTCTTCCCCAGACACATCCAGACGGCGCCGTCAGCCCAGCAGCCCAGCAGCAAGTACGCGGTCAACTTATATGGAGGCTGTGAGCAGATTTCAGAGATATGACAGAGAAGGCTGTTTAACAGCCACAGCTATTAGCTAGCATGTGGAACAACACCAGTCACAGTTCGTTATTTAACGATGTCTCGTCTGAGAGACAGAGCACTCGCTAGCTACTTCCTAAAAACCAAAACCCTCCAACGTCACCGGGGGGTTTCTTTTTTATCCGTCTACACGATTCTCCACAAGATTTCCCAGAGAAAATTCACAGCCCGTCGAGCGACTAGAGCGAAGGGGCTGTGATTTGCGGGGGCAAAAATAAATAAACCAAATCTGCTCTATGGACGCTTGCTAGCTATATTCCTACTCTGCTCTGTTTTCGGCGACTTTATCGAGGCAAAAAAAGAAAAGAAAAAAAAAAAGCGTGAGAAATCATGAAGGACACACCGTGAGGGTGAAGCACCGTCTTCAGGCGGAACTTCAGGAGTCTCGTCTGACAGGAGAAAAACACTCACTGAAATAGGTAGCTAGCGCTAGGTAGGCTGTCTGTCTGCTATTTTCCGTCAACGCTAGCTAATCTCTCCAACTACGCAGAAGCCCACACCTCCACAGCTGAAGGAGGGTCTCTCACCTTTCCTTTTCTCCATGCTGGTGTCCTCTCCGCGCGACCAACGGTCCTACATTCCTTCAGCGTCTCTCCGCTCGTTTAAACATTCAAAATTAAACCGAACACTAACAGGAACGAGCTCAGCGAGGCGCGCGCGCGCACGACTCTCCCTCACCACCACGTGCCACTCTGTTTCTTGAGGTGTTGTCTTCTCCCCTTAAATCTCCCGACAGGAGTGCGTGAGCGCTGCTCGCCCGCGGACGGCAAGGAAGCCCATTCAGCGGGAGGAAGGAGCGGCGAGAGGCGCAGAGAGGAGGAGAGGGAAGGAGGAGAGTGAGGAAGGTGAGCTCATCGCGCGCCACTCACGGACATTTGAATGCGGGCTCCTCCTGCGCGCCCCTCACGGCAAAGCCTCTCTGCCTGCCTCTCTCTCTCTCACTCTCTCTCTCTCTCTCTCTCTCTCTCTCTCCTCTACAAACACTCATCCTTCTGCTTTCCACCGCCCCGACCACGAACACCGCGCAGCCGCCCTCACACACCCAACAGACCAGCTGGGACCGCTGGGGTGTCCGCCTGGGTCTCTTTAATGGGGAAAGTGGTGGCCCTGGACATCGTTTACATCTGAACTCACGTCCATAGAGCTGTGCTTGCTCGCCTTCTATGTTTCTACACATCAACAACATCACGTGGTAGATCTGCAACTAAGCAGGATTTCTCAGTTAGATCTCAGCTGGATCTCAGCTCGATCAAGGGTGAATGACTGATTGGGCTAAAGGGGCCAATGTCCCAGGGCCTCTAATCCAGAGGCCTCAAGAGGCCTCGAACCTCAGGCCAAAGGTCCCCCAACAAATAACCCTAAAATATATACAAATCATTAAAAAGCATATACATATACGAAATGCAGCAAAGCGCCTTAACCTGGTAATTCTATTGGCTTGTTTTTTTTCTATTTATTTGTATGGGTCCTCCGAAGATGGCTGCTTCTGAAATAGAAAGGGCCTTTCGTTAAAAATGGAAGAAATTATGCAGAGTAATGCTGCATTCAAGTGGAGTGGGAAACTGGGAAGTGCCAGATTTTCCAATGTATTTACACGTGGTAAACTCTGGATTCCAGACGATCAGTGAGGGTTTATTCATCTTCTTATTGGCTTGAACTGGTCAGGGTCACATTTGGTCCAGATCCTACCTGGAAACGCCCTGGATAGGGAGGTAGTCCATCACAGGGCTGGTGGACGTGATGAGCTTGTGTGTGATCCATATGCTTTTAAGATTGTCATGCTTTTTTATTTTTTCTTATTTTTTAAGTTCAATCGCCAGTAATGACACAGCCATCCATGGCTGGAAGTTTCAGATGATATAACTGGCCTTAAATGCCCCCCCCCCCCAATCTTCTTCACACATTTTCAGCTATGCTATGACATTGCTTTACCAGCAGTTAAAAAAAAAAAAAACAGTAAGGAAGCATATGTGTTGTAGCCTTCACCTTGGGATCCTGGGATCCTCATTTGATTTGGGGGGTCCAAACAAGCTGTGTAAGTGTGGAGGGAATTGTATGGAAAATATGAATGGAATTAAATTACTCACATCTGCACTCCACATAACCACATCATTCCAAAGGTAAGAGGGATGTCAGTTTTTAAGGGTGATTTTTGATTGGAGGTGGCACCCCCCCCCCCCACCCAACTGAACCCTGATTGTATCTTATCACACTTATGCTGCAACCTCTCACAGCCACAGAGTCAATTAGAAACTGCCTGTCATTGAATCTCATTTTGACTCCGCTACACACTGCTAATACTTTATTATTTATATTTGTTCTTGCTAACTGCTTTTCTATCTAACCAGCATGCACGGTTCATGAAATTGTATCCTTAGTGACTGTTAGTGCACAAATAAATAAATAAATAAATGGGTTCTATTGAGCTACTGAAGGCGGCCTTAATCCATTCATATTACTTTTCGCAGATGGAGATAGCGTTTCTTTCTGTGTAGCCGCTGCATCTGCTTATCACCCGGGTGCAGCGAATGTCGCAGTACAGGTACAGGATGCTTCGTGGTTTTTATTTCTTTCTTTCTTTTTTTCTTACCAAATATTATGTGTGAATATTGCAAGGCAGCATAATAAATGACCGATATGCCAGTCTCACAGCATTGTTGTCAGATGGTGCAAGTTGTTTCCATGGCAGACTCAATGGCACACCTTCCCTTTTACAAACCCTGGCGGGAAAACAGAAGAAGTGAACTCATTAGGGCCTAATTCAGAGACAAACTGTCTCGCCTCAAACTGTCGCTTTCTTGGCCCGGGTATCCATTTGCCGTGCGGGCGGTGTCTTGGCTCGCTTGCTTCTCAGAAACCTTGGTATTGTTGCTGGTGAGACGCTACAAAGCAGGCCGCTCTACCCACGCGCGGGCATCCGTCCTCATTACCCCGGCGCGGGCCCGGCTGCCAGGCGCTCACAAAGAAAAACCCTCCGCCCAGAGACGCACTGCCACTCTGACAAGCAGAGAGAGGGAGAGAGAGGGAGAGGAAGAGGGAGAGAACGAGAGCAAGCAACAATAGAGCAGAGAGAGGAGGGAGTAAGGCTAGGGAGAGATCAGTGTGTGTATGTGTGTGAGGGTGTGAGCCACAGTGAGAGAGAAAGAGAACGAGAGCGAGAAAGGGGCAGAACTCTGAGCTTTGTTGCTGCCATCACCACAAAACCTCTCAGAAAATGTGTATGAAAATGAGCGTGCACTGGTATAGCTCACAGCCCTTCTGTCCTCCACAGAAACAGCGGCACAATAAGATTCAGTCTCATGGGAGTGAATGGTGAGAAATATATATCCATGTGTAGTTTTCTTGGAGGCAGTCCTGCACCATCAATCTTTTACATGCGCAGAATGGAGAATGGAAACAGGCAGAAGGCAAGGAACAAGCTGAAGGTACGCATTCACTGTTAGCTTTTGTCTTGCACACAACAACTCTTTTCAGCAGCACCGTACACACGTCAGTGCTAAGTGATCACTTTTGCAAAGCAATAGCACAAAAACTACCCTCAATAAGTAAAACAAAAAACAAAAACAAACAAACAAACAAAAAAATATATATATATATATATATAATTTGCTTGTTTATCTGCTACTGCTATGTCTGAACTATGCTGCTGCTCTAAGGAGGGACAGTGCTAGAGTATCTGTAATAAACGGCCCATATCATTTTTGTATGTAATGTACTGTGGGCCTTATGTTTTCACATTTCTCTCCATTCATTCAGCCTACAAATGTTTATTCCTGCCATTTCACGTTTTTGTATATTCTAACTTTGAATCTGCTCAAGGATCCCACCTAGTCTGGCTTCAAAACAGCACACTCTACAGAAGCTGCCATCATAGCAGTTACTGAGAAACTCCATGCTTGCAAGGTCAGCCAAACTGTCATCAACCCTAATTGTTCTAGACCCTTCCTGCAGCCCTTGACACAGTGGACCACAAGATCGTCCCATCTATCCTCCCACCAGGAATCACAATTTCTGCATGGCTATGGTTCAAATACAAGGAGGAATGCTCTTGTAAGTAACATGGAGGGGATCCACATCCACTCCATTTGGATTCTAGTGTCCCATAAGTAACGCTTTATATGATCTTAGCAATGCAATATCTTCTCATGGCATCTCATGGCAACACTACAAGTAACCCAGGGCATGCATCAGCACCATGGACAGCAGGCCCAAACCTGAAGCTGTATCCTGGCAAGACTGAACTGCTGTACATCCTGGGAACCACAACTCCCTGGTCACTCTGCAGCTGCAGAAACACGAAGCCTTGACAGAGTTGTAGAATACCAGTTTTTTATGCTGCAAACCTGGGTCGGCCATGTGGGTTTCTCTTCCACGACTTCCAAAGGATTTGACTGTTTCAGGAGGTCAACATCCTATGTTGTGGAATCACTTGCCATCTCGAGACTTGACTACTTCACCTCCCTCTTGGCTGGTCTTCCTATGTGTGACATTAGCCCTTGCAAATGACCCAGAATGCAACACAAACTTGCCTACAGAGGCAAAGACTGGCTGGCTATTTGATGGCAATGGTCAAAACATGTTCTGTATCTTGATCTCTTCAAGCTTCAAATATGACTCAGCTTTACCAACTATCATTCAAGACTAATGGAATTTAGACCTTTCCTATTGATGCCCAAACAGCAGATTTTACAACCCTCTCTTTCAAAAGGACACCTAATTGAACATTGATCCTACATTTATTAGAATACTAATGATTACACTTATGAAAGGTCTTACATCTGCTTTTTTGTGTATTGTTATATCTAATATCAGGTTATTTTTAATGGGCTGTATCTAGACAATAGCACTAATTCTTGCTACTGGCAGCTGGGGATATGTTCTGAGAGGACATATTTTCTGCAAAGTTCCAACAACTCCATACATGTAAATATAGCCATAAAGATGAATGAAGCTACCTTTCTAGAGTCCTGTACTACTTTTGTTCAAGACACCAGTGTAGGTCATTTACATGTGCCTCATGTTCTTGGTATAAACCATCTTCTTCAGGGATAGAAGCTAAAATTAGAAAATGTAGGCTATGACCCCTTTATCATAGCTACCCATGAATCATGACTGTAAGTGTGCAACATGGGGTCCAGCAACACACTCTGGGCCCCAGTACGATTCCCTTACCTGCACTTTCCGAGTCCTGGCACTAGATCAAATACTGAACACCAACCAATTAAAATTTAAAACCAGCCTAGGTTTATTCAAAACGGCAGCAGGCACACTAAATGAATATGATGACCATGGGTCATAACACTAGACATACACATACACACACAACCATGAATGTGCTCAAATGCATTCACTTCCACAACCTTCATCAATGCACCTTTGGCAGAGCAACGCAACATACTAGACAACAAGACCTTCACCCAAGAGAGAAACGACTTCTATATCACACACACACACAGCACACAGACCCTCAAACTCAGAATCTCACTTAAGATGATATTCTCAGTCTACCTCTAACACAACACCACCGCACAGACATCAACAAACTACCTGACCTTTACCCAAGAGCAATAAGACAAATGTCCAACTTCCAACCCACACATAGGTACTCACACACTTTATACCACCTTGAATAGCCTCGGGTGAAAGACCTCTTTAACACTAAGTAGTTTATACACTGATGCACCTTGCAACATGAAACGCAGCAACAGCAGCAGTATGACCTTCACCCAAGAACAGCAAGACAAATGCACAACTTCAAAACATGCCCATATAGCCTACACACATACACACATACACACACACACACACACACACACACACACACAGAGAAACCCTGACTAACCATGTGGAAACAGCCACTATATCAATTTGAAATGGCATCATCTACTGTGGATAGATGAATTCCTGGACAACCTTATCTATCACTCTAATCCATTCTCTACACCAACGTGTATAGTATCTTCCCTGCTAATGACAAACAAAGGCCTCAGGTGCTACAACACCATATCGCTATAATGCGCCAATTCACCTCTTCAGCTTTGTATCTCGCCGCAACAGACTACACCCTAAATCACTAAACAGGCATTAATTCATGAAAAGGACAAAAAAAAGGCAGTGGCTCGTTAAAGGGAGGTTCCAATAGCTCGTTCAGCGCGGTGAATCTAAATGCCAATCACGCTGATATGACCTTTGCACATTGACCTATTGAAAGAGAGTACATTCTAATGCATGTCAGAATCAATCAAGCAGACATAATTGAGGGGGCTTCTACTAGGCACTGACAATTGTGCAACAAAATGCCATGTAAATTCACAAAAAAAAAAGCCTTAACGTAATAATTCTGCACTTCAAATGCAGTGTATGACCATTACCACGGCTAACCTCATCAACCGTGTTCCATTAAGATCAGCATCACAAGCTCATTACAGGTTACTGGATAAAGCCATGTCTCTTCCTGACTGTAAGACAACACCACAAGAATGCCTACAAACTCCTTGGCATTGAGGGACATGGGTATTGATGGGACACTGCTCTCTATTCAGATGTTGTGTCTGTGGAAGAGGGTGAAATATTTCACTCATTTAAGTCATTTAAGTCAGGTTCAGACATAATTTATTAAAAAACATTCTCGAGTTCCTGTTAGGTTCATATTTCACAGCATTGTGTTTTTTATAGCTCATCTCTCAGCTTTAATGTGTTCTGGTCTGCATTTACCTCTTAGCTTACTCAAAGCAACTGACTGATAAACTAATAATAATAATGTGTTTCTGTGAAATTTTATTTGAACTTCTTGTTAACTGATGACGTAACTGAGCCAGTGCTTCCATTAGGAATGAGGAGTTTTATGTGGTCTCTGGTTGGTGGTCAGACTAAATTCTTAGGTCTCAGATCAGGTCCGACAGACAGATAGACAGAAGGAAAGGCATATTCCAAATTCATTTAAATGGAATTGGTAAGAATTCCACTGCATTTGGGACAAATTACTTAAATATAAATATTTCCGCTACCACAGATAGCACCCTATAACGCCTTCCTGATGGAAGCAGTTCAAACTAAATAAACAGGGTTTTTTGTTTGTTTGTTTGTTTGAGTACAGCACTTGCTGTACTTGCAAATTTTAGTTCAGATTAAAATTAGGCCCAATTAAATTTGCTTTAATCTCTGTTGTGTGAGCAACAAATGATACAGGTATGGCTAGGGGTGTAACGGTACGGGTATCGTACCGAACAGCCACAATATGGGTCACTTCTCGGTGCATCCAGTCGCATGGAGAATAAGCACTAATAAAATGTGCTATTAGGGTAAATACGGTAATTTCACAAGCGCAGGTCACCCAGAAACCACTGTAAGCCATTCGATTTGCATGGTTTTGTGGGAACTGTAGTGGTTTAGGAGTATTGCTATGGTAACTTCTAACCCTACTCCTTTTTCTCTCTCCTTATTGCTTTTTCTCCCTTTATTCTTTATCTCTTACTGTTCTCAACGAATAAAAATAAACTCATTTCACAGATATTCTGATATTCATGAAATCATGGTGGGCCATAGTCAGATTCATCCGGAAGTTGTTTTTATGGGGAACAAGGAGTCATTAAAATGTGTAAGAAATGGCAAGTGTAGAGTGAGAGCATTAGATTAGAGCCAACTGCAGTCTCACGACCAACGCGTGAGAGTTGGCAGCTCCGCATTTAATGTGTGTGTGCCACACTGGGTCTAGTTCAGTGGTTTCAGTGTTAGCTTAGCTAACTAGCAAAGTAATTAGCCTCTGCCACCGCTCTCTGCAGGGTTTTGTGCTCACACTGTATTTCAGTCCACTCCCAAAGTCCAACGAAACCCAACAACAGCTATAGAATATTGCACTTTTGCTTGGTTAGTTAACTTGCTCACATATCTTAGATTGTGGATGGGTTTAAGAGGTGATGTGGCCTTGCAGTCTTGCAGCATGTGGCAGAGCAGCGTTGCAGCTTTTGTTATGCTAAAGACAGCAGGGGTAACTATGTCCAAATGTTTGTAGACACCCCTTTTAATGTATGCATTCAGCTACTTTAAGTTGCTTCCTTTGTTGACACAGATGTGCAACTGCACACACTCACAGCTTGCCTAGTCCCAGCAGAACAGTACTGCCAATAGAATAGGACTCTCTGAGGCAGATAAACATGAACCCATATGCACCATGCCTAATGCCAGGTGTAGGCTAGAGGGGTATAATGTCCCCCACCATTAAGCTGGGAACTGTGTTATTCGGAATTATGGTGCTCCATCCAATACTTCTGGGATGAGATGGGAAAACCAAAAAATACATTTAAAAAAGAATACTGATTTAACATAGTACCGAAAAATGGTTTCAGTGGGGTTATGAGTCAAAGAATTTAGAATCATTTTTGCTTAGAATATATAGGAATGTAAATGGCCAGTTTAGAGAGCATGATATGGCCGTTTTTGGGCTGCAGTCTTTTTAAAAAGCAAAATGCCAAGTCTCTTCTTGACTGTTAGAGAACACCACAAAAATATCTAGAACATGGCTAATGATGGGACACTGCGTAATATGTACATCTCTATGAGATGTTATAATTGTGGCAGAGGATAAATATTTGACTTAATCCAATTCAATTAAGTCAGACATAATTTATCAAATAATTTGTGAAGTGCAGACCACGTTCGCTGTAGGTAAGAAAGAGAAACTCGAGAAACGTAGGCTGGAGTTCTGGGCGGCATCAAGCTGATGAGACCCAAAGCCAGACCCCCTCTTTTTGCAGAGCAGAGGCCGAGCTTAAGTTAAAAGAAAATTTTGTCACAAGAATGAGAAGGGAGAGGAGCATTTTTTAGGGTGCATAGTAACGGAGAGGAGGGGTTTGGATGTGGCCCTTCTCCCAAACTTTTAGTAATTACATAAGCCTATTTGTCAAGTTCATGTTGGGTTCATATGTCCATACTTAGTGCAGTTAGCAGCATGCCGAGCCCGGAGTAGCCATGATACAGATGCTGTTCACCCTATTACACAGTTAGTGGAGCATCACAACCATGAATAATGAATTTGAAGCTGGTATGTTAAGATAAAAATGCTACATAATGTTGCTTTAAATGTTGCCAGGGGTGGAAAATGAGTCAAAACAGTTACATGAACACAGTTCTTGACAAAACTAGAGAACTTAGAGAAAGCTATTGTGTTCATGTAACAAATTAGTTTTTCCGGTGTATGTGAGCACAGAGAGTTTTGAGTAATCAGTAAAACGCAAAGGCATCCAATCCAAACTTCATTTCCTAGAGATGCCAACCAGAGCAGAGAAGGCACAGGGTTGAGATTTATCAGTGCAAAAGCCCAAAACAGCGCTAGCATGCGTAATCGCGTAAGAAGCATTATCTCGTAATGCTGGAATACATTAGGGAGGAGTGGCAAAACACATCAGATATTTTTAGCCAAAATGCCTGTTTAAAAGTTTGCCAGAAAAAAAAAAAAAAACTTCAGATGAAATTTGTCCTCGGGTGTTATGAGAAAGTCATGGGCTGATGTAATGCGGCGTGGGTAGAATCTCTATCTTCGCTCAGACGCCAACTCAGAGAGTGGAACCAGAACATTAACTACTCTAATGAGCCTCTCAGGTGTTCACAGCCGACCAGAATGTTGAAGGAGTCTAGTGGTCTCCAAGCTGCCCACAACATACCCTCCTTAATAACCAGCTGTCTGTCAAAGTTGGAGATTTTTAGTCAGGCCCGAGTCGGCTGACCTTTCATGGTGAGATGCCACAGGTCGGATTTATTGTATGCGTGAGCTTTTTTTTCCGGAAACAGTCTTTCAACACTTGCTGACAGCTGATCCATCACAAATCTAAACTGATACGCTAAACTCACCTTGCAGAAGTCACTGCTACTGCTGGCAAAAAGCATGATGCAATTGATTATGCAGTATTAATTATATCCCACACCTTCAAAAAGGTGTCCCACAAAAACCTTGCATCTCTAATTTCTTCTCCAGTTTTCACTTGTTGATATAATTTGAATTTGGCCGTGTACATATTTGTGTCGAAATGTCATGATGAATGGACCAATAAATGATTTGAAATGAAGTCTTTTTACACTTCCATTAAAGGGAAGGTTTTTATCCTCTCCTGTAAAGTTGCCATTTTGAAGATACAAGGTTTTGCATGGCAGCAACAAAACGTAGCTCAATAAAACAAAGGTCAGAAGTGCAGACTTCACCAGTTCACACAGCACGTTAGCATGTTAAACGAAAGGGATCGTGTAAGTACACTTAAATGGCAGAGTAAAACGCAGTAACTGTCGAGCTGTAACGGGTTAAGATTTAACCAGGGCTGATTAGCGCAGTTTCACGGACGCTGGTAATAAGTCCTTCAGTAATTTGCTCTTGCGGAAGCTGCATCATTTAAAGCTCTGCGCTCTGGTGTACAGTCTTTAATGAGCAGATTCTTAGAATGATGAAGGATGAGCTGAGCAGTCCCTCCTTTTCCCACCTGCCATCAATCTCTGTCTGCTGGGCAACTCCGCACGGAGTGTGTGCTCTCTCTCGCTTCTCCTGGCTCAGGGCCTGCGTGCGTGTGTAGTTCAGGCTTCACTCTTCTACTCTACTCCCCTCTTGTCTCACGCTTGTTCCTCTCTTCTGTCCTCCTCACCTCCCCTCTTCCCATTTGCGACGCTACGCTTTCAAACATGTTCACATTCCACAAAACAGTCTGTCAGCACTACAACGCAAAGAAGCAGGAGAGCCCCCTCCCAGCCTCCCTGTTACCGACTACTGTAGAGAGAGAGAGAGAGAGAGAGAGAGAGAGAGAGAGAGAGAGACTGTTTCTGTACTGTAGCAAAAGTAAAAAAATTCCTTTCCAGTCAAAATGATTTTATGAGACCCTGGGAGACTTTTCTGGCTATAAAATAGTCCACTTGCACAAGGAAGGTGAAAGTCAATAAAAAATAAGTGGAAAAGGAGAAGTTTTCAAACCAGGAGTTAAAAAAATACAGAGATCATGGGATTCCCAACAACCGTGCAAGACCTGGTAGACCACCAGAACTACCCCATCACATTACTTAACGTTTTCATCCTAAAAGGAAGAAGAAGAAAAAATCAAGCTCCACTCTCACTTCGGATCTGCAAACACCCACCGCTCTTTCCGCTCATTCTTCTATAAGAACAACACTCACCGCTGTGGGTCTGAATGGATCTGGAGCTGATAAAAAAAAGCTCATACTGAGAAATGGAAATCCGCAAGCAAGAACTGATGATTGTTGTTGCTGTTCTTAGAACAATGAACTGGGCACCTCAGAGTCCAGACCTCGGCATCAGTGAATTTGTTTGGGATTATTCGATGGTGAGAAGCAGAAAAGGCTCTGCCTTCGAAGACTATACTTTTAAGGTGTGGCTCCACCCTCGATCAGTACCTGCAATAAGCCGATCAAGCTGAAATGTCCACCTTAATGAATAGATGTTGTATTTTGTTACATTATTGTGTCATTTTATAAAATGTTATTTTTCCTGATGCAGAAAAATGAATAACAGCCTCTTTTCTCAAGCCCCTTGACACATTCACATTTATACTGCACAGTAAAATAGTAAAACAGATCAATGAGATGTGTAGAATCTGCAGTTTTTTGTTCTTGTTGGATGCACTATATTTTTGTGAACATGTTAACCCATTCGGAGCACAATTTGGACTGGTAAAACTTCATTAAATATCATGTAGGGGCAACAACATCAGTGAGACATCACGTTATTAATAGAGAAACGCAGAAAAACAGAAAGTGCAGGAATGGCGCACACTCCTGGGTCTGCAGACACTGCTTTAATGAATACAGGGTGGTCTCTAACTTTTGAATTACAAAGAAAAAGAAGGGGCAGAGAGAGAATTAGAGAAAGAGAGAGAGAGAAAGTAGAAAGTAGATGCAGCGTTGGTGGCGGGTTTGTTCACATTTCTGCTCGCCACTATTCCCCACAGTGCGTCACTTTCTGTTTAAGTTCTCGTTATCCACCTTCTCCTTTTGCGCCACTCGCAATATGCTTTCTTCCCTTTCCTCGGAGGTGAGATGTGTTTATTTCTGTTTGGCTCTTGTGTAAAATAATTTCTCCTTTTTGCCCCCCCCCTCCCCACTATGGCAATCCTTCCATGCTGAGTGCCATTCTCCTCTCAAAACACCAGCGGAAAGGTTTTTTTTTTTTTTTTTTTGTAAATGGAATCTTTCCACACTGCTGGGCATCAGATAAACAGATCTAATTTTGTCTCTTGCTGGTCGTCCCATAATGAAGTCAAAATGCAATTATCAGTAATGTTTTAGAAAAACGCAGACATGGCGGAATGGGGCACAGCACGTACATACACTCTTTCTCTGTCTCACTCACACACACACACACACACACACACACACACACACACATATATACACACACTGCCATTTGGCTCGAGTGGGGGTACTGAGTCTGCAGCTGATAAACAAGCGGAAAAGGAAAAAAGGAACATGACCGTCACCTAAATACACCTCGCTCTTTGGAGAGATGCTTTCGAGCGACGCCTTGCAGTTTCTAATACAATGCAGCCGGCTTTGCTACGTAACGTTTCTTTTGTGATGACAGTGAGAGGGAAGCAATTATTCAGCCGATGTTTAAATAAACTGGCCGCACTGAATCTGCAAACTGCCAGGTGCTGGAGACTTGTATGCCACCCAAGCTGATAAAATGCTACGGCTACGTCGCCGGCTGTATTTTTTTGCTGACCCCCCCACCCCACCCCTTTCCTTTTTTAACAATTAAAACTGCTTTATGCTCGTTTTTTTTCTTTACGCAATAAATAAACGCTAACAATAACGCAGCAGCAATCAGAATGTGCAAGGCGGAGGACAAGGCGGGGCGGGCATCTTCTGGAACGTTTCTGCCACGCATTAAAAAGTGAGCAATTAAAGAAATACCAAGACTCAGCCGGTAAGGATTGTATTGAAGTTTTGTAAGGAAAAATATACAAGACCTCTCGAACAGTGTTCACAAAACCCTATGGCCTTTTCAAAGTGGCTTTTTTCTTGTGCTCAGTTTGGGCTTTGAGTGCTTGGCCCCCGAAAAATCACTACATTTCATAAGGGCTAGAGCGGTGTTATTAAATTTTGAAAGGCTGCTCTAATTGATGTTACCGTTTCTGCTGCTTGGCAAAGTATAGTGAGCTGAAGGGACATTTTCTGCTGTCCGCCGTGCCAGTCCCAGGGGCCTCTTGCTTCCAGACGAGATTCCTTCCTCATGAAGTAGATGTCCGTGCTCGTCCGGCTTCACTTAGGGGACGACAGGCGTGGACGGAGGCACTGAATCGTGCTGTCCCATCTGGACAGCAAGCGAGCGAGGGAGAGTAGGAGGGTTTTCCCTTCTATCTCACTGAAAGACAGCCTCTACACCTCAGTCCCCTAGCTTATTAGGGGGGAAGAAAGAAGAAAGGAGCCGATAGGACGGGAGACAGAGTGCACAGGGCTAAGGGATGGTAGAACAGGCTGAGAATGAGCCTCAGGGACAACGGGGGGGCCAGGGAAGGGCAAGTATGTGTGTGTGTGAGAGAGTGTGTGTGTGTGTGATCGTGTCAGTCCGCACTACACAGAATGAAACACTTTCTGTGTGTGTGTGTGTGTGTGTGTATTTATGTAGCTTTTGCTGAGCTACTGTAGAGATTGCTGAACAGACTGGACTCCCTATAGAGGCAGGGTTAAAGGTCCACTCTGGGGACTCTGGAGAATCGTCAGTTAAACTCCAGCTCCAGCACACAGGCAACTGCTGCATCCACAGGGCTAGCCACTGGCAAGCAAATAGAAGACAAAGAAACGGATAAAACGAAACAAGTCACCAAGTGTATCTTGCCTAAAGAACATGATGCCTGAAACGCACCTGAAACAAGGTATTTTTGTCCACCCACACAAAGCAACACCCACATAAACCCCTGTACAATACCTCAGCTTTTCACTGCCATCATAAGAAAATGTAAGAAAAGCTTGTCCTACACGTCATGTAAAAATCAGGATGAATGCTAGTGTTGGGTGCTGGGGCACTGTTTAGGTACCGGTATCCCTCACTAGTGTAGCACAACAACAGTCATTTTCAGTTTTAGTGGTTTTGACGGATACACTATATGTTGAAACCGTCTAAAAATGCCTGCATTAATAGGACATTAAAAAGGGGCATTAATAGGGATATTTGTTCCCATTTGCTGAAGAAACAGCTTGTACACTTCTGGGAAGACTTTGCACTACATGTTGGAACATTGCTGTGCAAACTGGACTGCATTCAGCCACAGGAGCATAAGTGAGATCAGGTACTTGTTGTTTCAGACGGTTTTAAATTCTGTATGAAATGTGTAATTAAAACAAAATAAGTAGTAATGTAAAAGTATGAACTGATATTATGATACTGATATTAACTAATATTATGGTGATAACTTAATTATTAGAAGTAGACCATTTGAGTCATTTTTATTGAGTTACATCAACCACATATTAGAATTTTTATAAATAACGTTTCACCTCCTCTAAAGTTTACACCTCTGAGATTCTAATATTTCTTGCGAGTGTGACGTTTTATCGATATTGCTATAAACATGATATGATATGTTCTCTCCTAGTAGGCAAGGCAGTTGTTTTAGGGTTGCTCCTGGGTGACAGGAAAAGGCTGCGGGTCATTAGTCGGGGGTAATCTAATGCCTCCCATCGAGCCTCAGCTCTCAATTAGAGCATTAATTGGTAAGTGAGTCACCTCACCTTTCTGAGTCTAAAGAAGAAAGTGCTGAGAGGGTTCCTTTGAGTTTACCATAATTAATTACGCTGACAACCAAAGGACGGAAAAAAAAACAAGCAAAGCAATGAGACCTACAACACACAGGCGTCTCCAATCAGCAAAGACTCTGCTAAGGTCAGACAAAGTGTTGGGATGACATCACTACAAGGGTCATTCCAAGTCAACACTACGCAGCATTGTGACCCTAAAATATAACAGCTTCTAAATCTTTGTGATGCTCCACTGACTTGTAAATGTAAAAAAGAGAAAACTGAAATGATGTAACAGTTTTAGGGTTTGGAATTGGCTCGTTTCACAGCTCTGTTTTGGTCATGCTGGATTTTCTTTTTGAATAAGGAAGGAGTCAGCAGTGTTTGAGGCCGCTTTCATGTACTGTAGACCTGAACTCTCAATATTCAACTCTTCCAGCTCAAATACAGCTCTCCTTTCTCAGGCAAGTGGGCGGGGCCTCTGTAGCACGTGCATAAAGTACGGCATGAATTGTACCTGCTCTACTCACACATGGGCTCACTCGGACATGACAAATTCATTCAGTACAAACGATTCAGACATTTGCATACACACATACAGCTCATCCGAGGAACGTCTGGATAAGTTCTTGGTTACCGTGCATGTCTGAAAGGGGCTTTAGAATGTAGGAGATGGGAACGATGGGATGCTGGCTATATAAGGGTTCAAACTGGACTTAACACTCACCGTTATTACTGTCCTTTACTATTTGCTTGTTTTACACTAATAATAATTACTTGCACTTAACTGCATGATAACACAATGAACTCCATAGTTAGATATCCAATGAATCACACTTCCATTCACGCTGCATCCGTATCCACAGAGTTCTGAAGTATTAATTGAACAAAGGTGACTTATCTCTGCCTTTCTTCTCCCCCCACAAAGCGAAGAGTTAATACCGGGGACCTGTAGGACGAACATGACAGTATGGGGATATGTTATATTACAGTCTATATTTATAGAACAGGACAAACATGGCAGCGTGAATGGAGGGCCTGCACGCTGTGTGTCCTAATCTCCACAGCACATCGCCGGCATCCCCAAACATCAAACACTGTCAGTTCTCCTCAAGCAGCTTATGAAAATGGTCCCACGTTATGTAAAAATATGCAGATAGGAGCCACCACTCGCAGCAGGGAAATCTGGGCCAAATCGGAGTTAACGCCACTCGCAGTGTCTGTGTGTGTTTTTACACACACGTCCTCAGAAGAGAAGCACACACATGAGCATTTGTTTTTATACAGTGTCGGGACATAAGGTTATACATATATAGTCTGAGGTTTGCGTAGTAAGTGGGAAGCATCTCCATCTACATTAACTTTCTAAGCCTACCTCTTAACCTGAAAATGAATGCAAAACAAACACACACACACACACACACACATGTGCACACAAACACTCACACAGCGTTCTAGGGGTGATCAGGAGGCTGTGGAGAAGCGCAGTGTAGAGAATCTGATTACCGAGTCCAGTCCATCTCCACCATTATCCCATTACTGCTGTGTGTCCTCTCTCCACTGCAATTAAGGCAAACCTTCAGAGACATGAGAGCACCATCTCTTTTTGGCAAACGCCATCCATCATATGTTTAGTTCCATACCCAGGGAAAGCGATAGAGGCAGAGCGATTAGTGTTTGAGCTTTGAGCTCTGATGGGCTGGAGATGGACGGAGAGAGGAACAATGAGGGTGTAATGGTGCAGTGGTGGGCATCTCTGGTGTATACAGGGGCATGGGGGAGGGGGGCATATGAGGGTGAATGCGTTAGGCCTAAACATCCTGGAGGCCTGAATAAGGGAGTCTGACTTAAACAACTGATGGAACAAGAAGTGATGTGTCCTTGCCAGCTGTGGAGGTTTACTTAGAACCTGCAGTAACACCACCACCACCAGAGGGAGCGTCATAGAGAGAGACAGAGAGAGAGAGAGAGGGAGAGAGAGAGAGGGAGAGAGCATAATAGAACTACAAGATTCATCCAGATCACTGAGAGGGCAATAATTACAGGGTGTGATAATAACAAATGGACTCTTGTGAGTGTATGGGTGTGTACATAAGTGTGTGTGTGTGTGTATGGGTAGGACGAATTGCAGAGAGTCTCAGCACATTAAGGCCTGTGATTTACAGTGTTGTGTATGGCTGGTGAATACAGCGTGTTAATGAGGAGCTGTGATGGGGCTTGTTAGTGGGTAACGAGCCGTGCCTCTGATGCCACCCCTCGGACAGGGAAGGGGATGGGGGAGGTTCCATTGCCCCACACTGAGTCTAACAGAGAATCACTAGCACTAGGCCAAGTACATTCTAGCACACAAAGAAGCTGTGGTGGTTTATTTCATTGGTTTTAGGCAACAAACAACAGAAGAGGTCAGTCTAGGCCCTCTTAGACCTCTAGGACCTCTCAGTAGCCTTACTATGGTACATGCAAACACGCATCAGTTACAGTCAGGTCAATAAGTATTTGGACAGTAACATAATTTTTGCACTTTTGTGGTATATTTTGAGTCATTATCCATCTATATTGTGACATGGCATCCTATCAGTTTTGCAGCAGAAAGTCACATCATCAATAAACACCAGGGACCCAGATCCACTGGCAGCCATGCATGATATAACAGTGTCTCCATCATGTTTGACAGATGATGATGTACATTTCATATAAACTCTTCCTTTAGTCTGCATCATCTTAGTTTCATCAGTCCAAATGATCTAGTTCCAGAACTGGGCAGCTTTCTAGATATTTTCTAGTAGTCTAATCTGGCCCCGTTGGCACTGGTTTGCATCTTGCAGTTCATTAAGGTGGAGGTGAAGGCTCTTGATTAGATTTTGATGAGACTTTAACATTGAGACTCCTACCTCCTGGAGATTGTTCTTGAACATGTTGGAAAACAAGTAGGGCTAAAGTATCATTTTCTGCTTTGGTCTGGACCAAGGGATATGACCTAGGTATAGGTGCACCTTTCTTGACATGAGTCCATGACACAAGCCCTTATAAGCCTAAAGATAATGTCTGTTTGATACCCAATAATTGAATTGACATGACAATCATTTAAATGTGATTACATCATTAATAATAGTTAATTGATTATGTTTACACTTGACATTCATTCTGTATTCTGGGTTGGAACTCCTGCCTCCTGCTTCATGGTTCTACACTTTTATGTTTGCATAACATCATTTTATCACCAAATTGAAATCATGATAAAGTATTTCCTCTTCTACTTACGGAAACTTGAGTGGTACTGACTGAATATTTAGAGTCCATACTTCCAACAGAACGTCTCTGCTTCTTTCAATCTAAACTTGTTACAGTTCGTATATAATGTAGAAATATGTAATTATAGCTGTGGTGGACGTTTTTTTCCCGTTGCTGGCCAAAGCATTTCACATTTCGAGTTTGGTTGTTGATTGATACTGTAATCATTCTGAGAGCTTCTGTGTAATGGTGTGATGGCCATGGTGGTGCCTCCTGCCAAAACAAGCCTACTATTCCTTTGGATGCTGGATAATATATACACAGTCATAGAATATTATGACCACCTACCTAACAGTGGGAATAACCACCCTTGGCTCAGATTACTCTTGCGAGACGTTGTTCCATGGACTGTATTAGGTGATGGATGGTGTTCATTATAAAGGTTAACTGGTCCACACTGGCGCGTTGATTGCTCTGTACCACTCTTGTCGGAGTCGTCATTCCCATATGGCATCAGTGGTGTGAGGCACCATTCTCAGTACATCTTCACTACAACTACGTCTCTAGAACATCTCACAAAGTTAGCGGTTTCTGAGACCTACCACCCTATCGCCCGATAACCTATTACCATGCCTTTTTGGACATCAGTCAGATCACATTCTTTGCCCATGAAGATCGGATGGCACTCTACTGACTGGTGTGCTCGCTTATGTATATGTGCAGCAAACCCTTTTAGGTGGCATCTATGACATCCTAGCCACTATAGTGAAGGTGTACAAAGTACTTCTCAACTGCATAACAGTGGTGCCCCATGGGCCATTGATGCCAGTAGGGAACGGCAACTCCGGCGAACAGTGCAGGGCAACTGATGCACCCCTGTGGAGCAGTTAGCCTCTATAATGAACACCTTCCATCACCTGATACAGTCCACGCCATGAGGTCTTGCGAGTGTCATCTGAGCCAAGGGTGGTTATTATTACGCAGGTGCTCATACTACTCTGATATGACTATGTACATACGCATACAAAATCAGCAGGCTTGTATGATTTGTAATTATTAACTGACACAGTTTCCCAACAGTCCATGTCAGTCCATGTATTTCTTTAGTAAGCTCAAGGTAATGTCCCAGTAAGCTCAAGCATGAGATTACCCTCTTAACGAAGCGTGACAATCAGCTTCAACTGAGCAGACTGTTACCTCTTTATGAAAGATATTCCAGTGGTAAATAGGGCTAAAGCATTGTCACGTGGAAAAGGGCGTCGCAGGAGTGAGAGTTAGGTTGTCAGTGAGTGTGAAGAGGCATTTTCCCATTAACAGCAACAACATGTCCAATCCTCCCTCTGTCACTGTCAATCTAGCACTCGCTCCAGCACTCCCCTTCCGAACGCACTCACAGAGAGGACAACATGCGAAAAGAGAATTCTCAGAGAAACGAGAGACAAAGAAAGAGAGAGAGCGGAAGAGCGGGCGAGAGAGAGCACTGAACAGAAGCCAAACGGTGCACGAGCAAAACTGAAAGTAATAAAGTACTCAAAATTTTCTATTAAAAGTGCAGCACTGGTCTCAGAAGAGATGAAAGAGCGAGGCAGGGGAAGAGGTGCCGAGAGTGGGCTGGAATGAAAGAGAGCCAAAAAGGTAACAGGAAATCGGTGGAAATAAAATACGACTCCGGTAAGCGACCCACAGACTGCCCGGTGGTGAGAGACACAAAAGACAGAGAAAGAGAGAGTGAGGGGAAGGACGACGAGGGTTTGGAGGGACAGATGGAGAAAAGAAACTGTGGAACAGCAACAAAGGCCCAGTCCTGTCCAAACGAGAGCGGTCAGATATAATCCCAAACAGTGAGCTTCTGATTTCTGATCAGACAGTATGTGACTACAACATATCATCTGCTCTTTCCAAACACCCACCCTCTTTCACCAGCTCCAGGACAAAACGGTGCTGGACACGCCACAGGACAACACGTGTCACATACACTGGGTCCCAATTCTAGAAAACTGAGGCAACAACCAATAAGAAGTCAGAGCTGGGCTTCTCTGAAGTATCGCAGCACATGTCAACACTTTCTCTCTCTCTCTATCAGTTAGGATGAATGCACAGCTTGTCTGGTCTCTGTAGAGAGGTATTGCCAATAGAATAGGACACTTGGGGGTGGTTGATAATCCAACATTGTGACCTTACTAGCGCTCTTGTCACTTGTCACAGCAATGCTCCAAAATCTAGTAGAAAGCCTTCCTCCCTGGACAGTAGAGACAGTGCCTCCTACAAAAGCAGGACCATTTAACACCCTTGATTTTAGAAGAAACTAGGAATAAGCAAGTGTCCCAATACTGTCTATTAATTGTGTGTGTAGTTTACATTTTCATAATGATTTCTTCATAATTAAGAAATCCTATACAGGCAACTATCTTTAATATAGTGATTTTCAGCCACTTCAAACCAAAATCTATTACGTGCACCATTTCACGCACTGTTCAGAAGTGACAGGCTTATTTTCCCGTATTTAGAGAACTCTGGAGAACTGCAGAGGATTAGACTATTTATCTAACTTATTATCACTTCGAAAATCAACAGGAGCATAATCTAGGTGTATAATAATGGATAATGACTGACATTTTTAGTCATGATTGTGAAGTGAATTATCAAACAGAATTCTCAATATTCAGTAAACATAAAATATATTGCAGTATTGACATTGGAGGTGTCTGGAGAGCAGTCTCCAGTGCTGATTCTGATACCCCTTTTATTAAAGACATTTTTACCTCATTTTAAATTACCCAACTCACTCGTTAGTACTCTCCCACTTTCACATGTAATGCCCCAGACACTGGGAGGGTGAGGGCTGACACTTGCCTCCATAGACACATCGGCAACTGTCACTGATACAGTTCATAAAGAAGATCCAGTCAGCATCACACTAAAGTGATGTGGGGAGAGAGAGAAAGCCATCTACCCACTCAGAAAGAGCAAGGCCAATTATGCTCTCTCAGGCTCCGGCTGCTGATGGCAGGCATGACAATGCTCAGGTCATAGTGCCGGTGCCATAGTTTGCTGGGCCGCTCAGAGCCCCCGATCCTGATCCGGTCTTTCACTGGCATTTTAATGGTGGATCGCGCACCGTCTGGGAAGGCTTGCTGAAGCGGTGGAGTGGTGGAGTGTGATTTCTGCTGCCAAGATAGCAATATGCCAGAAATTTACCTAAACACACACCATTTCGAGACCACCAAGCCCATTGGCGTAGATATATTCGCAAGCACCGTTACTATTTAAATGACGGAGGTGGAAGCATTAAAAAAAATAGATAGCGTGAATAGTTGTTGGTGGGGTATAAGATCGCAATGAACATCGTGATACGCCTTGCGCAGGGTCTAAGATAGGGGCTAAGTCTTTGATTGGCTGAATGAGGTGCAGGAGGGTACCGATTAAAAACAGGGAAATTGTAAATATTATGGCTTCATTGGCAGAACTGTCATCGGTCCCAAAAAAATCTATGGAATTGTAACATTAAAAGATGTGTCAGAAAAGCACAAGAGTGTGTGGCCAGACCGGTTTGGACATTGTGGTCATTTCGAAGTGAGGAAGCTTGACTCTGTGTGCAGCCTGGTGATCAACGTAGAGAGAATTATGCAATAGGTCTCATCCAATTGCTGTGCACTGTGCATTGCTACTGTATGCACAGTGCTGATAATTTCAAAGCGAGTCCCCAGACTGCTTGGCCTCTGAAGCTTGCTACTGCTAATTTCCAACAGGATTAAGAAGGCATGTCCTTTAAATACCTCGAGGCATAGTGACCTTTCTTTTTATCAGAAACTTCCTTCATTTCACTGACATGACGAGCTAACGTGAAGCAGCCAGGCTGGGAAGTCTCCCATTGAAGAAAAACGACGTGGCTAAAGAAATGTGCTATGATGTGCTAGCTGATCACCAGCTCAGGTAAACTGGTCTGCTTGAAACACAGAAAGGGAAAAAAAAGTGCTACACTAGAACTTCACTACATGCACAAAAGTATTGAGACACCCGTTCATTCGTCGTTTCTTCCTAAATCAATGGTATTAACAAGAGTTTACCCTGCTTTTATTGGAGTAACTGTCTCTACTGTCCAGGGAAGAAGGCTTTCTACTAGATTTGGGAGCATTGCTGTGAAGATTTGACTGCATTGAGCAACAAGATCACTAGTGAAGTCAGGATGTTGGATGGTCACCTTCCCACTTCCTCCCCAACTTATCCCAAAAGTGCTGGATGGCGCACCATTCGTCATTCCAGAGAACACAGTTTCACTGCTCCACAGCTCAATGCTGACATGTTGCCAAATAGGTCCGTGTTTATCCGCTCCAAAGAGTCCTATTCTATTGGCAATATGTCCCGACAGGGACTTGGCAATGTGTGTCAGCAACTGGTGCATCCTAAGATAACTGAACGCATTCATTAGAAGGGGTGTCCACAAACATTCGGACATCTGGCGCATTTCAGCAGCAGCGTCTGCAGTTCTGGCCTCGTAGAGGTGATTCTCCTGCCGAGCTTCAGTTTAGACGTCACACTCACTCGTACTTCCTGCTTCTGGGCTACTGCGGGAGGAAGAGTGATGAGGGAGAAACTGAACGATCTGACAGGTTGGCGTCTCCCGTGGGTTCCATCCTCTGTGTGTCTAGCTTCATCAATTATGTATTTAAAGGAGTTCTTAGTAGATAAACTGAAGCATTGAGTGTTAGCATATTGGGCTAACTTTATAAAGCCCTTAACTCTCTATAGCATTGATGCTGCTCGCATAGGCCAGGAGACACTATAACACACAACATCATCATGAATAAATAATGAAGAGTAATACATTTATTAATGAACTTCACTTTGGGCAGATATACATATAAGACGAAGCTGCAAGAATCTAGGTCATATAATGTGGAGTGATGCTATTAAGTAGCATCAAGGGGCCTTTGTTTGCGATGCGCATACAGCATTATGATAGCATATGTTAAGTGAAAACAACATAATGGGCCTATTTAGCAGATTTATATGCACCTAAGCGCTTGCATGTGCAACGAGGGACAGCTTAATATCGTCTTTATATGTATAGGCTTAGTTTTGCATGTGGAATGCACTGCTTTAAGGATGTTGACTTGGATGTTTACAGGGCAAGGTAGATTTTTATGTTGGCTACTGAGCGCTAGCACGAAGACGTTGAAGGTATGAAGGAACAGATCAAAGAGTGAGCGTTTACTTGACGGTATTTGTCACTGTGAGCCTGCTGTCAGCCCAGGCTCTGCCCGTAGGCGCTCAGGGGTGCAGTATGGGAAGCGTCCAGAGGTTTTTGACTGGATTCGTTTGATGTCAACAAAAACTAGAGGTAAAATGACATTAACGGAGCGTGCAGCCAGGTTTATTTTTAATATACGACATTTCGATTAGATGCCAAGGTCGCTTTCTGACCAAAATGAATGTGAGTGAAAAATCAAGTATGCTATGGATAATCCAAATGTATATTTAGAGGCCTCTCCCCCTGTGAGCAGTGTATAATGTGCAGTGTGGCTTAATCCCTTGAACTGCTATGAAATTCATATGCAAGTAATGTAGTTATGAGAGTGAGGATCTGAAATGTGCCTGCCTACGGACCACTGCAGTGCAGCAAAATAAACGTAAGATAATAAGTAGAGAGTTTCTTATAGGTTCTTCGTCACATCTACTGACATTACAGCACCTTGTTAGGCCATGCGGCCTAAAGCCATCCATCAGCCTCCGGGTAAGCTGTGATCGCTTTGACTGCAATTGTACTTAACCTACACTCTTTAACCCCATAATACAAAAAGACTTATTACACACTAGGTGTATTACTCAGTAACTACAGGGACGTCTGTACAAACTGGTGGTTTCTTTGGTAATAGAAGTTTGTAATAACACTTTCGACCCACCAGCGGACCAGAGGCTGTTTAAGAGGTTAAAAAAGTGTGCCACAAAAGGGTCCTTTGAGCTGCACCACAGAAGTGTAGTACCAGAAAGTGTTTTCAGAAAGAACCCTGCTTGTAAAAGAGATGTGAAAGTATGAGGACCCTTTACATTGATTAATTAAAAGATTATACATACTTCTCTCTTTTACAAGCCTGGTTCCTTCTGGTGGTTCTTTTATGGCATACACATGATACAGATAAATCAAAAGGAGCTGATGTTGCAATAAGTCCAGTCATTGTATTAAAATTGATTTCTAAGTAATAATAATAATAAAAAAAACACTCAAAACAGCTTCATCGTGAACCAGCACTGATTAGTTGGCAATTGTCATGATGATAATTAGAAATGGCTCCGATCTGATACCAGGTGTTGACATTGTGACAATACCAGCAGAAGATGCTAGATGAGATTTCAGAGTGGATCCTGTAAAAAGGCTTAGCCTGAAATAGCACACACTCACACTGTGTGATGTCATGTTGTTAGCTGTGTTTATCTTCCCATGGGTGATAGTGTGTGTTGAGTAGTTTGAGCATGCTAGCCCGCTTTTGGATGCTCATCTAACACAGCATATGAAGTACATATAAAACGGCCAGTCAAAATCAATCATGTATATCGATGATGAACTCTTTGGAAAACACAGTAACAAAGAAACAGGGGAAAAATGATTATTGGGTATTGATGTTTCACATGATGCTAAAATAAAAAAAAACCTGTCACACAAAACATGTTTGAAAAGCATGAAGCATTTGCTTGTTAACATCACAGTATCAGGCGGTATGCTTTGCAAATCAGGCTAAATGGCTTTAACTGGCTCTGGCATATCGGTATCTTCCTACATGAGTCCTTCTACAAGTGTCCATGTTCTTCCTTTTCAAATGCAATATTTTAAGTGCCATGTATGTTGTTTGTTTTTTGCTGATTACCAGTGTATTTAGTACACTACTCTATTTTTGAGATAACTCATAGTCACAGGCCTAGCTAAAACATACTGCAACAACATAACAGGAAGGAAGGCCTGCAAATATAAGCCAGCAGAAGCTGAAGAAGCATCTCTGACCTGAAATATTTGACACTCTCGCCATCCTGCCCCTGCATCCATCAGGTGCCCTCTCACACTGAAAGCCATACCACTCTCATCGGCCCATTGATCTCTCCCCTCGCTCATCAGAGACGGGCCATTCACAGGACGTGCCTGGCAATTAAAGGCAGCCTGGAGCCAGGGCTAATGAGATTGCGGAGCCATACTCCCTCTCCCCAACACTTCGCCAAGGTTATCGGCTATCAGGCTCACCACACACAAGGCTCCCAGCAGACCGAGCGCCGCAGCATTCTGGCTGGGGAGAGAGTGAGAGGAAAAGAGAGAGAGAGAGAGAGAGAGAGAGAGAGGGGCCGAGCAAGGGAGCCAGAGCCAAGCAAAGCTCTTCTCACATGCTAACTCCTGGAATTCATTTGTTCTGCAGGAGAGGACGGGAGAGAGAGGGTGAGAGAGAGTGAGAGAGAAAGACAGAGAGAGAGAGAGAGAGAGAGAGAGAGAGAGAGAGAGAGAGAGTGAGCAAGGTGGACTGCAGGTTCTCTACCTCATTAGTGTTTCAGTCACAGCATCCTATTCTGTTCACACCAGGCTTACACACTGAGGAGAAAAGTAGCAGTGGAAAATCACCTCACCTCTGTCAAGTGCTGTTCTCCAGTCGAAGCCACAGAGCAATAACAGTGGCTTACAGCGGGGTCTTCGCTGCTCCTGCCTTTCTCTACGCTACTTGCCCTCGCTAGTAATGAACCGCATTCGAGATGCTGCCAGTTTTGAGATATAGCACAATGCCGTTCACAATCAAATTACAATAAGGCAGTGCTAACAATATTTGGGCTAATGCCAGCCATGATTTAATGTTTTGATATTTCAGTAATTTAATCAAAAACATTTAACCTTTCGCACAAAGCCACAAAAAAGACTCACTGCTGTATTTTAATTCAAGAATAAATTGAAAAGATTTACAGTACAGGGTTATATTTGGGGGTGGGGTGGGGGGGGTGGGGGGGTTACACTGTACACTGCGTCTGGTGGAGGAAGAGTGCAAAGCCAACAACTACGGGGGCGGAGAGAGCCCCAGCCTCTCCCGATTCACTGAAAAATCTCCAGTAAACTGGACTCCTGTGACAGGGCTACTCCTCAAAGCGCCCGTTTCTCGGCTCTGGAGAGCCCCTTCACGTTGCACGAGTGGGTTGCTATGGTGCTGGTGACCGCTGAGAGCAGCTAGTCGTTCTTAGCCTGCAAACACCACTTCCTGTTAGGGATTGGAACACGTCCTGCCGAAAAAAGAAAAGGCACTTAGATGTTTGTTGGAGATGCTTGAGGGTTTTGGGGTGAAATAGAAGGTGGGGAAGAAAAGTGGCTGAGTCAGAAGCTGGCTCTTTGAAGTATTCGAGCCCTGGAAGGACCCAACAAGGAACAAGGTGAGTGAATAAAGTAAGCAAGGCAGGTGTAAAAACTCAGCCCGGACGGATGGCCGAAGGGACAGGCTTTCGCTCCGTCTCTTAGGTCTACGGGCGTTTTAAATAGCGTCTTTCTCCACCCCCTCCCGACTTTCAAGCTTGCCTTTCTTGCGTCCTCGCGGCTTTCTGTCTCGTTCTCGCTCTCTGTGGCTACTGGTAGCGAGTGTTCTCAGCAGGGAACATCCCTTTGCCATTACAGCGTCTCCCAGCTGCTTCATGCATCAGAGGGCCGCCATGAGGGAATTCCATTGGGCATCAAAGAAGCCAACTCCCAGCACCTGACAGTTAGCTCAACCTCCTCAATGGGGAGAGAGAATGGAGGAAGGCAGTCATCGGAAGACTGAGAGACACTATTACCCTCTGGAATTCAAGCGCTCCTTTGATCCGCATGACATCCCTGTGAGGATATCTGCCCAACGTAACAGAAAGGCAATCACAATGCCATCATCCTTAATGCCGAGGCTTAAGTTCCATTAGCATAAGCGGCCAATTCAAGCAGCTATGTAGCGCGCTAAGTAACTGACGTTAACAAGCAGTCGGATAGCGTAGCCTATTGTCGCGCGCGTTTATGCTCCATCACGCTGTTGGCTGTAGCTTAACTTGACCTGAGCTAAGAGTATTAGGGGAGATGCTCGTTATTGTCCGGCCTAGGAACACGGATAAGAACCTGTCAGCCGCGGTGGTTAACATGCAAAATTTCGCATGCAAATCCAGCAGGTCAATGAGGCGCCAAACAAGCACATTATCATCGCCTGCTCTCAAAACAAACACACCCGCTCTGCTCTGAACAAGCCACATTCCTCCAGCTGTACCCCCCCTTTTTAAATCAAATGGAAAAAAGGGAAAAAAAAAAAAACGTGTTGACCTAGGCGTCACACCACCACCACACCATTCAAGCTAAACCCATCCTTTTCTGCTCCTGTCACAACTGGGAACAAAAACAGTGTTCTGTCAGATAAGGCTGATGGAAAGGTTTATTATGCCATTTAACAAAGGAGTGAATCACCCCCTTCTCTCTCGCCGCGTCTGCTTAACAAAACGCTCAACAAAAGAAACGTTCTGACAGGCTGGGCTCACCTTCAATGCGGCTTATTTGAATATTGCCATCATGCTTCATTTCAGGGATCATTCAGGTGGGAGCAGGGTAAACCAAATACTTCCAAATGAGAGGCTTTCTAATGGCCGCTAAGAGATTGGGCTTATTTTCATATTTGCAGGCCGGCTTGCGACTCTGCGCTTGTAATTTGCATTAAATAGACGAGTTCACCTAATACAACCACGTCGTGATTAAATCATTCCTTTTCATTTAAGCGAAACGCAAAACAACCATTGTTAGCGGCTCTTCCGTGAAGAAAGCCCACCCTTTGGTTAGATCCTTTTTTTTATATATATATATATATATATTTATTTATTTGTCTATCTATCTTTCTTCACCACTCCGTATCAGTCTAGGGGAGCTTTCCCCCCGTGGGACTGGGCTGTAATTGAGCTCGCTGCAGAATACCAGATCCCTCTGATCCTGTCACATTCATTTCCTGCTCCTGCCTCACAGGAGAATTCCAATTACACCTGCTGCTTCCCTGGCAGCCTTCGGAGCACCACGCCGCTCACTGTTTGTGCAAGAAAAGTGTTTACACCGGGAGAAAAAAAGCAGGGGCTTTAATTAAGAGAGGATGCAAAAACTGATTAGCAGCACGAGCTGCTGCTGAACTCATCAGTGATGTGGTGGTTGAATGAAAAGCGTTGGACAGACAACACAAATCAATAGTGATTAAAGGCCGCCTAAGGAGCAGTGGTAGGATCCACTCCTGGACGCCTCCAGGCACAATTCTGAATAGTACCTGTATCTGCATGTAGTTTAAAAAAAAAACAAGGGATGAGACGAAGTGTGTAACACAGAGACGTTCAGTGCGTATTCCAGTGTGTAGCGTATTTTAACTGTTGACTGGTAAATATTCCAGCCTAACTTCCCTCAAATCAGAGTACTGGATGTGAAGCACAGTAAGGTGCATCAAAGGGGCCATGGAAGAACCTTTTTCAGCTACATAAAGAACCATATTTGGAATAGAGATGTACCGAGTGTGATAAACATTTCTAAAGATGTAAAGAACCCTTACTGTGGTTCCTCTGTGGTTCTTCAGCCTTTGAAGCCTTTGAAGCATCTTTATTTTTAAGTGTGAACCATTCAATGTATGTAAAATCTAATTTATATAGACTATGTGTCCAAAAGCTGTGGACACACCCTTTTGCTGACACTGGTGTTACAACAATAATCTCCATAGAAAAGCACTGCCAGTGTGGCACACTGGAGGAGCTGCACATGAGCCTAAGGTTACCATGGACAATGCTGAGCATTGGCTACAGGGAGATAAAGCCCCCCCACTGTGGAGCAGTGGAACTGTGTTTTCTGGAGTGATGGAGCTTTATCCTACACCTTTAGAATGGGTTGGAGTGGCATTTGTGATCCAAATCTAAACATCTAACATTAGAACAGGACCTTTGCTAATCTAATTATGCAATATTCCAAAATCTAGTGGAAAGCCATAAAGTGTAGTTATGAGGGTGAGGGGCTGAAGTTGGGGCCCTCATCCTGGCTTCATCCCCTTTAACTCCTTAATCTGACCCATACCAGAATGGAGACCTATGCAAGGTCACAGTAAAATGTATTAGTATGTGCAGTTGGAGCTCTCTGTGAGCTGCTAATTGCTTTTCCTACATACAAGAAGCACAATGCTACCTTTTTTGTTGGATGCACTGCAAGCATTTCTGAACAGGCTTGTGGGCACTGTCAAATTAGAGCTCTGCAGAAATGCTTATTGCTTAAAAGATAACTGGAGTGTACTAAATGTGTGTGACCAAAATCGAAGTTTATGACAAATAAAGATCTACAAATTTGCTAGATCGGGTTTGCTTCATGCCTCTTGAGCAGGGCCTACTTACCCAAAAATGTCATTTTAAATGCACCCAAGACACATTTAATACAGACTTACTGTACATCTGATTGCTTAAACTGCTTCTCACTTTTCAGCCAGATGGTAAGTGTAAAGCCAATCCATGCCAAGCCACAACCAACACACCAAAACCCCTCCCAAATGTGTGATGGTGCCTCCCACTGCTCTTCTACAAGAGGGGCAGAGATGGCCTTGTGGACTTCCACTAGTTAACAAGGGGCATCGCTGATCATTCCGTCCAGCCCATGAGTTTCATTATGTAGCCTACAAGGCTTAGCACAGGGGACTCCACTTTCTAAACAGTTTATCTAAGGAAATCATCAGCAGCATGCAAAACTTGATTTCCAGGGCAGCGAACTTCAACAATCTTAAAAAAAGTGTTCTTTGCTAAAGGCAATGGTTCTACATAGAGCCAAGACAACTGAAAGAACCCATTGAATGTTACATGGTACTGTGCTTGGTTAAAGGCTACTTCATTGGTAGAAACCCCTTTTGTAGACTATTCTACATACTACATAGCACCAAAAAGGGAGCCACGGACGTTACGACCCTTTTTCAGCAAACTCTCATGCATTGGGCTCTAACCTCACGCTCTCTCACGCCACACATGCCATTTCTCACGCATTTTTAACCAACCTTCAGTTCTCTCCAAAATAACCTCTGGATAAATCTGACTACTGCTGCTGCTCCAGATTTCACTGATTAAACACATTCTGGCAGCTTTCTGAAGTTTGGGGGCTGGACCAACTGGAATCTCCCTCCAAGAAAATTGTAAATGCTGGCAGCACTGGAACTGTTTTTACTTAGACTGCAGAACAGCGTGGTTACTTAATATGAGCTGATTTGCATACAGTACTGCTTGCCTTATTACAACCAGGTTTCCATTCGACTAACCAGTGAAGAATGTGTCCACCAGGTGTAAACACATGTGGGTAAAATCTAGATACTTGCCATTATGAAAAGACCAGGTCTAAACGGGCTCTGTATGTCGGAATAAGCGTAATGACAGCTTTGAGAAATCCCATTCGCAAGAAGAAGAGTAGATTAAAATGTAGAAATAGCTGCTTTTTGGCCTCTGCGTTAACATTCGTTACAGGGAACCCAGACATGGCATTTTCTCCTTATATCTTCATGTGCGCCTTCTGCAGCAACCTGTGACTCAGTTCGAGACCTAACTCAATTTTAGCCAACCTCAAACAGAAGATCTGTGATTCACAAGTGGCACCATAACATTATGACGTCAAACGGCCGTGGCGATTTATCCGCCGTTATAATCTCTTGGCTGGCTCCGCAGAGTGGGTGCTGTTTTTGGATCAGAGGCGCGAGCTGGCAGATAAGTGCTCTTTGATGGTGCGGCTCCTCCTCCTGTCTCATTGTCATGCATGGCTGTGTTGTGGGACTCTTGCGTGTGTGGCCGGAGCAGCCGACTGTGAAACAAGGCTCCTTCACTCAAACTGGGAGCTAATTGGGTGTGGCTGAAACAATATGGCTTCCCACGGCTCAGCAGAGACAAATGGCCCGGCTTGCAAAGACGACAAACTTTTGCTCTTCCAGGGCACCCAATCGGCTCTCAGACAGACGCGCCGCAACATCAGCCTATTGGGCTCGCCGTCATCAATTCTTTGCCCCTGATGAATGTGTCAATGAGACAATTTGCTCAAAGTGACAGTAACTGTCATGTTAATGTGGTGTTGTTTTCTGTGGCGATGAGAAATGTGACACAGCTTGACTGAGAGTTGTTATCGTTAATATGGCTGCTCCAATGGAATAATCTTTTTTTTTCCAGGGAAAGTGGCGAAGCTCAGCAAAACAAAAGTTTGAGGAAAATTGGTATTCATAGACTGTCAGACTGAATCATTTGTTAATACTGCACATGTCACATAAAGGCTCACGCGCACAGACACACTCTGTTCGTGTAGTGACTCATACTTGGCACCGTACGAACTGAAGCTAGTTATCACCGCTAAAAGTCCAAAGCCTTGTCTCAAAAAGTACTTCACAGAAATACCACCAGAACACACTGATAACATATAACCCATATAACTTATTACTCATAACCCACCTGCCCTCTCCCTCACTTTCACTTCTCAAAAGAGCATTTCCCTGTATACATTACCGTCCAAGTGTGAAGAACCTTCTTCAAATGTTAAGACAACCAGCCACAGAACCACAGTGAGTTAAAGCAGGACAACTTAGACCATAACCCAGAAGAAATGTTGTGGAAAGAGCTGTTCATGCAAGAAAGCCCACCAACATCACTGAGCTGAAACCGTTTTCTGAGAAGAAATAGGCCAAAATTTCACCAACCTGTTGTACAGAATTGACCACTAGTTATATATGTTACTTTTGCTTAAGGGGGTCACACCAGTTACTGACAGCAGAGGTTCACATTCTCATAAATATCTCACATGTAAATTTAACACTGGATAATTTACACAATAAATAAATGAATAAACTGTGATGTTTTGGGGTCCTTTGTTTAATTAAGCTCTCTGGTATTGTATTCTGCTCACCTCTTTTCTGAATGAAAATGTTTATTTGTGGTGATTTCATATGCATTCATATGAATGTCTTTTACTCTGACTAATAGGAGATATTTACATCAATTTTGCATATTAATTCATTCATTCTTAAATTTTTAGGCTACTAATGTTAGCTGTTCAACTAATATCAGGAAGCTAAGCAGACAGCCCTGGTTCCTCTGTCGAACAATACATTAGTTACCAGTTAACCCAAAGCAGCAGCACAACCTGTGCTGGACAACCTAATTGGCTCTTGTCTGTGGACAATGTACACTCATGATGTGTTTACTGTATACAGTCAGCAGAACGACTCGTCAAAAGTTCAGGTTTTTTAGGGTTTTGTCATTTCGCTGTTTTGCTGCACACCGAATATGATCTTTTTTTTGTTGAGAAATGCACTGAATGCTTCGGTTGAAGTCCAGGCGTCACAGTCATCAACTCCCAAAAATCAAGGTGTTTCAAATGGTTCTTTGTGTGATGCCAGTTTCTGACGTTCACCAGGAGATTCTGACGTTCACCAGTGTTTTCTTTTTTCTACTTATGAGGACAATGGGCTCCATCAGTATAAGAGCAGAGCTGTGAACAATACTGCAGTTTAAAAATACTTCATGAATCTGATATAGGCATTTTTGTTAGCAAGATATTGGTGAATGAGGCCCACGGTTCTTTACGAAACCAAAAATGGTTCTTTTATGGCATCATTCTACTTAAAGCACCTTTATTTTTAAGAGTGTACAACAAAAACTGACCTTGAAAAATACTTAAAATTTTAAAACGTTCAGAGACGAAATGCAGGCTTAACGTCTTGAATAAAATGAAAATGGCAACTTTTGTTTTTTCCACACATCTATTCATCCCTCTTACTATCCACTTTGTCTTGGTCAGGGTCACAATGGGTCTGGATCCTACCTGGAATCATTGTTTGCAAGGCAGAAATGGTGCCCCCCAGACAGGGCACCAGTCCATTGTAGGGTACGCCACACATGCACAGTGATTCACTGACCATTCATGCCTTGGAGCGATTTAGCATGGCCATTTCACCTACCACGTGTGTATGTGGGAGCCGGGAGGAAACCAGAGCACCCGGAAACACACGGGAGAACACACCAAACTCAAAAACAAAGACCCCATCCCTTAACCCCAGGCTCTTAGAGCTGTGCACGCATTCCGTCAGCACTGTTATTCTAAAAGCCTGTGTCGACTAAGACTTTCCCCATTAATTGTAGATATTAAACCTGAATGGTTCTGAAAAAACTGTGAAAGGTTCTTCAGTGCATATTCTACGGCCAAGGTTTTCAATTCAAGGAGGGCCAGAGTCTAGCACAGTTTGGTGATTTTCCAACTGTTGCACAACGACCAAACCTGGAAGCTGAATTAGGGGTTTTTGAGTGGTAAAGTGAGCTGGACTAACTCCTGCAGAGCATCAAAAACAGGGTGTTTATGGGGCCTTTCACTGCACTATGTCTACCAAAGCCAAATTTTACCCATTTTCCCCCAACCCATACATATTCTATCCCTATCACATGCAATGCCCCCGACACTGGGAGGGTGGAGACTGACACACACCTCCTCCGACACATGAGTCAGTTTCTGCCTCTTTTTCAGAACTGCTGCTGATGCAACATCATCTGGCAACCAACGCACTCTGAGGAAAGCACTATGCACCCGGCTATGATACACTGGGCAATAGACGCCAGTGCCGGCCAGCACTGCACTGCACTATAGCGCCTAGAGAGAGCAAGGCCAACTGCACTCTCATGGGGCCCTGGCTGCCGATGGCTAGCAGCATGACTGGGATTCGATCCAGCGATGCTCTGGTCATAGTGACAGTGCCTTATTCTGCTGGACCACTCGGTGCCTCAAACCCAACCCCAGTCTTAGGATCATCATGTGCAGATAAGTATTAAATAGGACACCTATACATGCTGCAAATAAGGGTAAGATCAAAAGGCAATACTCTGTGTGAGTTTTTTCCATAAATGAGGTTTACTGATTTATCTCACCTATGGACAGAGAGGCTAACATTGCTAAATTAGTCTCATAACAGCACACAATGCACTAGTTCATAATCTCCCAAATCTTCTTCCCACGCTTCTTTTCACAACTCAAACCACTAAGAAGGCCCTATCGGGAGCAGACTGAATTTTTATATTAGAGCCCACCCCTTCCTCCCCATTTCTGAAGATACAATATTCACACAAACAAACATGAGCAATGAGCAACACACACACGCGTTCACATGCTTGCATACACAGCCCCGCGAGGGCAGTTAGGAGGAGCAGGTCAGACAAAGCGGCTCAGGTAATTAAACTCCATTCATGCTGGCAGAGAAGATCAATAACACCAGCTCCCTCTAAAACCACACAGTGTGCCGTTCTGGCGCTCTGCATCAGCACCAGGGTCAGCCAGGCTTGAATATTAAAAAGATGAGAAACTGCCTCCATAACGACTCGCTTTAGCACTACCATAAAAGGGAGGAAATAAAAGGACAGGAATTAGCAATGGGTTCCCAGACACCAGCTCTGAGAGTCCACTGAAAATGCCCTGGCTAAAATGATCTGGAAACAAATGCACCTGTGGCTGGATGTCAAACGCAGATTATAGCGATTGTGTCACACACTCTCCCAGGGCAGAGGAGCTCCAGCCACACTACATGGGCAAATGAGGGGATGATGGGTGTGCAAGGGTACTCGAGTAATGTTCTCTGTTTACTGAAATCACTATTCAGGTTTAGAACATATACAGGCCGAACGGTGGGTGCTCGAGTTCAAATGTGACTAAGGCTATCTTCACCTTTCAGAGTTTTTGCCTTAATGCGACACAGGTCTGATTTTTATTTTTAAGGCAAATCTCATCTTTTCAAATCAGATTTGCATCTCTTTCATATGTGGTTCTAGATCGGATGTGTATGGGAGTCATGGCCATGAGCGGTCATATTGGCTTTCATGCGTCTTTTTGTCTGTATGCATGCTCTTAGTGTTGTCGTTATCAGCCAGCTACCGTAAGGCAGCAAAACAACAACGGAGGAGAGGTACTAGCTGTGACTACAGTCAGTGGAAGGACAAAGACGTCAGTGTATCGATGTGGGCATGTGTGCCATTTCAGGGACAGATTCGTTCACATTACAGATGAATCCGATCTGAGCAAAAAAATCGGAATTGGTCAATGAGGCCTGTAATGGAAACGTAACAAAGGAAGGCAGAGATAAACCCCTGAAGTCAATGCTGTCGGCACCATGCACTCTCAAAAATAGGTGTTTCACTATTAGTTCCATAATTAACCATGTTTTATAATAGAGATGTCTGAGAGTGAAGAACCCTATATAGGTTTAAATAACATTCCCTTGAGGTAAAGGTTCCTTATCAATGTAGAGGTTCTTCACAATCACATCTCTATGGAGTCCAGGGAGCAAAGAGGGGGAATGGCCTTGAGCAAGGCCCTTCACAAGGCCGCAGCAATGACTGCCCACTGTCACTGTGTGTGCTTGTCTTAGCACACACAGTGCAAAGAGTGTGCCAAGCTCAGTTAAAAAATGCAAACTACAATTGATCTATTGTAGTAATTCTACAGTCCAAATCTTGGGGCTCACTGAAAATGAATCAGTCAAGAATGGGTTAGATTGCCCTACCACAGCCCAAGCAATTCACGTTCAGTCATATTAAGGTCTCAATAAGTTCCACAGGGCAAGTGGAGCTTGTTTTTGATAATCATGCCCTAGCCACAAAAATAATGGCAATCCTTTGGAGCACATCTAAATGCAGGTGTGTCTCCTGCTAATATTTACCAGACTGTCAACATTTCAGTCTGAAGGACTACGACCGAGAAAGGAGTAAAATGTGAAGAATTTCGTGCAAAAGTCTCTACATCAGCAAAACACGTCTTGATGGAATAACCTACAGAAGTCTGCTTTGAATGCTGCTTTTTTGAAAGCGGTTGCAGCAGGGCAGCAAATCAGTAGCGAGATGGATTTTCCTCGTTATTTAGGTGAACGATCATCTCTCACTATATAATGTGCATTAGACGCTACAGAAACCCAGGCTGCATTTCGTGGATGAGTAGAGTTTTTCTGAGAGCAGTGGATACTTATTTAAACTCCTGAAGTTGAGAGCTGCTTAAAGATGACAGAACAAACTCTGCCTACTTAGACTTTGATGAGGTTCTGTACTCTGTCAGTTTTCAGCCTTCTGCATGGATCCAGAAATGTGTATGGGCAGAAGTTCATCATTAACCTCTGAAAACTCCTCAGAACCATTACTGGTTCCTGGCTTCTTTATTTTTTTGCTTACTGTTATAACTTTGGAACAACTCCAGTTTGCATTGCTTTGCATGTAGCTGCCAACTAGTAATCCTTAGGGTGCAATGGTAAAAGTCACTGAGCATAAGGGGTTAAAATAATTGAAAAGTTCCATGGTTCTACTACAACAGCAGACCGCAGCGAGTCATTATCTACAAAATGAGAACCCAGAGAACGCTGGTGAATCTTCCCAGGAGTGACTAATTTGCTAATGGGTGCAGCGGAAATCATCCAGGAACTCACCAAAGGTTCCTGGAAAACATTCAATAAACTGCAGGTCTCTCTAGGCGCATGTAAGGTCAATGCTCATGACTGCGAGTACGAACGGGACTGGGCAAACGAGGCATTCATGGGAGAGCAGCAAGGCAGAAAATACTACTGACCAACCACTTCATTCTGCAGAAGTCTCTCCCTGAGTCCTTTAGCATAATATTCTGTGGACAGACCAGTCTGAAATGTAACTTTTTTTGGGTACAAAGAAGTACACTTTATATCTGCTATAAAGCAAAGCAACAAATACAGCATTTCACAGGAAGGACATCATACCCCCTTTCAAACATGGTGGTGGTAGTGCAACAGTGAAGAAATGTTTTTCTCTCTCAGTGTGATTTATTCTTGATTGATCTTTTACAGGTCTGAAAGCATTCCCAGTGCCAAACATGGAATTGTACAGAAAGGGGCTAGTACTTCTGACCCCAGCTAGACATTGAAAGTAAGAAGTGAGTTCACCAGCAGCAGAGACTGTAGTGCTCCACATCGCTGTATAGAAAGCAAAGAGGGGGACGAGTTCACTCATGATTAAAAGAAGCCCCTAACATTTCAGCTAATTAGATCTGAAGACCCGTTGGCATGGAAACGTGACAGCATGCATACCCCCCCCACTACCCACCTTTTATATCTCCATCCCTTTCCCACCCCGCATGTCTCTGACGGAAATTGGCAAACAAATCATGGCACTCATCTCCAGTAGCAGTCTCAAAGCGCTACATTGTCTCGGCTCTAAATTCTGAATCCCCTTGGAAAGACCGAATCCCATCTTCCATAAAATCACTCAGGTACAAGAGACACATAATGAGTGAGTGTATGTGCAAAAGTGTGCGCGCATGTGTGTGTTTGTGTACTGTGGGCGCACCTGTTGGAGGCGTAGGAACGAGCCGGTAATCATTCAGTCAATGATGGGAGTCGTTCTGTGCGCACACGCCGGTGACAGCCCATATTCTTGCTTTTTTGTCGCCGTCCGCTTTGACTGGCATCTGTTCCGCCGGCCCCTCGCTCAGGCTGCCCGCACGGCTGTGCTTAATTCTGGCGTGGCGAGCAAAATCAAATCTGAACAATTAAGCTGGATAAGTGGCATTTGCATCATGACAATTACAAATGAGTCACGAGCGCGGCTGTTTGTTTGGTTTTCTATTCTGGCACTGCAGCCAGACGGGACACGGCGTGCCTGGCGGACGCACAGAGGAGAGGCGCTCATACAGTCGCACAGAGTCATGCTTTTAACTACAATTGCACATATTTTTGGTATTTTGGGAAAGAACAGCTCCCTGGCTTTGAAGCCCAATCTCGGGCTCAGTTTTCCAATCCGCTGGGGATTGGGGAGTCGTAGAGTGGCTTGGCTGCAGTCGCAAACCTCAGATGCTAGCTGTCATACAGATGTAATGACGGATACCATCTGAGGCACTTCTCCTCCACTCGCCCTCGCTCTCACTCTCTCCTCATTGATCTGTTTGAAACCCAAACATCCCACCTCCCTCATCAACAATCCCCGACCCCCACGCATACTGCAGTCCTATCCTTCACAGTGTTTCACAAGCTGTCAAAAAAAACACACGCCTTGCCATTCACTTCAGTGAGAAGCATGGACATTGTCGACGGACAATGGACACCAACGGATGCCAATGCGCATAAATTATCCCTTTGGTGCTGCAAAAAGTTGACCAGGAACCTACTCTGATGTATCAGCTATAGCAACAGCCAACTGAGCAGACATGCCTCTAGGACGCAGCGATGGTCAGTGTTAGCTGGAAAAACTGCTTTTTGTAAAGCTTGGCTCTAAGAGTGGCATTACCCCAGCAACCCCAGCATGTCACAATAATACGACCACCCCTGGTTTGGAATAAGCTGCTGTTGGCTGGATAATTCTGGTTGGTGGACTACTCGCAGTCCAGCAGTGACGCTGAGGTGTTCAACCCACACACAGAAAGGCTTATTACACACTAAGGTGTGTTACTCAGTAACTACAGGGACCTCTGAACAAACTGGTGGGGCCTATTCTTTGGTAATTGGCAATTTTGTAATAACACCTTTGGCCCATGGTGGGCCATAGGCTGCTTAAGGGGTTAAAAACTCCAGCAGCCTTGCTGTGTCTGATCCACTTGAACCAGCACAGCACACACTAAGATCTCACCACCACATCAGTGTCACTGCAGTGCTGAGAATGACCCCCCAAATACTACCTGCTCTGTGGTGGTCCTGTGGGGTCCTATCAATTAAAGAACAGGGTAAAAGGAGGCAGAACTACAAAGTGCCCCTATATGGTCAGTGGAGCTGATATAATGGTCGGAGTTCATTCCAAACCAGGGGTGGTCATAATATTCTAATAGGACTGTGGATGATAAAATGGTAACTACTATGTGAACTATAGGTTTTACTCTGTTCTAGTACATATTATCTGGGTGCCAGTCCATTGCAGGGTACCCAACTCACCATTTTACTCACATACACAGTTAAAGGGAAATTTAGCATCTACATTATCTATCCATCTGCCATGTGTTTTTGGGAATAAGGAAGAAATTGGAGCACCCAGAACACCCAGAACACAGGAAGAACACACCAAACTCCCCACAGGCAGAACCCAGAGCAAGGGTCGAAGCAACCACACTAGGCCCCTGAATCTGTGTTGCGCGCACACACACACAATCTTCGGCACCATCATGCCGCCACCACAGGTTCTAGGACTACAGAATTTAACATGATAAAAACGTTATTAAAGGCTGCAATGACGAACAGGTCAGGTTACATTACATATGCAGCAGCATAGTGAAGTAATTACACTTCCGGAGAGTAGAGATGGCAGTCTAACATGCTTCCCAGAACGAGGCTTGCACCCTGCTCTCCTGTGCACAGAGTGAGTCTGCGACCAATTACAAAGCTCAGCCCGACTCAAATGCTACTCCATGTGTAACTACTACCCTGCTAACAACACCTTAAAGGTGATGATTATCCTTATTCTCCATCTTGTGTGGTAAACGTGTGAAGTACTCATTGCTATTGTCACAACAAACCTGTGACGGCACAAGGAGCTTTTTAGGGATTAAATATGTTGCAGTAGTCGCATAAACCAATGGAATTGATCCAGAATTTTGAAAAAAAAAATCTCGCTTCATTAAATTTCACTCAAAATTGAATGTTTGTACCTTCTCCAGTACAGATCCCATTTTGGAGGTGACCCATATCTCATAAAGCTTAAAAAGAAATCTGTGCGGCAAATAGCTACACTATATGGACAAAAGTATTGAGACACCCGCTCGCTCATTGTTTCTTCCTAAATCAAGGGTATTTAAAAAGGTTTGTCCCAGTTCTGTTGGAGTAACAGCGTCCTGTCCAGGGATTTCACTTTCACCACCCCACCTCATGCCCAGTTTATTGGATGTATTGGATGGAGCACCATCCATCATTCCAGAGAACACAGTTTCACTGCAGCACAGCTCAAAGCTGGGGAGCTCTATACCCCGCTAGCCCACACCTGGCATTAGGCATGGGCTCATGTTTATCTGCTCCAGAGAGTCCTCTACGTTGAGTATTTGTAGTATTGTTTGCTGTGTGTTCAAATGAGATGTTAATTAGATGTCTGTCTTCCCAGTCACGATTCTGAGATTCCCAGTCACGCAGGGGAAAACATCAATCTCCGCCCACAATCATGCCTACGACAAAGCAGCAGCACATATCGATATTTTTTTCTTTCAGGCGGAGTTTCTAGCCTGTCTGAGATTGGCGGTGGTGGTGGAGAAAGAGGCGGGGGGATCCGTCTGAGTGCTGCTGAAGGGCAGTGTCAGTCCACATCACAGAGACATATAGAGAGGACAGACAGGGCCAGCCTGACCACAGCCACTATTTTACTGAGAGGCAAGAAGTGACAGAGCCATTTAAGAGGCTGTGTGAGTGTGTGTGTGTGTGGTCTGGTGATAAATGGGGAGGCTACCTCACTCTCGCCCGCTCTTCACCAAAGTTTCCCACTGCTGATTTGTCACCGCTGTCAGTGGGCAGATGCTGGAGCACGGCGAGCGAGCCTCACTTCATCAGTGTCCCCAAAAAACAAGGTGAGAGAGCCACTAGCAAACACTATCGCTCCAAATGCCCTCTTCACAACCACTGCATCCACCTGTCCATTCAACTGAAAGCTAGATAGACCCCTTCACCGATTCTCAAGACAATTTGTTCAAGAAACTCTTACAACTGATGTGTCGTTTTTTGGTCCACTGTGTCAGGAGGCCTCAAACACCTTTCCTGTGCCAATTCTGTATGAAATAACAAATACATTCACAACATAACATTCACGTTCATGACTTTTTTCTATATATAAAAAAACACGGTTGTACTGCTAATGCCTTTTTGTTGAGCACATTGAGTAAACATCATACAGTGCAGACTAGAAAAAGTAAGTGAATGAAGAGCTAAATTGCAAGGTGTTTTAATTTAATTAAGGGGATGAGATTGGAAGCATGAATTTCACAGGTGCTTTGCCCATAAAATTAAGATACACAAAGCCTGATTACTGACAAATCTGTTCTTCTCATTAACGAAGGGTTACTGCGAACCATCCCTCGATGCAGACAACCTTTAGGAGACCTCAGAACATGTGTTATAGAGACATATGCATAAAAGCAGCAATCCATGGTTAGACAAACCATGAACATGATTAGACAGATGCAACAAAAGTGGAACTTGTATAGCACAAATGCACAACACTATGCATGGAGGAAAATGTACAAGGACACCAACACCAAAACTTTATCACAGTGAAGCTTGGTGGAGGGAGCATTGTGGTTTGGGCCTGGACGACATGGGACCATTAAAGGAACAATTTAAGGGGTATTAAAACCTCTTAAGGAGAATGCAAGGGCAGCAGTTTATGACTGCTCACTGGGTCATGCTACAAGACAATGATCCCAATCCCACAAGTAAATTAACTAAAGAATGGTTGAAAATAAAGATCTGTCTTTCAGAATAGCCCAGTCAGAGCCCTAACCCTGTAATATTGTGTTATTAAATTCAAATGTACACTTACTTTTTCTAGTCTGATTTTTCTGAGTATAAGCGCAAACATATTTGCTAACAGTGGGGTTAATATACAACACGTGATGCATGTTTAGGCTTACATCTTTTTTTTTGTTACCCCACCATACACACTTGTATTGTGTGCAAGCATGGTTAGCTATAGTTATCTAATATTACACACACTAAATGGACAAAAGTATTGGGACACCTGTTCATTTATTGTTTCTGAAATCAAGAGTTTTCTGAAATCATTGCATTAAGCGACAAGAACATTATCAAGGTCATGATGTTGGGTGATTACCACACAACTTATCCCAAAAGTATTGGATGGAGCACCATCCATCATTCCAGAGATCATAGCTCCACTGCTCCACAGCTCAGAACCTCTCTAACCCACACCTGGCATTAGGTTCATGATTACACTTGAACATTTGGACATATATTGTACAGTCAATAAAGGGGTTTCATGTAAAAGCTTTAGGTTTTAAAATGAATTTCTGTCTCCTGTCAGACCTCAGTGGTCAGTGGTTTCGCTTTAAGGCCCAGTGAGTTTAAAAAGAAAAACTGTCTTTGGAAAGATGTTGACCTATGCCACCACATGCTCTGTCATCACCCAATATCCATCTGTCCTCAGAACAATATTCACTTTAAATATGTCACTGCAATCCACGCTGATCCGTCCCACGCAGCTTGGGTATTTGGTGTGCAAATATTATTTCGCAAAGTAAACAGAGAACGCCTTCGTCTGCCGTGGGTGCAGAGATTCGGTTCGACATGGAGGCAGCGAATGAGCGAGCTCAGACATGTTCACACAGAAATCATTTTCACATCTCCCCTCACCTGCGAGCGAGAGGGAGGGCTGTTAAAGGGACAGAGAGACAAGAAGACATTACATTATTGACTGCAGAGAGAGCGAGAGGGCGTGAGAGACTGGGGAGGAGAGGGGCAAAGGAAGAGAGGAAGAAAGGCAAAGTAATAGTGGTGGAGAGGAGAGAAATAAAGAGGCAAGACAAGGGAGGCAGGAGAAGAGAAGGAAAGATGACAGAATGAGGAGCCAGAGAAAGGGGCGCAAGGGTAGACACAGAAAGGGGCAGGAAAAGGGGGAGCAAGGAGGTAATGAAAGAGGTGGGGGAGTAAGGCGATGGAGTAGGGCACAAAAGAGAGAGGTGGGGAAGCGAGAGAGGGAAGGGTAAGGGTAAGGAGAGAGAGAGGGGGTGAAGGGGGGAGAGAGAGAGAGAGAGAAGAGAGAGAGAGAAGGAGAGGGGGTAAAGGGGGAGAGAGAGGAGAGAGGGGTAAGGGGAGAGCAAAAGGGTGAGGTGAGAGAGAGGGAAAGAGAGAGGAGTAAAGGGAGAGAGAGAGCAGGGTAAGGTGAGAAAGAGAAAGAGATAGAGGTAAGGAGAGAGAGAGAGAGAGAGAGAGAGAGAGAGAGAAAAAATAGAGAGAGAAAGAGAGAAGGGTAAGTTGGGAAAGAAAAAAACAAAGGGTACGGGAGAGAGAGAGAGAGAGAGAGAGAGAGAGAGAGAGAGAGAAGGGTAAGAGGGGAAATAGAAAGAGAGAGGGGTAAGATGATGAGAAAGAGAAAGAGCGCGAGAGAGAAAGAGCGAGAGGTGGTGTTGAAATACGAGACATATCTGATACGTGGCATTGTCACTGAGTCTGAACAGCCAGGTCAGAATTCATGCCAATTTTATGTCAATCCACCTCAACATTAACCAAGGGAGGGAGGGAAAATGGACGAGGGAGGGGGGTTCTCAGTGGAGGGATAGTGAGGTAACAGACATCACACACATTTGGGTGAATATCGATACCGCTCTGTGTTTGAAGAAATTCCTAGAGAAAATAAAAAGCTTAATAAACAAAGTTTAAGGAAACCAAACCACCATTCTCGATGATAAGCCCAGCTGTCAGTCACTGGAACTCCTCGATTGTTCCTGTGATACTGGCGAAGATGAAACCGAAACCTTACGGGAAGCACTGGTCTTTTGTGCATGCATATCAGTTTAGGAGCGTGAGCTGTTTAGACGAAGGTGGGATACAGGCTGTATCCCACAGGTAAAAAAAAAAGAGCCCTTTTATCTACTTTACTGTGTGAACGTAGCCTTAGAGACACTAGCGTGTGTTTAATCCAATTTTAGGAAAAATTGTGGCAAACAGCATCACCTCACATGCAGCCAGCCACAGCACTGCTGTTCTAGTAGTACCATGGCAAAGCATGTCACCTCAGCCTCAGCCTCAGCGCTATGAGGTCTAGAGCAGTGTTTATTTCCATGCCTTCATGAAGACACAGCATAAACAACTCGACTGTCAACTAATATAGCTCATTAACAGTACGCTACGGTTGCCGAGCAACATTACGGTCAAAGATTATTCCATGAGTACCACAATAGTTTCTAATAACCTAGGGAAGTAATGCAGTATTCGGCTGAAGTGTGCAATGACCATTTATACACACACACACATACACACACACACAGCAGACCATGATCGTGAAGGGCAGAGTGGACAGTGCTTCATGTGACACTGCAGATGTTCCCATCAGCAGGAAGACATCCCAGAGGAGCAGTGGACATGTGACACACACACAAACACACACATACTGAGGCCTGGAAAAGCACATACATACAAGATCACATGGCCTAACACTCAAGCTGTCTGATCCGGAGAGCCGACTACGCTAACACATTCTTACATGCACTCTGATTGATCCAGAGGAATCACCATTCGCAACCTTTCTGTTGTCCTTTTTTCCTCATTAAAAATAAATCATAATTTTGGAGCATTTCTATTGGCCCATTCTTCATGAATTTTTTTTTTATACAATGTAAAGAATAACTCAACTCAAAAATGGAGATACAGGGTTTTTGCAGGACAGTGCCAATATATGCCTTTCTGATCAACAGCAGAGGTTACACAAAGGCTTCCCAATGCATTTTACTTCCCGTGCAACTGTGTAGCCACGTCCATTCCAATATCGCAATAGACACAGACTAGCATTTCCCACATTAGCTAACGTAGGTTTGCTGGATGTCTCAGAAGCAACACTACCACGCTATCACAGTACCACGCTCATGACGACATGAGCTCTTAATCTGAGTGCTAACACCCGAACTGGCACGGAACTGTTGATCTTGGCTTTCAGTTCTCATCGGGAGCAGAGCAGCAACAGGGCTACCAGCAGGTAAACCCACCCACACTCCACACACACTCTCTCTAACACAAGATCTTCTCAAAGACAATGTGCTACGCTCTTTAAAAACCCAGGCAGAATGCTAATCCATGACAAACCACTCATCACTTCCCTCGTGGTTTTACTTTACTTCCTGACATGTTGGATCATTGACTTCTGGTGAATTCTGGTGAAAATTGGTGAAAAATTCCTGGATTTTGTTTAATATCATAATAAATATAACAGAAAAAAACTAATAATTACAGTGTCAGTTTTTTCCCAATACCATGCAGCCCTACTTTGGGCCCCCAGCACTGATCCTTTAATTAGAATAGAGGTACGGAACCTCGCTGAGCTGTTAGCTAGTCTCAAGGTAATAGAGGGTATGCATTTACTTCACGTTCCCACTGAAACACGCCCCCCCTTGGTCGGACTGAGTGGCAAAACATTCTGCAGAAAAAAAACGACTTAACTGGGAATGAAACAAGCAATTTTCTGCTCAAAGTAAAGGCAGTTGGACTCAGTGTTCTAGCCAAATTACTGTAGCCAGGAATGTCATTGTGCTTCATTCGGGTTTGTTTGCTCTACCTTTTAATCAAACTCACGTTGCTAAATTCACAGCTATGGTTGGCTTGTTTTTTTTTTTTTTTCTTTTCCAACCTGTTTTCAGAGGGTGACTTCACCAAACACTGAGCTCCCACACATTTCGCTGAATCTGTTTGTACAGCTAAGTCACACCACAGATGTTTCCCATTTTTGTGTTTTAGCGACATTCACAATCAAGGCTAACGCTGACCCTCAGTTGGTCTTATTGCCACTCAGTGGATGAGGCCCCAGTGACTACTACCACCTGTGAAGTCACATGCATACTCTCTTTTGACCCTTTAATTTCTGATGCTATATTACATAGATTTTTGTATACAAAACTAACAAAAGCATGGACAGAATTCAGGCATCAGGATGAGTGCTCCTGATGATTTAGGCTGTGCAATGTACTGTACACGGTCCTTAAAAAATAAAGGTGGTCAAATGGTTCCTGAGCGTTGCCATAGAAGCCCTTTTCATACCAGTTTAAAGGTTCTCATATACACTCACAAATCTCTGCTACAAACATGGTTCTTTATAGAACCAAAATAAGGTGTTCTATGGAATCACTCTTGTAGAATCTGAAGCACCTTTATTTTCAAGAGGGTAATAGCAATTAGGTAATGCAACTGATATTTCAGGCTGGAATCATTATAGATAATATCTATTAAAGCTGTTTGGTTCTAATCAGGATGATGGGAATTGATTTCTTTGTAATACTTTCGGGGACTTTCCCTTTCAGGAATAAGTGTCGACTGACGGTGCCACTTCTGATGAAGAAAACTAGACCATAGTGATTGCCATATACCCGTGCCATGAAAAAAAACTAATAATGCATAAAAGGGACCTCAAAGGAACAGAAAATGCAATGTGATAGACATTTTATGTATCCCCCCATGTGAAAAAGTGATTGCCCTCTTTCTTTCAATAGCTGGTTATGCCCCCCTTAGCAGCAATAACTGCAACCAAACGCTGGTTGTTAATTAGTGTCTCCTGCATGGTGGCAGACCAGTCTCTCTAGTGATTCTTGCACAGTGGAGAAAGTTTGACCTGCTCCTCATTGCAGAACTGTTTCAGCTTAGTGACATTTGCAGTATTTGAGCATGAACTAAATGTCTGATTCAGGTCCTGCCACAACATTTCAACAGGCTTTAGGTCAGGACTTGGACTAGGCCATTTCAAAAGTTCCTGTTTCATGTGAAGTGTGTTTTGGATTGTTTCGCTGAATCTGCTAACTGTGCTTAAGCTTCAGTGCATGAACAGATGACCTAATATTCTGTTGAAGAATCCTAAAGCAGCACAGCATCCCCAAACCATCGTGCCTTCACCACCATGCTTCACAGCTGGCATGGAGTTTTTACTTCGCTGCCAAAGAAGCTTCACTTTGGTTCTTCTGTGCACAACACATCGATCCATAACTCTTCCGTCCTCTTGGTCATCTTTAGACAAGTATTTATATCCCTCTTGGTAAACGATGGTTACCGCTGTCCAAATTTGCCATGGATTCCATTCTTGCCTAGTGTTTTTCAGATGGTTGAGTCATGAGCACTGGCCTTGGTTGAGGTAAAAGAGGCCTGCAGTTCTTTAGATGATGTTCTCGGGCTCTTTGTCTTTGTCACTTGCTGGATGACTTTATGCCTCACTATTGGAGAGTTTCGGGATGATGTCCCCTCCTGGGAAGATGAACTACTGCTCTAAACCTTAAATACAATAATTTTTTCTGAGGTCTTCAGGAATCACTCTTCTCTGCAGGATATGCCTGACAGGACAACCTGTGTGCTGCCAAGTTCACTCTGATTTAAAGGCCCAAAGTTTGATTCAGATTGGGCGGCGCTGGCCCAACTCAAGGCTGGTCATTAACCAAAGCGCTCATACTGATTACTGATTACTGATCCTAATTAACCTTTTAATTTGGTTTAATTGCTCTAAATGCTCTGAGGAAGGGGGTGGTTGAACAAAGGTTCTAAGGCAGTGATCACAAAAGCCTGGAAAAGATTTCTTCACAACTGAAAAGGCAAGTTGTTTAAAGCCCTGTTTGGACGGGATTAGTTTTACATGGGGGTGAGGTGGAGTAATGAAACGTAATGACTGATATGGGAGTAGCTACTTGTTTTATGTACTGCCATTACCTCCAAAACCATAACTCACTTATGGTAACAATGAAATGTTATTCGACAATTAGCAGCTACATGTTCATATCACATATGTAGGCTATAGGTAACGCTACACAGAAGCATTGCCCTCAACATTTCAGTAGGAGGTCCATGACTGTGACCTGCAAGCAGGTTTAGAGTCATCTGCCAAGATGTAAACTGAAAGAAACCGTCATTCCGTCAATGTTTTGGGAATGTCAGAGAGCATTTTAGTGTGACAAGTTTCTCATCAACACTTTGTTTAATAGAATCCCCCCCACCCCACCCCCCCCAACCCACACACACACACAAGTCTGAGGTGAGCACCGCTTTTCTGCACACTGTTGCAGCTGGCTAGCCAATCTGAAGCAAGACGGATTTTCCTTGTTATTTAGGTGAATAATTATCACCTCTGTCTTTGCAACGTGCATTACAGAAACACAGTCTGCATTTCATGGATGAGTACGTTTTTCTGTGGGCAGTGGATACTAGTGTAAACCCTGAGGTTGAGAGCTGGTAAGAGACAGATGTCTGGAATAAATTCTGGCTGTTTTGCAGTTCTGCATTCTGGCTTGAACGTGCTTGGTTTTATGCACCCAGAGAGCTGTCATCATCCTGATAGTGTTGTTCAGGAATTGTGTGTGGGGCAGCAACCATGGTATCTAGTTCGTCTGCAGTCTGTGTGTATGTGTGTCTGTAAGCTTCTCTGAAAGATCTTTTGAGATGTATGTCACCATTTTTGGATCGGGATTTAGGATTCTGGATTCAGAGGGTATGTTAAGATCATTCCTCTTTGGTCCAAAATGTTCTTCTGCTGATGAGGACTTCGATTTGGATGTGTAACCCTGGAAAAACCCCTTAGCGAACCTACAGGAGCTTCGGTGAAGTCTGTCTCTTACTTGCTCCACTGGAAAGTAGCCACAGCCATTTATTTGATTTTTATAAATAATAGCATGCAGTTTTACTCACGTTTGTTGGGAAAGAAGCAGAAAACTTTTGATTTATTTTAGTATTAGTTGAATTCCCAGTGAAGTAGGTTGGAATTTGCCAATTGCCTTTTGTCTGTGTGTGTGTGTGTGTGTGTGTGTGTGTGTGTGTGTATCCATGGGCTACTTCATAGTTCTGTGTTTATCGAATCCTTCCAAAAGCCCTAAGCTGCTCCCAGTACACCCACCCCATTAAGATGATACTGATGAGAAATTACGTTTACACTTAAGACTCGTACAAATTAACAAATTGTCGGCTTATTAAAACAATAATAGATTTTGCTGTGTTGCTCAATTCCCCGTGTCTCTAATGAGATGCGAGTGAGTGGCCCTTGTCTGCAAGGTTAATGGATTCCATATTTTTCAATTTAAACCTTTCACATGTTTCCAGCACACAAGAGCAATACAGTGCACAAGTGGCCTTAATTAGACTGTGCAGACACAAAGAAGCTCAAAGAAGCTTAAGCCATCCGCCGAACACAGCATTAATGCTCGCTCCACTGCCATGTATCAGGGCCTGCTTCAAGCTAATAGCGCCGTTCTGGGAGCAGGTTAACTCTCAAAAGTCGATTGTTGTTCTGCCATACAATGCATATGTACATTATATAATTATGTAATTTCATAACTGCACAGCGAGTCGCATAATTAATGACATTTACATTCCATAGCAACAGATTTAACTGTGGGCTGCTTCCTTTTGTTTCAATTGAAATGAAAAAGGCATTTCTCTTGAACTACCTCTAATATATCCATAATCATTGCAAATCGTATGCATCGATAAATATTAATTCTAATTAATCTATCCTATTCCACTAGCACAATTTGCTGCAATCACAATTCTATCCCAGGTGTGGTAGAAATGGCCTTCTCTAGAAGGTGACAAAAGGGTGTGTGATCTCTTAGAAACCTATCCACCCACCCATTTGACCTCTTAAAAAGCCTGTGGACTGCCGGCGAGCCGAAAGTGTTATTACTAGTGTTAACTTCTAACACCAAAGAATAGCCGCACCAGTTTGTCCCTGTAGTTACAGAGTAATACACCTTAGTGTGTAAGAAGCCCTGGAGTGTTAAGGGGTTGACCTGCTTAGCTCATTTTCCCAATATCTTTACCTCACTATTTTTACAGATTTACAAAAAAGACTCCTGATGCTAAGCGTAAAAAGCCAGTTCACTCTTCTGTGCCGAATTTACGGCGTAGCCTAAACGTAGCCTATACATAGCCACATACCCTAAGCTGTAGCCTAGCCTGATGTGCACTTAGCCTGATGTGCACCTCCCCTATGCACGACAGAGACCTGTGATTGGCCCACTTGGTTTGCCATCACTTTTAAATTCAGTAGGACGAACGTGGATCATGGGTTGTGCGTACACTGATGTGAGACAAATGGTTGCAGGTGACGAACCAAATTATTAAATCTGCTCGGTTTCAGCCATCATTAGTAGTACTCCAAAGTAGTCAGCACAGTGGCACAGAAACTCCATCACAGACGCACCAGCACACAAGTATAAACGCTTAAAATGGCGTAGGTCACTTGTGCAGGCTGTGACGTGGGTCTTTAGCCTTTCTATTTGTTTTCCTATTTTCCGCCATTCAGCTGAAGCATCCTCTGGCCTGGGAACTGGATGTTGGTGTGGATTTATTCGATGAGGCGTGGCATGAAGGCCTAGGCAGGATTCACCTTTGGCCCATGAATGTGTGATAATCCCATCCTGCCTTGTCCTTGTTTTCCCTTTTGTTTACCTTTCCTCATGTCTCTGGCCATATGCTCCTGCGTTTCTGGTCCGGTGTCCTGCTCTGCTCTCTCTCATTCTCTCTGTTGTGGCCCAGCCCTCTCATCGTTTCCCCCAAGTGTTCCTTGTTCCTAGACCCTTTGGTTTGTTTGTTCAGATTCAGCTTTTGTGCCTTTAATCTGCCTGTGTTTTCTACTCAGTCTGGTTCCGTTTGGGTAGATGCGTGTTTTTGTTATTGTTTTGGTGTCTTTGTCTTTTTTTCTCATTTGTTTTCTTAGTTTAGTGGTGTTGTTCACCCTGCCCTCTGCATGGATCTCATTAAAACATTAGATTCACACTTGTAATCCGCCTCCTTGCCTCCCTCAGTGTTACGCAATACACGAACCTCCATATATTCATAGATATTACGGTTTTACAAAAGCATTAAATAAGATTTGTCCTTCTGTCTCTAAACTCAGTGACAGATGTAAGGTGTCTGATGGAATGCTGGGTCATATCTCTTGGCTCTGCACCAAGTATTTTTCCATTTGGGCTGACATATTTGAATAGCTCTCCGAGGTTTACGGCAGAGGGTTTGCACCTAATTGAGTGCTGGGTACCTAACTTTCATCTCCACACAGGCAGCAGCACACAATAATCTTCATCAAACGATCCTTTATGTAATATTTCTTATACAAACAGTGGCCATTCAACAGTCATTTGTGGCCATGGGTGGGTAGGATGGCTCTCCCTCTCCCCTCATCACTCAGCACAAAGATATCCAGCGTGGGGGTTAACGGGCTGGAGGCTGATGTAAGAGCAAACGGCAGTTACAGTTTTCCTCCAAGCATGTACCGCTATCCAGTGAGGGATCTACCATTGTTATGAGCAAAAGAGCCATTTTTCAGAACTACATAGAACCTTTTAACTTAGGGAGGACATCATATTCACGCAGCTCACTTCTAGCTGTTTTGTTTAGGCATGGATTGTTGTATATGTATTGTTTTAATTTCTGACTGCTTTTGGTTTTCTTTTTGTTCTGGGGTGAGGAAGGTGTGTTATTGGTCTGTTTTCCACGGCGGGACCTAATGGTTACTAAGGCCATGCCGTACAGTTCTGCACCGGTATGGACCCGTTAGAGTGGTAATGACTTAGTTTTCTATTTGTTGTGTTTCTAACTCAGAACCGAGAAATGCACGGCGTCATGTAATAATTATGCGACAGTTACTCCAGTCTCACATTCTTGTCCTATTTTCACAAGTTAGCAAGTTAACAAGTTAGCCAGCTTAATTGTGAAATGGGGTATATTAACTAAATGTGGACGGGAGAGGGGTGAGGTTTTCGGATTGCTTTTGTTAATTCTGGTTTTGTGTGCAAAGCTGCATCGACTACACTTCACAAATGCAGAATGAATGCACAAAAACAAGGAGCTTACAGAGCAAGATACGGTCGCCACCATTTTCAGTACTGGAAATATAAAGACCCTGGATCTTGAGGCACAAATGTGACACAAATGTGAAGTCAATTAGTGGAGTCCTACATATTTAAGCCCTCCCACTAAAAGGTTTAGTGGCTTCCTAGTACAGTTAGCAACCCGTTTAGAGAAAATTGTTTATCTATTTTTAAAAAAATTATATATATATATTGTGATTTAGATCCATCTAACCATCTAAACTTTTAATGGGAGTCAGTGTAAAGATTTTATTCCAAGTCATTTTAGAGCATTTCTTTTGGCCCGTTTATTAATATAATATTTAAAGAACAACTGCCAGTTTCAAATTAATTTCAAAAAGTGAAAAACAGTCAAATGGAGGTTTTTGCCTGACAGTGATGACATACTCAATTAACATGAGATAATTAGCTAAATGTAATGACTACATAATTACATGGTTACATAATAAAGACATATTTCACTGTTATTTACATTCTGTACAGACCAATTTTACACAGACAGTTTCCAATTCCCACTTTCTTCCTTTTGTTTCAATTTCAAATATGGGAAAAGTATAAAAGGCTTAATATTAATTTAATTTTTTTGTCTGTCTATAAAATGTTAGTACACAACAGTATTTTCCTTTCTAAATGAAATCCTACTCAAACAGATTGATGTGGTATTGACTGAATGGTTAGAAACTGTACATCTTCCAGTTGTTCCACTGAGCTAAAACACAACATGCTTTTTGTAACCGCACCTTCTAAGGAATAACTCACTCACTATGCTGACCTCACTCACTGTCAGTCACAGTAAGATCCAGTAACAGTCTTCAATATTTCAACCCGTAGGCACAGTACAGCTCCTGCTATAAAATCTAGTCTGTGTCTATACTTGGGACACACCCCGCATCGTGCTCAGCTCCTTCCCTGGCTGCCTCTGGCAGATGAGATAGAATGATGTGTATGAAAAGCATGGCCTGTCTCTTCAGACGGCAGAGGTGGATGAAGGTGAGGGAAGGGGGCGCAAGGTGGCCGGGCAGGCTGGATCTGACGCGGACAGGACAGGGAAAGGAGGGCAGAGTGTACTGCCACTGATCACACACGCTGGACAGATGTAAGCCTGGTGGGGAGAGTTTTACCAGCAGCCAGCCTCTCTGACCCCCAGCACTGAGGACCTTCACCAGGCCTGTGCTGAGGCAGGCTGCATCACGCCTAGCCAAATGTGTGCTGGACTCCACTGTAATTCTTTGCTCTTTCATAATTATTATTTATTTCATTTCAAATTAGATTTGTCACAACTTATTAACACAAGTGTGTTTGCATAGCTCATATAGTACACTATACATACATATATACACACACACACACACACACACACACACACTATATCTACACTATCCATACATTGTTTCTCTGTTTAAATGGACAGGTTTAATATATACCCTTGGAAATAACATTAACGTCAATAACAATTTCGAAAAAGTATTAGAATATCCCAATTAGCCTTGTCAAAACTATTGACATTAATACTCCTAATTTTCCACAGTATTGACCCTATCCATATCATATAACAAGGAACATTGAAACACATCTACTATGGGTGCAGATGATAATCATATTGGTACTGGTAGTCATTATCTCTGTCAAATAGATGTTTAGAATCTGCTGAAGCAGATGATGTACAGTGGCATGCAAAGGGTTGGGCACCCCTGATAAATATCTGTTATTGTAAATAACTTCTTTACTAAAGTTAACTAAAGTTAAAGATGACACATTTCTTTAATGTTTTAAGTAAGATTATTGTATATATATCTTTTACAGACAGATATAAAACAAAAAAGGACTTTTCTAAAATACATCAGGTTTGTTAAGATGTTCCTGGCACTGATTCTTGCACTTTAGAGTCTGCTTAATCCTCATTAGTAGTCAAACAGGGGGTTCTATGTAAAGGTAAAGGTGCAGGTATTTGTCACTGTACTATGTACAGCAAAATGTGTCCTCACATTTGACCCATCTGTGGTAGTAAACACACACACTAGTAAACTAGGGGCAGTTACACACACAGAGCGGTGGGCAGCCAACTCCAGCGCCTGGGGAGCAGAAAGGGTGAAGGCCTTTGCTCAAGGGCCCAACAGTGGCATCTTGCCGAGCCTGGGTATCAAACCAACAACCCTGCCATCAACAGCCCAGAGCTCCAACTGCTGAGCCACCACTGCCCAGGGCAGCTGCTTAAAGGATCCCATGGCCTGTGATTGCTGGGACAAGGATTGAAGTCATCATAACAACGACTGTAAACAAGCCATAGTGCCAACAAGCTAATTTAGGGCTTAGGCCTTGTTAAGAGTCATCTGAGAGCTAAAATCTCTTTTGCAGGGTTGTGCTTTTTTACTTAAAACAATGTATTAAGAACACATTGATCTCGCTTATAATATTGAGACTGTTGGGTCTTTAACATTTTGGAGATCAGTTCATCCTTCACTCGCTTAACTATTCACAATAACATAAATGCTAACCAGTGGCACCTAAACATTAGCTTGCCAGTGTATTTAATGGTCAGTGGGTGACAGAAGAATATCTAGGAGATGTTAGGTTCCTTTGCAACAATACTTTGCTTTTTTAAATAATTGCATCTGTAATCCTGTAAGAACTGCACATATAATCATATAAAAGGAGTGTGTGTTGCATTGCTCTGAAAAGCTAAGATGTATTCCTAATTTTAACACATTATACATTTTTTAATGTACTGGGATCAGGTATGTACATGTAAACTCCTGGCATCTGCCCAGAGTGCATCATCCCCAGTTTCTACATTAGTCACAATCATGTGTCCAGACAATACAAACGGTTTCCAGTTTCATGACTGTATTTGGTTCTCAGACCAGGTCTCAGCAGCCCATGTAGTCCTATTCAGTGCTATGTGGAAGGCAGTATCCTGACTCTCAGACATTTAATAAATATTGACTTTTGCACTATGTTTTTAGCATGAGAGGTCACTGGTTCCTGAGGCGGCTGAATTAGTGATTTATTTTTGTGTTCTAAGTGGACTTGTTTTAATGTCTTGTCCTTTTTTAAGAAATGCCATTTGAAAGTTCTCTCTGCCCTTTACACTGTGTGAATGTTCCATAATGAGTAGATCAATACATGTTTGAATCCAAACACAATTCTTTTATTTAAAAAATCTTCTATAAAATTACCATGTCAGAGAAACAAGCACCGATCTTGACATCATCTTAGCCCAGGTCTTTAGGCCTTTTAGTCCTGCACAGTTTAGTGTTGGCCCCCCTCTGACACGCCCACTTTAAACTGGGAGCAGTGGGCCTCCAGAACCAGGGTTAGAGACCATTAGCTTGGACATTCTTACTCTGGTTTGTATCTTGACATTTGATACAATTGATTTCACATAGTCAAAAAGTCATAAAACAAATGAATGACTTATAATGAATAATTAAATAACATAATTTCCACCTACAAAATATAAATACTTTGAACATACTAATATTTGAAGTATTAATGTAACTTTAAAAAAAGAGATCAGTCAGTTTTAGGTTACGAATTTTACAGTATGTCTCATAACATACCCAAGTAAGGAAATTTATATTAAAGTAAATTATTTGTATATTTGAATAGCCACGCCCACTCTTCATATTAAAGCCCATGGAAAAGTAGAGAGGAGCTGTACGATTACTCTTCCACTCTGCCCGGCTGCTGCTGGGAGGCAGTAACTATTTCACACAGGGGAGGAGAGTTACTTGGAAGGGCGTTGGGTTTACACTGGTGCGAGCGCATTTTTACCCCACATGCGTGTAAACACACACACATACACACACACACACACACACACCTTCTGTCTTGGCAGTAAGCATTTAATTTCAGTTTGGGCCTGGAGGCAATCTATCTCTGCTCAGTCGTCTCTCTCTCTCGCTCTCTCTCTCCACCTGCCATGCCCACCATGCTGCTATCAGAGGGCCAGGAGGAGAGGTTTAGCATGTATGTGAGACACGCGAGTCAGAGCAGAAAAAGACTGCTAATTTTACACGCCGGAGAGTACTGTGATTAATGCAGAGATGTATAAGAGAAATGAGAAGTTCTTCCTTACTTATTTTAACAGGTTTCTAACAGGTTATAAGTGTGACATGTGCACCAGTTAAACTGCTGTGCTGTTGTACTTACAGTAGAGTGCTGTACATACAGGTAACTACAGTTAAGACTGTAGGTGTGTTTTGTTTGGCTGAATCTAACTGGAGTTTGCTTTAGCTGGTTTGACCTAAAGTGTGGTCTGAATTCCACATTTTATTAGAATCTGATTTTGATTCACCTGCACCCCACTTACAATATATGTGTGGTTTTCATCTAATCATTTTGTAGGTTAACTTTATTCTATAAAATTCAACAGGCTGATTCTGTTACTGTACCTTTATGGGTTGCATATATAAATGACCTCTGTTCTGATTGGGTGCTCTGTAATGTCTGTAATAATCTAATTCGAAAAGACAGGGCTGAAATGCACAGGAGTGGGCTCAGTGGGTGGGCATATTTATATATTTGAAATTTCAGCCAACGAAATGGTCATGGACAGTTTGTTGTTTGTTTTTTTTAAAGAAAAAAACAAGAATGTGACACTTTATAATGGATCTGAGCAGCCGTGAAACGCAGTGAAGAAAACGGCAGCCATGCTGAACTACTTCATGGTTTGTTTTTTAAGGTTCCTGTGTCAAGCAATTTGTAATCACTGTTTCCACAGAGTATCATAAGAGGATACAGCTCTCTGTAACTCCTTCACTGCAGATTGTGATTAACCTAACCTGCTTTGAAGCTCAATGAGTGTGTAAGCGCAGTATTTGATCAGTGTTTATTAAAAATATATAAAAATATATAAGATCCTGCCAAAACATCTACATTTTGTTCTCTCGCGTGATCAAAAACTATAAAATGCTGCATATTACGGGCCATCACCACAATGTTTGATCGTGATACACAATACACTAGTTTCTGAGCACTGTGGATCTTGTCCGTCCTTAAAGAACACTGACTAAATGCATGCTTCATTACGAAGAGTGTAATTAGTACTGTATGACAAGTATGGGATAGTAATTAAGTAAAGTAAAAGCAAAGTTTGTCTGTGATTTGTACAGTGAATTTTGTATATGTGGCAAAATATGCAGATAAAATAAAAAATGTGTTTAAATATCATGATATTTTATTTCCCATATCACCCACCCCTAATGTATATGTGGGCGTACAGGTTTAAATTGGAAATAGCCTAACTAAGGTCATAGCAGGTTTAATGCCACCTCAAAACAATTAATATTTTATTAAGATGTTTTATTTAAATATCTGTATTATCTTGTATTTCTACACGTATATTTTTACTGAAAGCATAAAAACAGAACATTAAAAGAAATACTTTTTTTTTCAAATACATTTTATAAATAAGCTTTTTCCTTTTTTAAATTTCGATTTTAGATGAGAATTTTCATTTGCATCACTAGTAAATATGTTAATGGTTGTGACATCATAACTACATTCAACTCAAACCTGAGTCAGTTCTGCAACTTGGTTTGCAAACATGGAAAGTAAGGCCTGTGGAGTGAACGCTACATTTAATAAATGTTTAATGTTTGTATGCAATAGATATTGATATTATAAAAGAAAGGAATGATTATTTTTATGTCATTATATATTTGTATGATATGGCCCTTTAAATTCAAAGTTTTCACTTATGTAAAATAGAACCAAAGTTTATAATAAGATCATACTTTGTCAAATTATTACAAAAAGTACTTTTTTTATTACAGTGCGGCAGGAAACAACTGGGTGAGAGAGCATATGCTAAGAACGGGGAAAGTGTGCCTCAAGGCAAGAGGCTTGTGCCTCTACAGCAGCCTCTGAGGAAATCTGCACATCAGTACGAGTGGCGCTAACAACACAGAAACCCAGTGCAATTCATTAATAACAATGTTCCCAATAGACTCCAGAAGAAAGCCCTTTTTTTCTCTTCCCGCAGAGAACAATAACACAATAGATACACATGATGTGGCATCACTTTAATGAGCTGCACTAGTCCATTAGTGGGAAAAAAGGCTACTGTTTTGCTGGCTATGTATATTTTCTTTGTGTTCAGTCTCACTTTAAACTAGTTACCGACAGAAATGACTAAAATATCCAGCTGTAGCTTTGGGTCGCAGTGTAGAGCTGATTCTCTGCTTACCTGCATCGTGCTGGAGCGCTTTTCCCCTGTGCATGCTTGCAGCTCTCCCGCACGGCTCAACAAGTCACACGGCTCTGCTTAGACTTAAAAAAAAAAAAAAAGGAAAGGTATCCTTGAAGAAAAGAAAAATCCTAAAATTTGCAAGACAGCCGGACTGGATTTAGTCTCATGTAGAACCCTGATAAGCGGACAATTCCCTACTAATGACAAGATGGATTTCTAGATTCTGCAGAAATCCCAACCTGTCCACATTGTGAGCAAGAAAAGAAAAATTGCTCAGAGTGTCACATAAAGTGGCAGTACGGCACTGTAACAAGTAAAGTGTGTGTATGTGTGTGTGTGGTGTGGAGAGACGGCAGAGAGCACTGCTCAGCGTCTGCTCTTTAGCGTGCACGTGGCAGACGCTAGCCCGGCTGTGAGGGGTGGGACGTGCTGGAGAGTGTTCATGAGAGAAATAAGAGGGAGGGTGAGCTCGGAGCATAAGTGAGGTGGTGATTGAAAGGTGGTGACAAGTCTGAATTACAAATTTTTCAACGTTTGTTTTTGTGTGTGTGTGTTTTTTCCCAGTCCAGTTCCTGTGCCGAAAGCATTAGCATAACAATGTAAGTTGGAAACGTCTCACCAGTCAGGATCCTGACAGAATTTTGACAGTGTTTGTTATGTAGATGGAGGTGCTCAGGTGCATGCCATATGATCCTCAGCACGGTTCAGGCACCGTTGCAGCTACAGCTAAATGAGGTCCAGAGCACCTTGCCGTGTGTAAGGGATATTGGTGAGGGGCAGCAGTGGCCAATAATCCTGTGAAGCTCCAAGCTGCCACTCCGACGCTGGACAACTACCGGCCTCCAAATGACCAGGGTGGACCTGCTGCTCTCAATCCTCTTCCATATGGGGGGCTTCCTGTTCCAGAGGGGCCACTGCCCAGAGCAGGGGAAGTCAGCTCCCCGCTATCATTTACCCTTTTGTCCTGGTCTTATGAGTACCATATTTAAACTGTAAGCATAGTCTTCACAGCCAAAGTAACTCAACTCAACTGAACACGCAAGTAACAAATGAACAAGTACGGATCTTCTGTCCAGAGCAAAGCTGACAGTTCTTGCCATTTAAACAAAGGTTTGGTGGAAAATCTGATTCACATAGTTTTCTCCTCACACCAAATGTAGCGTGGTTGGTTTCTGAAGAGTGCTTCTTTAATTTTGCACTGAAGAACTGATACTCGAGACAAGGAACCAAAACTACTGCAGCCATCAGATCCACGAGACTGTGATTTCTCCAGAAGTATGATAAGCCTACAAAAGTAGGGGGAAGTAGAAAAAGGAAGGTAATCATAACAACGATGTGTGGAATGGCGTCAAGAGTCGGATGATGAAGGATCAGTATGCAGACAGAAAGGAAAGGAGGAAACATCTGAAACTTATCTAAACACCTCAAAGACAGAAAGCTAGATCTGGACTCAGAACTCAAGGTGATCAAGTTTCATCAAAACCTTCATAACTAAAATATATTACTGGTATTGTTTGTGAATTTTAGCATACTTTAGGTAAAGCAATTCAGTGGTTTTTTTAACACTAAAAGTGGCACACCAGTCTGACCCATTTATACCTAGAAGCTCCAAGCCTCGGTCATCTGACAGCTCTGAATACCTACTAGAAGCGCTGTGTTGGTTTTACCTCCTTGTGCCATTCGGTTAGGTGGTCAAAAGATCACCAAGTCTTTATACAAGGAAGCTGTTACTGGCATAAAATGATCGCTAGATGAGGCACTTCATGGTTATATGCCATTTGTTTGTTTTAAATACTTGAGGGCTACATTCCACTGCAATATTAATATTTTGTCTTGCTATTTATTACATCTAGGCTTTTTACATGATTTATTTTCCTATTCCAGACAGCTGGGCACTACAATAGAAATGCTATGCCACCATGAAGTGGATTTGTGACTGGATGTGGATTTGACACAATGTTGCTTTGTTTTAAATAACAGTTTTTTTATTACTTCAAGAGAAGATAACACTTCTTTCGAAATTGGTCTCAAGAATCGTTGAATTTCAGTGGTTTTGGTACAGACCACAATTCTGGAATTGCGACATATCTAAAGGCTAATTTGGGTAGCAAGTAATGGATGCATATGAACTCCAATCGTTGTTTTTTGTTAAGTGATTTCAAATGTTTCTGGAAATGTTTGTCATACTGCGACGGTGAACCAGGCAGAATGCAACACACAAAAGCAATCTTCCTGCTGTTATATTTACTGTTTCATGTTAATAACCCGATTTTACATTGCTGTTCTAGTATTTGGACTACACCTAAACCTAATTTTAACCTTTACCTAAATTTAACCTAACCTACACCTCAACCTAAGCCAAAACCTACACTCAACCTACTACAATTAAACTTTATACATTTATATGCACACCTTATACTTTATTTAAGTACTTCTGGCCAGAAGAAGATGGGACCCCTCTTGTCTTGGTAGAAAAGCATGACACAAATAAATTTGATTCAATTGATTTGATCTGATAACCTTAACCTAATCTTAACTTAACCTAACCCTCAAAGGTCTCTACATGAGTGTATGTGTATCGATTCCTTTTTTAGAACAATTTTTAACAGAGAAAAACAGCATGAATGTAGCTGTAGCAACACTGTTATCATAATTCTTCTTCAGATACATCAGGCCATCAGATACATCAGACTGTCAGGTTTTGTGCATTTTGCAATAAAGTCATAAAACATGCATGAAATGCTGGCACAAGCAGCCATTCTGTCACTTTAAAAGGTTGCAGATTGTAGTAACTCTCTACCGGGACCATTATTCCAAGAGACGCTATTGCATCCTGGGTTGACTGAAATAAATTGCTGATGTAGTTACTCAAAAACGTGTTCCACAAAGCTGAAATGGTTAAAACTGTTGTGGCCGATTTTCCAGTAACCTTCAGCAGGCATTCCATTAAGCAACATCAGAGAAATCTAGCGTGCAAGTTTCAAGCAAGTAAAGCTGGATTTGTGCTGGCTGATTTGCATTAGGAGGGAGATTGTACTGTACATGGTGTTTGGTCATTGTGATGCAGAACAGTAGAGATCCAGCAGTAGACGGTAGAGTTTTTTTTTTTGAGCCTGTAATGGTATTGTAAGATATATAGCTTTTCAACATTTCTCATATTTACTCATTTATACATTTAGTCTTGATTATGAAAGGTGTGTTCCTGGTACCCAACCAGAATACTGATGTTGTCAAATGTAAACACTGAAAGTTTTGTCTGTGCACTGTGTATCCTACATTTGCATTTCTTTTCACCGTGCAGAGCTTTGATCAAGTGGACACAATTGGGTCTGCAATTTATCTTTTTTTGTATGAAATAAACGTCTAGAGCAGAAGGAATGAACAGGCCGGCCACAACACAGACACAAACAACAACAAAAGGCTCAAAACAGAACGAGGGGATAAAGTACACTGAGCGATGAGACAGAAATAATTGTGTTCAATTCCTGTGACTTGAACAGAACAGCGTTCCCCTGCTCAGTCCACTTTTCTGTCTATGAAGATGATAGATGCAGACTTCCTGAACCTGACTGCAGAAGCTCATTCTGATCACAATCAAAACCCGATGAGCATTAATACTCGCAGCTTCTGCATATGCAAACCTGCTGCTCATCCTCTAGCATTGATTCTAGCTATCTTGAGTTTTGCAGACATGTTGGGGAATTGAACAGAGCAGCTCTGTATTGTGGTGTTCCCCACGGATGCCATAAAGAGACTTGACAGACAGCAGTAAATCCCACCTCGTCATGCCTCTGCGCTTATTTGATTCACTGACTGACTTGCATTTGGAACATGGTCCCAGTTCCCCAGAATGTGAGGGCCGATTCCAGTTCACTGATGCAACATGCAGAGGCAATACTGTCACCTAGAATTCAAAGTTACACCACATCAAACATGAATCCAATCATAGAAGTATTATGATTTGACTTCTTACACAATGGTTTGCCCAAAAAATCTATCTGTGCAAGGTTCCTCTTACTGCAAATGTAGTAAAGCATGTCATCTTCAGGATGGGGATGGGGGGTTAGGATGCTCACAAAAATTAATAACCAAAATATTACATTATTTTTATATTTTGGTTCCTCCAGTTCTAGGAGTTCTACAAACTTATTTATTCAGTCTGGCCTGTATGTAGTGTTTTATAAATAGTTTTTTATTGACTTAAAATTTTATATACTGTATCATCACTACTTCTTTTTATTCTATTTTCCTTTTTACATTTTATTACTGACCAATTTTTCGTTTTAATGAAAGTTTTCTTTAATGTTTTATTGCTTTACCTTATATAATACTTGTTTTATATAAATAAATGTTATATAATAAATGTTTTAGTGCCTGTTTCATTTTCTGTTATTTCTCTTATCTTTATCTGTATTTGTTTTCAAACCTATAGTATATGTTGTGTTTTCAATCACCTTGTAAAGCCCTTCCTTTTTTAGTTACCATACATAATATTCACACCGAAGTTCGCCCATCAAGCTAGTCTTATCCAGCTAAAAAGCTAATATGAGTTATGATTCTTGTTCTTTTGGGGTGTCTCCCACATAAGTTCTAAAATGGTGTACAGAAGCCACAAAAAATAGAAGCATTTGACAGTCTCCGGCTCAGACATACTGCCTATGTACTAATTATCCTATGTACTAAGGATATTATTACAGATACACAGGCACAGGACAGTCATTTGGCTGTTCTCAATTGAGGCAATGTATCTGCACAGCCTCCATATTAGTAATGTTGGCAAAATCTGCTTGTAGACAAATACATGTGTTGATTTATAATGGGTTCTTATATCATGTTGATTGGCTTGTTACTCAACTGATTTTTCCCATTTGTTGTCATAGTTGACACTTTTACATGCTCTGAATATCTCAAACATCCATTACATGGAGCTTCTTTGTAAAACACCTCGGGTTCCAACAGCAGGTTATACTTAAACTGTCAGAATTGAAATCAGGAGTAAAGTAATATTTAGATTTACATGATTCTATTATCTGATGCTTACAGGCAGTGGTGGCATCTCTCTTCAGAATAGCACATACAGCAGCTCAAATAACATAATCGTTATTTAAAATATCATAATCTGTGTCTAAACATTAATGTTAAACTTGCTGCCATAAAGAAGTGTTACTCTGAAGTTACTCTGATCCCTTTGAAAGTCCTTTCAACACCCCAATGTGCAATCTAATGCTATAGCCTTAGACTAAAAGTACATCACAGTGTAAGAAACCACATAAGCAAGTCTGTTTGAGAATACCTAACACCCCCACACTGCTTAGGACAAGAGTAAATACAAGGCTGTAAGTGTCCATTACTTGTCAGTGTTATCCTTGTAGTGCCCCCAGTACAAATCTAAAGAAGCCAACTTCAGACACTAAACAACAGTGGTGTAACAGATCATAGAACAGTTTTTGACTCATTTGACTCTTTTTTTGGAATAGTAAAAAAGAAAGCAAATGTGAGACTGCAGTTTTAGCTTTTAGTCTGCGTATAAACTCTTTTGTGGTACTGCTTTGTGTGTATTACAGACTTTTATTTTGACATGGTCCATTTAGTTATATTATTAATTTTTTGAACTTGGTCTGTTTATTTGTATTAATGACTTTTATTTTGACATGGTCCATTTAGTTATATTATTAATTTTTTGAACTTGGTCTGTTTATTTGTATTAATGACTTTTATTTTGACATGTTCTGTTCAGTTGTATTGATGACTTTTACACAGCACTGTACGGTTGTAGTTGGGACTTTTATTTTGACACAATCAGTTTGTGATGTATGCTTAATGGAGTGATCCACATTAAATGTTAAGAATGAGGTCTGTTGTTTTGAGGTTGACTTATCTGAAAATTTCTGTTTTACCTTCAGCTTGTTAGTCAACAAAGAGGGATGATTTCTTCTTCTTCTTCTTATTATTATCATTATTATTATTATCCATCATAATGAATGATTACCACAATAAAATGATTCACATTCAAGGTAATTCATAAAAAAATTAAACTTACTGGCTAGCAGTTGTTGTATTTGATAATTTGTAATGTTGAGGTGCTACAGAAGTCACGTAAATGTAGAACCATCTGCGCTACTTGTGCAACTAACAGCCCCAGACCCCCCTGCACCCAGGTAATACCGTACACTGCGCTAATACTTTGAAACAGTTAAATTCAAGGATTCAAGGATTCAAGGAGACTTTATTGTCATTCGCATCACATGTGGTACATGGGGTGGAACGAAATTGTGGTACCCAAGGACCCAGTATTACCCAGACAGCAGTACTTAAATAAATAAAATATACATAAATATATAAAAATATATGTAAAAATGAAAATAAGATACAGAGAGAAGTAAATGGAGAAGGTAGCAGCAGAGTGTATTTAAAGTGACTAGTGTCGTCAAAGTGTCGTTGCAGTGGTTCCACTAAGTGGCGTTTAAAAGTCTTACAGCTTCCGGAATGAAGCTGTTCCTCAGTCTGTTCGTTCTACACTTAATGCTCCGCAGCCTCCTGCCTGAGGGGAGCGGGACAAACAGTGAGTGTACTGGGTGAGTGGGGTCCTTCATGATGCAGGTAGCCCTTTTCCTGCATCTGGAGGTGTATATGTCCGTGGTGGTGGGGAGGCTGACTCCGACAGACCTCTGTGCAGCCTTCACCACCCTCTGCAGAGCTTTCCTGTCTGCAGCAGAGCAGCTTCCGTGCCACACGTTGATGCTGGAGCATAGGACGCTCTCCACCACACATCTGTAGAAGGAGGTGAGGACCGAGCTCCCGAGCCCAGCTCGCCTCAACCGCCTGAGGAAGTAGAGCCGCTGATGTGCCTTCCTGACCAGGCTGGAAGTGTTGTTGCTCCAGGTGAGGTTGTTGCTCAGGTGAACACCCAAGTACCTGTAGCTGGAGACCACTTCCACCGCAGACCCTCCGACATGCAGGGGGAGGTGGGCATGTCTGCCCCTTCTAAAGTCCACAATCATCTCCTTCGTCTTCTTTATGTTGATGCAGAGGTTGTTCTTTCTGCACCAACCCTCCAGGTGTTCTACCTCCTGCCTGTAGCCAGACTCATCACTGTTTGTGATGCATCCGACCACTGCCGTGTCATCTGCAAACTTCACAATATGACAGCCTGGGTGGATGGGTGAGCAGTCATATGTGAGCAGCGTGAACAAGAGGGGGCTCAACACACAGCCCTGAGGGGAGCCAGTGCTGAGGATTGTGGTGGAGGAGGAGAGGTTGTGGATCCTCACAGACTGCGGCCTGTTGGTCAGGAAGTCCAGGACCCAGTTGCAGAGAGAAGAGCGCAGACCAAGTGAGGAGAGCTTATCTGTCAGGGTCTGGGGTATCATGGTGTTGAAGGCGGAAGTGAAGTCCACAAAGAGCATACAGACATAAGAGTCCTTCTGCTCCAGGTGGGTGAGGGCAGTGTGGACCACAGAGGAAATGGCATCATCTGTGGATCGGTTCCTCCTGTAGGCATACTGGTGTGGGTCCACAGTGACGTCGATGGTGGCTTTGATGTGGGTCATAACCAGTCTTTCAAAGCATTTAGTGACTATCGGCGTGAGAGCTATCGGCCGGTAGTCATTCAGACCTGTCACTGTGGAGCTCTTGGGGACCGGGATGATGGTGGCGGTCTTCAGGCAGGTGGGAACAGCTGCCTGGGTGAGGGAGACATTGAAAATGTCTGCCAGTACCTCGGAGATCTGATCAGCGCACTCCCGTAGTACTCGTCCGGGGATGTTATCCGGACCAGCACTTTTCCATTTTTGACGCCTGTGAATCGGTTCAGAGTCGTCCACGTCCACATCAAGATTCATCTACGGAAATGAAATCCCCCCCACTCCTAATAACCACCCTAATTTATCCATTAAATACCAGATACTTTCTGCACCGCACAATAAAGTGCTGCCTCCAACAGTTCTGCACAGGAAAGGATACTCCAGAATTCTCCTGAGAGAAGGTGCTTCATGCCCTCCTGTATGTCTTCCCTCCCCTGCAGGCTGTCATAGGCACCGGCTAACCGCAGCCCAGGTGTCTGCCTCTGGCTGTCACTCATCCACCTCAGCCATGAGATGCAAATCAAGCTCCAACTGCTGTTGGCTGGGTCAGCAAAGTCGACCAATCACTTCACGCAGACTAACCTGTGCCAACTACAATGAGTTAAGACACTCAGTCCACTTTCGCTCTGTTCAGCATTAGCACACACGGAGTGTCTTTGTCGTGTTCCCCAAGCGATATGCCTCGCTTTGCATTCCTCCAATTAAGCACGAAACAGAACAGACATCGCCCCACATATCTCGCTATACTACACAGCCACAGGCTATCTGTTAAACAACTCACACAGAAGCTCCTCTTGGCATGCTGCATTGCCGCTAGCCACGAGCCTGACTGTCTTTACACATAGTCAATTACTTCGAACTCACCAACGGCAAAAGTCCCCAGCACTGGAATCAGTGCCATACTTATTTGCCCACATAATTAGAATTTCCAGAATCGTACAAAAGCTGCGGGATAGGCAATAAATGTTTCAGAAGATGGCACTATTCATTAGCATTCATTTTTTTTCCAAAGACTATCCGGGCAAAATTATGGAAAATGCATCAACCACATGAGAATGTGTAAAATACAGTGTGTGATTTTTTTTTGTCCTTCTCACTGAATTCCGATACATCATTATCAATGCTTTATGATCCATTAAAGAAGTACTGCAACATTGATGTAAGAAAATGACTTCCTTCTCCACACAGCACTACTTCCTAAGCAGAGATCTCTCGCTTGGATGTAAAATATCTCATCGTGCTTTGCTGAATAATCATCCATTAAAGAGCGAATTTCAATCTCATCAGTGAGACGTGGGAAATAGATGCGATTCTGCGCTAGAAGAGGAGAGAGGGGAAAAAAAGAGACGGCCCTGATCAAATATTCCCTTTTTTAAGGGAAAGAACAAAGACCATTAGTTGTGGCAGAATTACTCATGCCCTTTCTTTTACTGCTTCACGTCCACTTCCTAACACTAACCCTAACCCTAGCCTTCATCTGAGATGTAGCATTTGTTGATCTGAATGCGAGAAAAAAAAAAATCAGTGGCACGATGGTGAGGGGTATCACTCGCATGCACAGATCAATACATTTAAACAATGCCAAAGCATCCTCACTTGCCCCGAGGCTTCGGTTAGATACCGCTCTGAACTCAAGACAACCCCCCCCCAAAAACCCTGAAGCAATCAATCACGGTCACTGTAAAGGTCCCAGGTGTCCGGGACATCAGGAAAGACCAAGAGACGGTCCGGCATGTGGAGGACTCGACACAGAGTCACAGATACGCCACGGCGACAAGGAAGTCTGTCTGTTTGCACCACCTTTAACCTCCATTAGTTAGAGACAGCAAACAGTTAGCATTAGCAGACAGCAGGCCTTAATCCCTTCTTTTCGCTTGTTTGTGAATTAAAGAATTAAGAGTGTTGCTTCCAGCATCTTTGTCACATCGCACCGTCTCATCGGTGAACCCCCCACCACACCCCCCCATTCACCCCCCCAGCCGCCTTTCCCAAGAGTGATTAATCTTCTAACACTAATTAGATACTTGCTAATTAGCATCTGACATATGAGGGGAGGAAGAGAAACATTTGCATGAGGACACGGATGGCTGCAGACGCCAACACTGGGCTCAACACTTCCAAAGCACTGTCAAAACAGGAAGTGAGAGAACATGTCTCTGAGAGGCAGCTGAGTAAAATGCGGTAGATGTAGTATCCATGAATATTAAGTTATATGAATATCGAATTCGTTTAATGGTAATCGCTGATGTAATTATGACCAAGGAGTACCTCTGTGGTTTTGGTCCTGTCAGTAACGTTTATTGGATGGTAGCTTGGTGGCAGACAGACATCAAAAGCAACTAGAAAAGTTGGTTGCCAGGCTGTTGCTACATGATCGCTAAGGTAAAACTAGTGCTTTTGCTGGGTGGATGCTATGGTATATCAGGTGGTTTGAATCGGGCTGACAGGTAGTTGCTAAGTGCTTAGTATGGTACTGCTAGGTGTTTGCTATAATTTTGCTATATGGTTGCTGTGGTATCTCTCAGGTAGGTGGCTATGGTGTCATTGGTGTATTAAGTGGCTGCCAGATTGGTGTTTAAGTGTTGCTATGTTGTTGGTATGGTTTTGCTAAGCTATTGCTAGGTGGTTGCTAGGCAGTTGCTATGGAACCTCAGGTGATTGCTACTGCGAAGTGGGTGCTAAGTGTTTGTTATGGTATCCTAGGTGGTTGCTAGTGTGTTGTTAAAGTAGTGAAGTTGTTGGTTGGGTGTTACTACTGTACATGCATCACTGTAAAATGTGCACCAACATGTGCACCCCATTCACTCACATAGAAAAAAAAAAAATCTGTTGCCATGCCTACCCTTATCCCCTACATCCAATCATGACGCTGTATATAAGCCTGAATTGTACAGTCAGACCCAACAATCTGGACTTTCACACTGACAGTTTAAAAATGAGAAAGATGTGGACCACAAGTACCTATGCAAAATATGCCTTTAGCTTTCCTTACAGTCTGTTGATCACAGTATGTAGGCAAAGGAGCAACACTGTCCCCCTACAATCCCCAAACAAGTATTTACAGTCGACTGCAGCTGCTTTTATATTAAAGACAGAGAGAATAAAATCAACAAACACAAGAAAATGGAGCGACGCTCCTAAAAATGAATAATAAAGATACAGAGAATGTCTTTCTTCACCCCACGTGTCTGCGTTCATATCTGTATTCTTATCCAACCCCAGTCTGTCATCAAAAATAGTCTGTTGCACAGTTTTCAACAGTGTCATCACTCATGCACATAACCTTCTCAGTAGGCTGCAAGTTAGAGAAAGTCATAACCATTTCCTGTTTGGGTAACATTAAGCCAGAAACCAGGGTTACATCAATCCTGTGGGAACTGACAAGGTGAACACAACTATATTTTATTATTTATCTCGTGGGGAAAAAAAAGAGCTTTCACGAGCATGGAGGCGGCCAAGGCTGGTCTACCTCAAGTATACAAAGCGAAGGAAAGCAAAGCAGCTGGTGAAGACCAGAGATGTTACAGCTGAAGCTGCTATTATAAACGGAAGACACTTGTCTTCCCTCAAAATCCGCGGAAGACAAGCGTCCAGGCTTTTTTCTGTCCTGGCACCAAAGTGGTGGAACGAGCTGCCCCTGGATGTCCGAACGGCCGAGTCGCTTGCTGTCTTCAAACGCAGACTGAAGACCCACCTCTTCAGAGAGTACTTGGACGAATAGTTCTATGGTCGCCTTATTGTATTGTGTTTAGCAATGTCTAAGCTTGGAGGTATCTTTTGTATTATTAGTCTATTCTAACTAGCTGAGGTTTTCTTGGGTAAATAGCAAAGCACTTTGTAAGTCGCTCTGGATAAGAGCGTCTGCTAAATGCCGTAAATGTAAATGTAAATGTAAATGTAAATAAACATAACTCTTTGTAAATCCACCCCATCTTTGTAAACAATACACAGGTGTCATTTCCCATACAAAGCAGTCATAAACACTGCAGACGCCCAAGAGACCCTTGCTGTGGTTCTGGCTTCAAAACTTCTGGAGTTCTTCTTCCATTTTGGTTCCGCTGTATTCAAATGCTACCCCTCCCACTCCTATTTCATACACGTTAGGCGTGGATTTTAATGACCGTCGCTGTGGAAACTTGGAGAAGTTGAAAGGACATTAATCTGGGCATGGCCAATTTAGTGGGGAGCCTGGTGGGCGGAGAGCAGCGGGAGATTCGGTCTTCTGTCAGCACCTACATAGTCTCCCTGTGCCCATGTCTTACTCATTTCACATGAGCCCATCGATTAATGATACCACCTTATTACCATTTCATTGTGAGGTCCAGGAGACCTACGCAACAATGAGAAAGGTCCATCACTAATGTAACTCAACTCTGCTCAGACTTGTAGAATACAGTCATAGGCCTGCTTTCACCTGCTTTAATACTGAAACTTTCACTGAGCTCAACCTAGCTGCAGGATTTGTATAACAGTAATTACTAAGTTATTAAAAACATTAAATATGGAGTTCCAGAGTTAAACGGAACAGCCACATCTTTTAAATTCATCAGGACAGAACAGGTAAAAAGCACTTCTTCTTATCTGCATCTAAGCTCAAGTATATAATATATTATAACATATAATGGATATACACGATAACATCAGCCATAATTTTAAAAACCCACCTACTATGTCAAAACTGTCAAAACAGCTCTGATCCATCAAGGCATTGACAAGGTATAAGACACAGCCAGCATTGCCTCTTTCTGCAGTTTGTGCTACAGTTGTTCTTCTGTGGGATCAGACCAGACAGACTAGCCTTCACTCCCCTTGTGCATCGCTGAGCCTTAGGGTGCCCATGACCCTGTCTCTGGTTCACTGATCGCCCTTCATTGGAGCACCTTTGGTAGTTACTGACAACTGAATACAGGGAACACCCCACAAGACCTGTCATTTTGGAGATGCTTCATCTCAGTGATCTAGCCATTACTTTTTGGCCCTTGTCGAAGTCACTCAGATCCTCTCAGTGTGGTTGGTGCAGAGAGGCTAGCCGTGAGTTTTTGTGTGATGATATCATTGGTGGTTTGCCTCATTATATAAATTGAGTAACAGCAGTTGGTTCTAAAGAAAATTTTATTCTAAAATAAAATAAAAGTTTTGGTAGTCAATTAAAACAAAGCAGCCTTTTGGATCTGCAACTCCATCAGCATCATTCCTGCACCCTTCTGACACTTTTAATGTGCTACTTTAACCAGAATAAGCCTGGTTTCCTTATATCAAAAAAATACCTGAGTTTTCATTCAAACAGTTGCTGAATTGTTGTTTCAGTGTAGCTGAATTGTGTAGCGATGGAGTGATTCACAATTTTTACACACTTGCCCAATACATACCTCTGGACTTTGGCCTCCAGCTTACAAACTGGTTGTCATGTCCACAGAAATACTTTCTTTGTTAAATTTTCTGTCATTTTTTTGGACCAGCTACCTTTCCATTTATGTTGTCTCATCTGTGTTGAGCTAAATCCACAAGCAAAGCGAAGACTTTTCTAAAAGTTTTCAAAAGAAAGTCTGCATTATCCCTCTTAAGGCCTAGATGAGTGGCAGAATTGGACACCCCTTCAGTCTGTGGACTTACATTTACATTTATGGCATTTAGCAGACGCTCTTATCCAGAGCGACTTACAAGGTTACTCGTATTACAGAGGTGGGTCAGTGTAGTGTTAGGAGTCTTGCCCAAGGACTCTTATTGGTGTAGCGCAGCATAGTCACCCAGCCCGGGAATCGAACCCCAGTCTCCCACATGGTGTGGTAGCTCAGTGGCAGGTAGTGGTGTTATCTGTTGCGCCACACCAACCACACTCTGCACTTTGTAAAGTGCAGAGAGAAGACTAGCATTAGATAGTGCTAGTCTGCTGTGCAACAACATGTTGTTTTTAACTAAGTCAATGGCAGGAGGTGAAGTTTTGTAGTCACAAAGAAAACAGAGAGTATGCTAACTGCCATTACTGCAATGCCATTGGACAGCTGAACACGCTTGGAGGAGACCACTGACTGCCAGTTCTGTAAGGTCAGCTAACAGATATCTGCACTTGGTAGCATGGGGAGGGGGGGATAGCTGTAATAGCTTTTGGCAGAAAATGAGAGTGGGACATCAGCCAAAGTTACTTCACAGGCTGACTTCAGGTCCAACCTCTAAGGAAACGGTAAAATCCCAAATCTGTCCATCTGCCTCGGACTCAGACTCTACAATCGAGTCATTGAATGAGTTCCTGAGTTACTACAAGCAAGGCTCTTCAGGTGTTTTGCATCTAAAGAAAAAAAAAAGTTTGCTGAGGACCTCCCTCGCAGTCTGGTGTTTCTGGCTGCTCCTCAGAGCTAAATCATCAATCACCGAAGCTAAGAAGCTGGAGAGATTTTGGCAAACATCGGCGTCATTTGTGCAATTACTTGTCTTTGTCCGTTGCGGTGGCGTATCTGTGGAGGATCACACTTCACCTTGCTGTAAGGCGCTCGATATGCATGAAAGCCGATCAAACAGTGACATTTATGCGCAATCTGTCTCTGCCTAAATCACTCCTCCATCTTTTCCACTCGTAAAGCCTCCGAGAGGGAAAATGCCATCTGTAAGCCCTTAACACAGGGGGTGCTGGGACAAGCTGCTCGTCACACGGCGTGGGGTGCGGCCATGGCAAACACGCACCCGAGAACGCAGCCTGAGAGGCCCTCGATGTGCCGCTAATGACTTGCAGCCACACTGAAATGTGTCACAGGATCGCGCTAGTTAATTAAGTCCCTCACTAGCAGCATCTTCAGGAGGCGAGAGCTTGCGCAGAGATGGGGGCGCCTAGTCGTCGGCGGCTAGGCGGATGTTATTTAGTGAGAGGTGTGAGAAGCGTGCGCTTTCGCGCGGGGAAAGGTTCGCAGATGTCATATAACTGTCTTCATCTTTTTCACGCCACACACACAACAGGCCAACCGTAACACACGTACTGAACGTCAGGTAGTCGGCAGCTGAAGAAAAGGAAATGACTCAGCCCCGGCCACAGCGAGGCCGTCATTTGCATGGGAAGAGCAATGACGTGGTTGTTTTTGCTCCAAATGCTAGGGTGCGTCTTTTCACTGACTTCAGCTTTAACGTAATGTGCTATAAAACCGTGTGTAGTGCAGGCAGCAGAGCACCTCCTGCTGACAGTTTAGCACTGTTCAGGGAACACACACTCTGTGTTCACAGCTCACACTGCCATCACAAGCAGTTAGCTTCCTTTCTCCTCTCTATGCTATTCATTTAAATGATATCAAGGTCAAGTGACAGAAGGAGATTATTATTACAGCGTCGGCAAACGCAAGAGCAAGTTTCATGAAAGATGTGGGAATATTTAATAAATCAGAAGCATTCCCTACACCATCCATTAAGAATTAAAAAGTGACCCATTGATATTCCATTACTTTTAAATGAAGCCGAATTGCTTGAACTCGCTGCACGCTCACTCTGTTGACTCAGTACGAAAAGTTAAACATGGTCTAAAATCGCATGCAGGTTTGACATGGTCTATCCAAGCAGTTGTTGGACTGCAGAAACGTCTAAGCACGGTTTACAGTAGAATTCCATTTGCATTGGTTTGAAAATTCCCGTACAAATTACAAAAGACTTAAAAAGGTGGTCGCGTTCAGTGCAAATTATCCCAGGGTTTTACTTCTGCTATGAGATAACAACTTAATGAATGCTGTGGAGAATCTTAATATCTTCTCAAATAGGCACCACATTCACTTCAACGCTACGCCACGAGCCAAATTCCACAGCATTTAAATTCCCAGGTCTCTGTGCCAGTTCTTTAGCGAAAGACTTAAAGAATCTACCTGAGACTGAAAGCAGCATCAATATTCATAGGATTTGGCCAGTATAGCCAGAATTTTATCTCAGTGTGAATTTCATCTCATTATAGGCCTCTCGTTCCAGGTCCTTCTGTAGTCAGCATCACTTCTGTCATGCCCTGTGGTTGGTGTGGCGCAACAGATAACACCACTACTTGCCACTGAGCTACCACGCCATGTGGGAGACTGGGGTTCGAGTCCCGGTCTGGGTGACTATGCTGAGCTATACCAATAAGAGTCCTTGGGCAAGACTCCTAACACTACATTGGCCCTCCTCTGTAATATGAGTAACCATGTAAGTCGCTCTGGATAAGAGCGTCAGCTAAATGCCATAAATGTAATGTAAATGTAAATGTAAACAAGATTCCATTGCATTTTTTCTCTTTCAGATGCCACTGGATCCTCTGGCCTCTTTTTAGTAGTGTTAGAATGCTGCTATATCCACTCTACAAGCAGCCTTCTAGACACTGATGTGACATCATACGAACAAGTTGATTAGTAAACTTCAACACTATTATGTAACATCACCACCGACTAAAACTACTACTTCCAAAGCAACTTAACTGTTTAACAGGCATAAACCATAATGCCATTTTTTTACAATCAAATTGTTGTAATAAAAACTCTCATCTTCGGATGTTTGCCCTTATTCCCATCCTTGAATAGTGTGTGTAATGCTGATTATATCCACTGGGTGGCAAAGTCGTAAAATGATACCATCTGAAAGCTGAGAAAAGGTTTACTTCAAACTACACAAAAAGTTGAGGTAAGACATTGTTTTTTGACAATTATGTTTTTGTTGAATGCCAGAAATGTGACATAATGCATATAATCTATGTTACAATGAAATGTGTGTGTGACCGCTCGGTTGAGTTGCCCAGTTAGGACTAACAGCCATTTTCTTGCTAGACAGGGGTTGGTGTGGCGCAACAGATAACACCACCCCCTGCCACTGGTGCAACACGACGTGGGAGACCAGGGTTCGATTCCCGGTCTGGGAGACTATGCTGCGCTACACCAATAAGAGTCCTTGGGTAAGACTCCTAACACTACGTTAGCCCACCTGTGTAATACAAGTAACCTTCTAAGTCGCTCTGGAGCATCTGCTAAATGCCATAAATGTAAATGTAAATGTAGACTGAATTGCATGTTTTACCTTCAGACTGACACATCCTTAAAGTCATTTACTCTTTACATAAGCTTACAGTAGCCTAGAATTACCCTAACTGGGCAGGTCAACCTACTGCTTGACTTGAGTATCTGTTTCCTGAATGGCACATCTTACTTTTACAGTGGCCTTCTTTGATTTTACTATTTTGTTAAGGTTGCAAGTGATTTATGGCAGTGCTTTGGTTTTGTTTATATTAAAATATGTCCAAACAGATTCAGATGCTCGCAGAGGTAAAAGGTTAAAAGAGGCTTTACTAAGTTTGTAGGCTATCCAAGTTTGCAGTCACAAAACAGGCCAGGGTCAATTCCAGAAGACAAAGTAGAGTAAACATCACAGGCAAACAAATCCAGAAGGGGCAGACCAAAAACATAGTCAAAGTACAAGCAGTGCATACAAAACCACAATCCAAAACACAGGAAAAAGGCAGGGAAAGGCAAAAGTCACGATTTAACGATGGCAAAAGGTCATACACGAGAACAGATATCAGGAAATAAATACTCAGCAGGTCACCAAAAAGGGAGCCAATACTTCGATCTAGTCTAAAGATCGGGCTGAAATACTAAACTAACCTGTAGTGATTACAATAACACAGGTGACCCAGGTGACTGAGAACGCGGATGGAGGTCTGGAGTCATGTGATTCGCCAGGTGATCTCCGAGAGTCTGATGGTTACCAACACATGATGAAATATTCACTGTGTATGCTAAACCTTGCCAATGCCACCGGTGTTCACGCAATCCTAAAAAATGAAGCATCCACACCCATGCTTCACAGTTGGCAAGGTGTTGAGTTGTATTTTGACTTCATCTGTCCTTCTCATAGACACAACTGCTCTGTAGCAGATCTCCAACAAGCTATTCGACGAGGCTGCTAGTAAGGTTCCTTCTTTTGACTCTTCCATGAGGATTAAGCTTGTGTAAGCATCACTGCACAGTGGAGTAGTGCACCACGCTCTTGACATATTCCAGATATCAACTTGATATTCCACACTGTAGAAACCGCAGGTTGAAAAGATTTGGCTAGCCTTTTACAGACTTCCCCTGCCTTGTGAATTTCACTTACTTTAATAAATTGTTTTCTGATCTTTAGACAGCTGCGTAGAGAAGCCCATGTTTGAGGAGTGAAATTAGATTCAGCCGTCAATTCCTAATTACAATTGGTGACATTTTTCAAACCTGATATGCAAATCAAGGTCTGAGACCTTGTCAAAACAGGCTGAGCTTACGGTGTCCAAAACCTTTGCTCAGGCCACAGTAATTATATTTTTAATGCTATGGATATAATTGTTTTGTATATATAATTGTTATTAATGTTTTAGATATACCAAACAAAGACATTTGGCTAAGGGTTCCCAAACTTTGCATTAGACAGTGCATGTTGGCATTGAAAAAGTCAATGTTGTTCCATGCCTCTGAATTGATATTAAACAGCATAAGAACATTACCGACAGCCGCACACAGCCTGTTAATGTTGCCATAGCGATAGCATTTAAAATAAAATAAAAAATCTGAATACAGCTCTCACATAAATAATGATCTTACATTGTGCAACATTTACATTAGCAGATATGTTTTACATTTTTTTGTTTAACAGTCAAAAATCCTGGGTGGAGAACTCCCAAGCAGCTGTCCCCCTACACCACTCTCTTATACATAACATACATGCATAATAAATCACTGAAAGTACAATATTATGAAAGTACAGAGCTAAGGCATCTGACAGTGTCACTGTATGAGGCTTGTGGAGCAGTAATCAATCATGAATTGTCTCTGTCTCAGATGTACATTCATTTATCATGACTATACACCCATTCATCAAGTCTGTTATTGGAAAAAAAAAAATAAATAATAAAAAATAGAAAGAGACTACAGCTCATATCGAGCTCACACCACTCCAGCACTAAGGAGTGTAAGGAGTGAAAAAACAATAATGAATGCAGTCAATGTCAGCATGAAACCATCAACACCAGCAGCACAGACTTGACACCAACTGCAAATTTAATGAAGTACCAATCCAAACTCTGTAACACATTATTATTTACAGTCAATTATAGGAGCTTTCGACAGAAAGGGCTTGTTAAGAGCCAACCAAAGAGATATGGAATCTCATTTCAGACGTTAGTTGTGAGTGCAAAATTAAGAGTCATGTCTAGAAACAGGCCATAGTGCTGTTCATGAGCATGAGAAGATGACCTTAGGTTGAGGTCTGGTTTGCATTGCTCACAGCAGTGAAGACAGGATACTGTCGCAGTCAAGCGAAAACCTTGTATCTCCATTTTTGTCATTTGCTATAATATAATAGCATAATCTGGCAGTTGCTCTTTACATTGTGTCCCAATGTTATGATGAATGGACCAATAGAAAAGCTCCAAAATGATCTGGAATGAAGTTTTCTGCATGACAGCATGGAAATGTGTTTAATCATGTAAATATAAATGATAATGGCGTAACTATGTAATTACATATAGACATGTATGTAATAGAACTGAGGGTTAAACATTCTTACAGGTATTTCTGGGATACATACACAGTCAAGTACTAATGTTATGGGTGAAATACTAACTGTGAGTGTGTGTGTGTTTGTCGAACTGTGTTGCCGCACTCAAATGTCACTGCAGAGTGCAGGCGAACTTTTTTTTTCACCCTCTCTCTAACTCCTGGAAGCAAGCACTTGCAAACATCTCCGATAAAGCAGAGAAGTAGCCTTGCAGAAAATCAATAATTCATAGGTGACGATCAGATTTCCGCTCTGCCCATCGTCAAGGTGAGGGAGAGCGGCTCGCCGGCTCGGGCTGAGCCAGCTTTCTGCGGCGTCTTGCGAAATGACAGCAGGCTTGTCAGAGAAAAACGTCTGCCGTCGGCGTGTGCCTGTGTAATGATGCAGGCGGGCGTGCGCCCCCTGACTGACAGCCTCTCTCTCCAGCTGTGACACTAAGAGCTCTACAGGCCACTCCTCAGTTGCTGCAGCCACATGCGCTGAGACCGGAGCCTTCACTGCGGCTCCGCTCCCCAGCGCGAGCGCTTCAGCGGGGCCTCTGTCCTAGCAGGCTAAGCAGCAGGCCATTACCCAAAACCTCGGCTTCTGCTTAGAGAGGATCCATTCGAGTTTCTGTCTGAGTGATGGATGCAGAGAGGATGTGTCAAACCAGCTACCGACCCGAGATCAGACGCTGAGGTTTGAGCTGATCCAAACTGACAGGTCGATATCACCCACCAACAAGAGAGAGAGATGTACACTGCTGTTCAAAAGTTTGGAATCACATCCCAAAGAATCAGTGAGTCAATGGTAAAGCAGGTCGGCTCTAGTTAACTTTACTGAGTGGCTATAAATAATTATTATTTACATTGTCTAATAAACTTAGCAGTCCATTACAGTTTTGATTTATTGGGAAAAACAAAATGGGCTGCTATTGGTTAGTAATGTTACCATTACGTAATTAAACAATCATTTATTTGATTTTAAATGAAATATCTGAGCCTTATTATAACACCTTTTCAAACAAAGAAGCTACGCTATCTTCTAAATCCTGTTTACAACAAAACAAAAGGACTGTAAACAAGGTCTATCAAACAACGGATCTGCACTGCTCTCGAAAACCCCTGTTTTATTCAGTGTGACAGGAGCCAAAACACGAAAGAAACAAATGTTTTCCCCACAAAGCTAGATTTCTGTGTATACACAGTATATATATATACTGTGGAAAAAAGACTACAAAGTTTTTAAGTGACTGACTTTGTGTGGATGGGAGAGCAAAATCCAGATACAAATGTAGCCATGGTAACGGAATATAAAAAACAATCAATTACAATCATTCCTTCAGCCGTCTTCCCTTATTCTTCTATTTACTAAATAAAAACAGAACTGAGTCATGATGTGTTTGACTTTTGACTAGGGTTTTAGTATCTTCAGCTACGGTCTTCCTAGAATATATCAAAATGAAGTGTTTCCAAATTTTTGACTTTTTAGATCAAGCATGACCCTCAAACCTGCACTGCAGTCTTCACTATATGTGGAAAACAAATTGTTATCATTAATTTGTTTTATATAGTAATTGTTTTAAAGCCATGTGACTTTGGCAGGATTCATTGTCCTTCATTTTTATTGTATTTTTTTTCTCTACGGTTTTTCCAAACCCCTGAAATATGGAATAAATAACAATATATGTTGGTGTCTAGTTCATAACATTTCAATCTACACTGTGTTTTTATTGGACAAAAAAAAAAACAACCTCAGTGGGAGTGGGGAACCCTTTGCACCTTCTAAAACACCTTCTAAAATATAATACAATCTGTATGATTGTATGATTGCAAGTGGCAGATTAATTAGGATTCAGTTAGTTGTTAGAAATTAAGCCTCAAATAAAGGGTCAACTTATAAAATCAAAGGTCAAATATATGTTAATATCAAGTGTCACAATTGTCAAATAAAACATGGCATTTTACAAGCTATACAACATCTTATTTAACCTAAAGCAGCCAAAGCTTTCTAGACTTATATTCTAGACTAGACTAAACTACAATTTGTTTTGACGATTATGGACCGAACTGAAGGCTAAGCACAACGAAACATTATTTAAAGCATTTGTTACCATGAACAAGTCTTAACCCCTTAACGCAGCAAGCCTTATTATACCCTAAGGTTTGTTACTCAGTAACTACAGGGACTGTACAAACTGTTGGGGCTACTCTTTGCTAATAGAAGTCTGCAATAACACATGTAATAACAGACCTTTTAAGGGGTTAACCTCAGCATTAATACAATAACAATAAGCCTTCTTTATTAATACATTATTTAAAAATACATTTATGCAATTATGCCTTGCAATTTATGTGGATGTCTTCTGAACCATGTTAACGTTGCAGTTTACACTTCTTCGATAAATGCTGAATGCAGTTACACCGCCATGTTTCAAACGACCAACAATTCCAAACTTGAAGGCCAGCTACCGAGCGAAGATCAGACGCTGAGGTTTGATTTGATCTGAAGTGACACATAGATATCAGCCCACCTCGCCTCCCTCCAACAAGACAGACGTAGAAGAAGTCTAAGAAGAGCACTGGACCAAGGTAAGATAACTCGGCAGAGCAAGCGGAGCAAGGGCCGCACACCCACCGGCATCAAACATCCAATCAGCCATGACATGCAAAACTCTGTAATGGTCTCCATGGAAACCAGGGATTTCTTGGCCTATGACAAGACATGCAGAGTTCAGGTTTAATATCTCACGAGCGGTGATCAATCATCCCCAAACAGAGGCAGCCCGGCCTCCTCGCTGCCCTGCCTGCACTTTAGACCGGGCCATCAGAGAGACAGGCTTTATATCAATCATAATGACACACTTTCACCACTGGCAAACTCCTCCACACCCCCACACCTCAAAAAACATGTTATTCTTCACTGAGCAGTACCATCAACGAGCTAACGAGCCTTCTAATTTCTGGCATTATGAAGAAATCGTCCTAATCCCAAAGAAAATGAAACTTCCATAATAGTGTTGCTTTTGACGCAACAGGCCTGGAAGAGGAGAGAAGAGGAAAAATGGGGGGAAAATGCAGTAATTTGCTGAAAAATACTATATGTTCCCAAATATAAAGAAGGTAATTCAGCTGTTTGTTGAGGCTGAAATAAGCTGTGTGAAAATAACAAGAATGGCTCACCGAGCAGTCTGTCATCAGCTTCACCGTCTCAATATGTCAATACGTATTCACAGAAACTCTCCCAGCGAAAAAGGAGACTAAGCGCTTACTGTAGGGCGCAGCTGTTGAGTTTTTACATCTGAATGCAAAACAGTGTTAGCAACAGAGAAAAACAACAACCTTTAGCACAAAGAGTAACTAAAATTAGACTCAGACAGGAGAAAAAAAAAGTAGTCGGTAGAAAAGGCTTTCTCCGGCTCAGCGTGACTTTGAGCTCGGTGGCGAGGCTTAATTACACTCGTTGAAGCAGTTGCTTGCCGCGCACCTTTCTTTCTCTCACTTGCTGTCTACCTGTGAT